>NC_134599.1:13276317-13603817 GCF_037038515.1 Microtus pennsylvanicus | reverse complement strand
TAAAGTAAACATTAATAAATATTGTAATCTCTTAATGCAATTGCACAGTAAATTACCACTGAGTGTTGTCTTTTGTAGCTGTCTGCATGAGAAGCTAATATACTGCGTACCTGCCTGGTCTTTCCTTAAACTTGACTGTCTGAACTGAGTCAAAAGAGGGTAACATGAACATAACATTGGATATGGATTTTTATTGCCATAGAGAAATAACAATCGACAATTCTCATATCATCTCTGTATGGGACTCATGCAGATTTCTCTTCTCACAAATAAAGGTGATTAGATAAATGATTTAACTCTCAAGTGTTTTCTGTTCAGGGACCAATTTAGTGAAAATGCTGAAATGTAACTGCCTTGACTGCTACCCTTCCCATCACCAGCAAACCCACATCTAAACAGAGGCCACTGTATAGACAAAAGCTGATTCCCGTGAATTTAAATTACAGAGGAGATGGGAGCCCATCCAGATTACACACTGTCTTCCCTGTGTATCACCCAGGATCATAAGAATTACAAGCATAAAATGGACAGAGCTCATTCTTTGTGTATGTCTTAGGAATGAAGACATGCATGTGGACCATTAATAACCTGAAAGAGAAGCAAGGTGTTCGAAGCGTTTCCCATGATTCAAAATGTGTTTCCAGTATTTATTTACCTTAGAAATGACACCAGGCAGCAAATGATAAGCCACCTACCTACTCACTTGGACCTTAATTTCTGGTATCTGAGATGCTTGAAGTTCATCTTTCTTTCTACAAAACAATAACCTATTAAGCCCATTTAATGCACACATCTCATTGTACACAGTATTAAATTCTCAAAGACGTAAACAAATTTTAAATTTAAAAAAAAAACAACAACAAATCAAAGCTGCCTTTTGCTGCAAGGCAGGGAAAGCAGGAGGCAGAAGAGTCCCTCATCCTCTGTGGAGGAAAGATGCAGGAGAACTCACGGAGGAAGACAGTAGTACATAGAAGGCTACTTGGGGCCTCCGCAATAAAGACTGAGACACTTCAGATATCAAAAAATGATCACACTGATGACTCTTGGTGCATCTAATTCAAAACAGCAGTAGTTCAAATAAAAGGTATTCAAAAAGGAGGGGGAAAAATAAAAACAACTTTTTTAAAGAGGAAAAAGAGAGAGAAAAGTGACTGCTTTTTTACGGAAGAATTCAAAATATGAATGTAAACCATAGGACAGAATTTTGAAAGCACAGCTTCACAGCCACCTCATAACTGATTCACAAAAGGCCCTTGGCAGATATTAAATCCTCCAAGGGCACCGGTGTCAGGAAGCAAGACTACGTGCCTCCTCTCTCACCAGCGATTCATTGTAAGAGTGGGAAGTGTTTTAACACTGTGGGTACAAGGGGCACCCTCAACCTAGTGACCATAAATCACGCTAGCAATCCTGGGCACAGTGGCATCCTGTGGCCCCTATGACAGTACACACTGGTGTCTACATTTGTTCCTTCTAACAATGGCTAGTGGCCTTATGTATCCTTCCTGCTAGTTTTGGCTTAAAGCCTACTTCTCAGGTGAGGACCACTACCCCGTCTTGTTTAGAGCCTTCATTTGTGCAGTAGGCTGAGTTTTTGTTTTGGTTTGGTTTTTGGAAACAAGGTTTCTCTGTAGCTTTGGAGCCTGTCCTGGAACTAGCTCTTGTAGACCAGGCTGGCCTCAAACTCACAGAGATCCACCTGCCTCTGCCTCCCGAGTGCTAGGATTAAAGGCGTGCACCACCACCACCCAGAAGTAGGCTGATTTTTTTTAAGTGTTTCTTAGTCATTTGAATTTCTTACTTTAAGAACTTTCCATTCAGTTACATAGCCCCTCCTTCCCATGTTTTTTTACAGTCATGCTGTCTGTTTTCTTGATGTTTACATTTTAGAATTCTTTATATATGTCTATATATATAGATGATATATATATATGTCATCTATATAGCTCGTAAAGATACTTTTCCCATCCTGCTGGCTGCCTCTTCCCTTGACTGACAGTGTTCTTTGCTCTCCATAAGCTTTCCAGTGTCATGAGATCCCAAAGGCCAAGTTTGGGCTTTGCTTCCTATTCAGAAGGTCTTTTCCTGTGCCTGTAAGTTGAAACTTACTCTCTACTGTTCCCTCTGCCGGTTGCAGGGTCTCAGGTCCTAGGTTGAGGTCCTTGCTCCATTTGCAGGTGAGGTTTGGTGCAGTGCGGCGTGAGAAGTAAAGATTGAGCGGCATTTTTCTGCACGATAAAAGTTCATGATTCTCAGAACCAATTGTAAAAGATGCTTTTCTGTATTCCAGTGCTTACTTTTGATATTTTTGTCAAAGCTCAGGTAGCTATAACCAAATGGACTTCATCTGAGCCTTCCGCTCTGCTCCACGGGCCTATGTGTCTGTTATTGTGCTATTACGATGCTGGTATCTCCAACAGTATCTCTTTGCTCAGAGCTGCTTTAGCTATCCTTGCTCGTGTGTGTGTGTGTGTGTGTGTGTGTGTGTGTGTGTGTGTGTGTGTGCGTGTGTGCGCACGCGTGCGTTTGTTACCTGATCGATTGATTCTTCATTTCTGGATGGAGTCCTTCACCTCTGTTAAAGCCAGTTGGCCAGTCAGAGATGCTGTGGCTACTTCAGACAGCCCAGCCTCTTCTGTGCTAGCGTTTGTTCTGTGCACACCACCCTCTCCATCTTCTGACAGGGTTTTCTCACCCAGGCCTTGCCTGTATCTCTCTGATGCTGTGTGCAGGAGCTCTGGGCTGGTGCCTACAGCTAACACTGGTCAGCAGGCTGCAGCCATGGTTCAGGGCACCTTAGGTTCTTCTCAATTCTGATTCCTACCTGGGTCTAGATATGACTTCTATAGGCCTTTTCATATAAATTGACTCTATTTATAAATTACATAAATTGTATTTTTAATTTAGCTATGCTCAGCCACTCAATGTAATTTTGGATCTACCGTCTTACTTAAAAGCCTCAAACTTGTATATGTCTGTGTGTGTTTGTGTGTCTGTCTGTCTGTCTGTCTCTCTGTCATCAGTAGTGATAATTTGGTTTGTAATTCAACAAATAAAGCTTGCCTGAAGATCAGAGTACAGAGTTAAGTCACTAGTTAGCCATAGAAGCCAAGCATGGTGGGACACACTTTTAATCTCAGCACTCAGGAGACAGAGGCAGATGGATTTCTGTGAGTTCAATGCCACCTTGAGCTACACGAGACTGAATCTGTCTAAAAAGAGAAACAGAGCTCACACAAAGGTGATTTCAACACTTGGGATCCCATGCCTTTTATCCTAGCACTGGGCAGTTGGAGACAGGAGTGATATGACTGGGTAGAGAGAGGAATATGAGGTGGGAGGAGACAGGAGCTCAGATGCAGTCTGAGGATTCAGTCTGAGAATTAGTCTGAGGATTCAGCCGAAGGATGCAGTCTGAGGATTCAGTCTGAGAATTAGTAGAGAAAGGATTTCCCTTTCGGTCTAAGCATTGGAAGAGGTAAGAACTCTCTAGTCATTGGCGACTCTGCTTCTCTGGTCTTTCAGCATTAACCCCTATATCTGCCTCTGAATTTGTGTTACGGTCATCTGTCTGTCTGTCTGTGTCTGTCTGTGTGCCACAGGACAGTATTGGATGTTGTTTCTTGGGTGCTGTCCTTCAGACTGGATGTCTCATTGACCTGGAATGTGTCAAGTAGGGCAGCTTGACTGACTAGTAAGTCCCAGGACCCACCTGCTCCTGCCTCTGTCACTTGGATTACCGGCACAGCTACCTCCATAGCCCCAAACCACAAGATTTGATTGATGGGTCTGTCTGTTTTTATAGGTTGGTAGCATACTTTGAACAGCCTGAACTCAAACTGTTCCTCACATGTCCCACTTTAGTCCTCTCTCTCTCTCTCTCTTTCTCTCTCTCTCTCTCTCTCTCTCTCTCTCTCTCTCTCTCTCTTTCTCCTATCCTTTTTGCAACCGTAAACTTTTACTTTTTTCCTTAAGCCTGTGTTGCTATTTCACTAGTGTGAAATTTTGCACTCCTATGTATCTTTTGATTCTGTCTTTCTTTGTACTCCACAAATTAGATGATATTAATTATGTATTTGTCTGGATTGGTTTTTGTTTATTATTGCCTTTCCTTCTTGCATATTAGACGAATAACCTCTCAGAGTAATTTTCCTTCTATATGAACTAACAACTTTTTGAGAAGTTTCACTATGTAGTACAAGTGCAAATCCATAACCCTACTGCCTCAACAAGTCCTGACACTACAGGCATGTGTCACCACATCATGATCTAAGTTTTTGCCTTTTCTTTCTTTTGATTTATTTATTTATTTGATGTATACAAATGTTTGTCTTCATGCATGTCTGTGCACCACATGCATGTCCGATGCCCAAAAAGACAGAAAGGGTGTCATTGGGGTTACAGACAATTTTGAGCCATCATGTAGGCACTGGGAACTGAACCCCAGTCTTGTGCAAGAATAGCTAGTACTCTTAACCATTGAGATCTCTCTCTCTCCCCCCCTCCTTTCTTTAATCCTGTAATTTTTTTAATGAACACCTCTTAGTAGAAAACCACTTTTGCTTTGATTTGTTTGGAAATGTCTTTCAACACAATGGCCCTGACTTCACGTAAGTTATTACTAGGAACTGATAGAAATAAGCAAAGGCATCTATATTTAGTTATATATAATTAATTGGAGATTTAAGGGTTACGTGGGGAAGATAATAAAGCCTGGTGAGAAGCCAAGAGGAATGATGAATTGTATTTTATAATGCTTATGAGAAAAAAAGGGGCAGCAAGGAAGAAACGAGCCCGGTAGTAGTCTAAAAGGTGGGAAAGCCATCGCAAGGGCCCTGTCGTGGGAGTAGGTTTGTTGTTAGGCACATAGCAAGCATCAACATGGCTGAAGATACATGCAAACATGAACTATTAGGAGATATGGGACACACTGCATGGGACTACCATGAAGGTCCTATAGGAGAGTTTCAAGAAAGAGGGCTGTGACTTGAATTCATACAATGAAGTACTAAGCATTGCTGCATTTGAAGGCACTACTAGAAAGAGACAATTAGGGGAAGGTGAGATCATAAGAATGGCCCCCGAATCTCATGTGACTGATGTCCTCTAAAGAAGAGAAGATACATGAGATTGCCATGCACAAAAGAATAAGCAAAGACAGGAGTGGGGTCCGTGTGCTAACTATGGGGGATGTCTTGGGAGAAACCATCAGGGCCAGCACCTTCTCCTTGGTCTTCCAGCCTCCAAATTCTGATTCAGCCACCCAGTCTGGAATATTTTATTTCAGCCCTAGAAAGTTGATCAAAGGCAGTATGAAATCAGACCTGCACTGTTTCCTCAACTCTCATTTCCTCCCACAGTCTCCTTTAACTTGGTTTATCTTATAATTCTTCCCATCTAATCCTCTTGCAAGGCCATTGAAGTCCTTGGGGTGGTCAGACTCAAACTGGTTCTTTGCTGTCGACCCTTAGTCTAATATTTGAAACTTTGCATGAGGTCCTTCCCTGTCTCTGATGTAAGGAGACAAATTCTCTAGCTCACCGGTCCTGACCTGTGACCTTTCCGTGCTCAGCTGATGCAAAGGCAGCATCGTGTAGTTGTGCTAACTCCTTCAGCCCTCTAGTTAATCTGATGGTTGGCCCTCTTCAGTAGGCTTTGCCTAGAGTTAACAAATTTGTTGAAGGTTCTTAGTGCAGAAGGTTACAGACTTACCAGCCTTTCTAGTTTGTGAAAATCTTCTAAGCTACCTGGTAATGAGGCAGCAGACAAACAACATCTGGGCAGATATTTATCTTGTTACGTTAAACACGCACCTGGCCCCTTAATTATCAACTATAATTGACAACTTCATCATCACAGAGTATTTTTCTGTCCATGCCACAGTGGTGCAAGTAATTAGGTAATAATTAATGATTCTTAAAGTACAATATTTCCTGCGAGTTCAATTTTCACTGTACGTATACTTAAAGAGCAGCACTCCCGTTTGCTTTACCCTGCAGATGAATATTAGCGCAAATGGAAATGTCTGGGCTTGTCTGGGAGTCTCAGAGGATGGTCTGCATTCATCTCTGACCATTCTTCAACTCCATACAGGATTTATTTTCCTTCAACCTCACCAAATAATCACTAAGCATTAGAGCTAATTATAGGCACCAAATGTAGGGACATCCACAGCAGTGTTTACAACTACATTAGACACTAAGAGGGAATCTTTAAAAATATAAACAGCCAACTCTGGAGACAGAGTTAATTGAATTATGGCACCTAGACTAAACAGAATGTTATTCAAATATCTTAACCAATAATTTCAAAGGCAGAATGAAAATACAAGCAATTTTTTTATTACCACCATGCTTTAGATCTTAATGGTCCCCAAAGGTTTATCTTCCTGGTCCCCAGTGTGATTTTGTCCCCAATGTGGTGATACTGGGAACTATGGGACAGTAGGAAGCCAGGCTTTAGTGGCTTCTTCAGGGTCACCGTGCTGGTACTTATGCAGTGCATTTTCGACCCCTAGATGCTTTCTCCTCCCCCTCATGTGTTCACTGGCCCTGAGTGGGTGGTTCCGCTCCACCACGTGCTCCCATCCTGAGTTCCACCCCAATATAGGTCCAAGCCACCAAGTGAACAACTAGAACGTCCCAATGCTGGGCCTGAATGAACCTTCTCTCTTTATAAGCCAATTATCGCAGGCATTTAACTATAGTGACAAAAAATTAATACATTTTATGAGAAATAAAAGGTTGTGGTTATATAGAGAATATATGATACATCAGATAAAACTGAAAACAAAAGATAGTTTAGCAATGCTCCCAAGTGGAAGTCATGTCACTAGGGTAGGGTAAAAATGAATGTTTGATTTGTTTATTGATTAACTGCTTGATTTTCTGAGAGAATATTTTTGATTGGTTTGAAGTGTGTGAATCTTCATTTCTGGATTGTAGTTCATTCAAGATGTAGTCAAGTTGGCAACGAAGAATAGCCATCCCAGGGCCCTTTCTGCCTTCCTAAGAAGGGCCTTTTCTAAATAATGTTACTTTTACTTATAAGTGCTTTTTTTCTAGATACATAAATTTTTACATATCATTCTAAAAATACTTTATGTGCTTATAAAAATATGTTCACTTACTCTTTTTTTTTTATACAAATGGTATGAGCAATGTTACACTCAGTTTGACACCTAGCTTTTCTCAGTCACTAACTCTTGGGCCAGTTCCATGTCACCACACAGAGAGCTACATAATTATTATTAGTTTCTATGTTGTTTTATTAAATAAATTTATCATAACTCATTTAGTCATTCTGTATTCATGTACATTTAGATTCATTCCAGTCTTTTGCTATTTGAAATAATGTCTCGCATGATAGTCCAAATGACCCATTTAAAATGCAAATGAGATAATCTTCTGGTATAAAGACAGCCCTTCAAAGTCAAGATTCCTATATTCATCTTCTTGTGCCTCCCTGAAAGACACAGATGAGAATGGTCGATTTAAACAGGAAGCATGAACACTGTCACAACAAGAAAAAAAGGAAAACCACAAATGTGTCCATCCGGTTCATATAAAACAAAGTTTAGATGGGCATATATACCAAACCCTGGGTCATTTGCCTAGGCCAGCAAGATGGCTCAGCAGGAAAAGGTGTTGCTGTACAGGCCTGGGTACCAGAGTTCAACACAGAGCTGCCCGAGTTTAAACCCGAACATCATTCATCTGGTGCACAGCTTGATGAATTAAGGTAATAACAAAGATCAAACATCCATTCAACCTAACTCCAGATACCCTACTCCCATCTCAAAAATGCAAAACAGCATGAAAAACAAAATGAAATTTCTCCTGCAGAAGTTAGTGCTCCCATTGTAATGTTCCCTGAGAAAAGTAACTCAGCTGACAAATGGACAAAACATTTTTAAAAATATGTATTAGAAATATGTTCAAGGAACCCAAAAAGGATATGAATCAATGCCAAAAAACCCACAAAATACAATGAAATGAAAACAAGATGTTAGAATAGAGTTGAATAAAGAGTTAGAACCTCTGAAGGCAAGTCAAACTGAAGTAAAATTCATTAGAGAAATCTATAGGACATTTTCTTAATTAGCGATTCATACAGAAGGACCCAGACCACAGGGGCCTTACCACCCCAGTCAGGTGGTCCTGAGTGTAAAAGAAAGTAGCCTGAGGGGATGGAGAGATGTCTCAGCAGTTAAGAGCACTTGCTCTTATAGAAGACCTGGGTTTGATTCTAAATGCCCACATGGTAGCTCATAACCATCTCTACCTCCTGTTCCAGGAGATCTGATATTATCTTCTTCTTCTGACCTCAGCAGGCATCAGGTATGCATGTGGTACATATACATACATATACAGGCAAAACATTCATACAGAAGATCCTGGACAGACATTGTGTAGATAACCCTAACCCTAACCTAAGAGATCATGGATATCAATCCAGACTACTATACTAAAATAAATAAATAAATCTTTAAAAATTAAAGCAGGGAGGCTCCAAGAGGTGAACAACAGGTCTTCCTGCTGAAAAGCTCCAGGCCCTAGACAGCCTATGCCCCTCCCCCACCCATCTCAGCCCTGCAGCTAGTAAGCAGATTGCCCCCTGGAGGCACAGGTTCCACCTACAGGGCTGGAGGCAGAGTCCCAGCAGTTGGTCAGCAGAGGCCCCAAAGGCACAGGCTCTACCCGTACTGATTGGAGGAAAATCAACACCTATACCTATAATCATCACAAATGAAGATGGGTAGATGGTAGTGTAAGAATACATTCAGCAGCTTAAAGAGCAATATGAGACCACTGGAACCTAGTGGTTCTACAACAACAAGACCTGAACATCCCAAGGCAGATGAAGCAGAAGAAAATGATCTTAAAAATAACTTTATGAAGATGATAAAGACCCTTAAAAAGGAAATGAAAAATTTCCTTAAAGAAATTGTAATAAATCAATACATACCTTAAAGAAAGCCAAAAGGAAAAAAAGCCAAATGGGTGAAGGAAACAGTTCAAAACTTGAAGATTGAAATAGAGGCAATAAAAAAACAAACCATAAATTGAAGGAATTCTGGAAACAGAAAATCTGGGTAAATCAACAGGGACTACAGATGCAAGCACAACCAACAGAATATAAGAGATGGAAGAGAGAATCTCAAACATGGAAGACACAATAGAGGAAATAGATTCATCTGTCAAAGAAAATGTTAAATCCAACAAAGTCTTTACACAAATGATCCAGGAAATCTGGGACAATATGCAAAGATCAAACCTGAAAATAACAAGGATAGAAGAAAGAGAGGAATACCAGCTCAAAGGCACAGAAAATATATTCAAAAATCATAGAAGAAAACTTTCCCAACCTAAAGGAGGATAGGCCTATGAAGATACAAGAAGCTTACAGAACACTAAATAAACTGGACAAAAAAAAAGTCCGCTGCCACATAATAATCAAAACACAAAATATACAAAATAAAGAATGAATATTAAAAGCTGCAAAGAAAAAAGGCCAAGTAACACATAAAGGCAGACCTATCAGAATAATACCTGATTTCTCAATGGAGACACTGAAAGCCAGAAGGTCCCTAACCCCTAACCCATGAGACCAAGGATATCAATCCAGACAACTATACCCAGCAAAACTTAAAACCACTATAGACAGAGAAAACAAGATATTCCACAGCAAAATCAGATTTAAACAATACATATCCATATATTCAGCATTATAGAAAGTAATAGAAGGAAAACACCAACCCAGGGAAGTTAGCTACACCAATGAAATCACAAGCAACAGATAATCTCAAACCAGCAAAACCCAAAGAAGGGAAACACACACACACTACCAACAACAACAACAAAAATGACAATAATTAATAATCTCTGGTCATTAATATCCCCTAATATTTGCCTATAAAAAGACACAGGCTAACAGAATAGATACAATAACAAGATCCATCCTTCTGCTGCATTTAAGAAACACACCTCAACTACACAGACAGCCATTACCTCCGACTAACAGGTTGGGAAAATATTTTCCAATCAAATAAACCTAAGAAACAGGCTGTTGAAGCTAACCTACTATCTAACAAAATAGACTTCAAACTAAAATTAATCCAAAGAGATGAAGAAGGATATTTCATATTCATCACAGGAAAAATACATCAAAATGAAGTCTCAATTCAGAACACTTATGCCCACAAATGCAAGGGCACCTATATTTGTAATAGAAACATTACTGAAGCTTAAATCACACATCAAACCCACATATTTATACTGGGAAATTTCAATACCCCCCTCTCACCAATAGACAGGACTACCAGACAGAAATGTAGCAGAGAAATAAGGGAACTAACAGATATTATGACTCAAATGGGCTTAAAAGACATCTATTGAAGATTCTACTCAAACACAAAAAATATATATCTTCTTCTTAGACCCGCATGGAACCTTCTCTAAAGCTGACCACATACTAGGTCACAAAGTAAATCTTAATAGATGCAAAAAATAGAATAACCCCCAGTATTTTATTAGATGAGCATGGCTTAAAGTTAGAATACAACAACAACAAAAATTGCAGAAAGCCTACAAACTCATGGAAACTGAATAACACTCATCTGAATCCCCACGGAGTCAAGGAAGAACTACAGAAAAAAAGTTAAAGACTCCCTAGAATTTAATGAAAATGGATGTACAACATGCCCAAACCTATGGGACACTATAGAAGCAGTGCTAAGAGGAAAGTTCATAGCATTAAATGCCTACATAAACAAGTTGGAGAAATCTCACACTAGAGACTTAACAACACACCTGAAAGCTATAGAACAAAAAGTAGCAAACTTACCCACGAGGAGTAGAAGCCAGAAAATAATCAAACTGAGGCCTGAAGTCAATAAAATAGAAACAAAGAAAACAATTTAAAAAAAACAATGAAACACAGAGCTGGTTCTTTGAGAAAATCAGCAAGATAGATAAACCCTTATCCAAACTAATCAAAAGGCAGAAAGAAAGCATTCAAACTAAGAAAATCAGAAATGCAAAGAGGGACATAACAACAGACACTGAGGAAATCCAGAGAATCATTAGGTCAAACTGAATTGGAAAAGATCTTCACCAACCCCACGTCAGACAGAGGACTAATCTCCAAAATATATAAAGATAGAGAGAAGCAATATGGGGTTAGAGAGAAACCTGGTGTTAGGGAAAATCCCAAGAATCCACAAGGATGACCCCAGCTAAGACTCCCAGCAATAGTAGAGAGGGTGCCTGAACTGGCCTTCTCCTGTAATCAGAGAGGTGACTACCCTAGTTGTCATTAGAGAGCTGATGGAAACAGATGAAGAGATCCACTGTCAATCCCTGGGCCTAACTCTGGGAGTCCAGTTAAAGAGATGGAAGAGAGATTATGTGAGCAAGAAAGTCAGTATCATGATGGGGAAACCCAGAGAGACAGTTGACCCGAGGTAGTAGGAGCTCATGGTCTTTGTACTGACAGTAGGGGAGTTTGCTTGGGACCAAACTAGACCTTCTCAACGTGATGACAATTGTATGACTTGGTTTGTTTGTGGGACCATTTACAGTGGGACCAGGATTTATCCACATTGCATGAATTGGTTTTCTTGGAGCCCATTCCCTATGTAGGATACCTTACTCAGCCTTGAAGGGGGGGGGGGCATTTGGTCCTGTCTCAACCGGATATGCTAAACTTAATTGACTCCCTGTAGGAGGCCTTACCCTCTCTGAGAAGTTGATTGGGAGGAGATGGGGAAAGGTGTGTAGGAAGTGAAGGGAGGGGAACTGTGGCTGGTATGTAAAAGGAATAAAAAAAATTTTAAATGAAAAATAAAGCAGGCAGAGCAAGCCATAGAGACCAGTCTCATCAGCAGCATTATTCAGTGGCCTCTGCTTCCATTATTGTGTCCAGGTTCCTGCTTTGGATTCCCTTAATGGACTGTGACCTGTAACAAGTAAGCAAAAAAGGAGAAAAAAAAAACTTACTTTCATCTCCAAGTTGCTTTAGATCATGGTACTTATCAAAGTAATTAGAAACATGAATAAGATAGAAATCATAAGATAGTTTTTTTCCAAATCTAAGTAAAATAATGCTTATCAAGGATCAAAAGCATACAGAACACCAAATAGACACAAATAGACAGGGTCAGAAAGAAAACCCATCCTGTAAAACTCAAAACACTAAATGTACAGAACAAAGACAGAGTATTGAAAGCTGCAAAAGAAAAAGACCAAGCCACATATGAAGGCTGGCCTGTCAGAATTGACATCAATAACAAATATGACCTGGGAAAAAGCAGAGAAGCAATCCTATTCACAATGTCTTAAAAAAAAAAAAGAAAAACATGGACTAAATTTAACTAAGCAAATGAGAGATCTGCATAATAAAAACTTTATAGCATTTAAGAAAGAAACAAAGAGAATGAATACATGAAGATGGAAAGCTTTCCCATGCTAACGAATTGGTAGGATTAATACTGTGAAAGTGACCTACCAAAAGCAACTACATAGTCAACACAATTCCCATAAATATTTCAACGTAATTCTTCTACAAAATTGAAAAAGTAATTTTAAATTTTATATGGAAACACAAATAAATACAAGACAGTCAAAACAATCCTGGGCAATAAAAGAACTGCTGGAGGCATGACTATCTGTAATTGTAAGTTATATGGCACATACAAAGCAATAGCAATGAAAACAACATGGTACTGACATAAAAACAGACACATTGATCAGGGCAACAGATTTGAGGACCCTACAAATATCTGAGTTTTGGCAAAGAGGCCAAAAATACACATTGGAATAAAGATATCATTTCAACAAATAGTGCTGATCAAATTGGATACCTACACATAGATAATGAAGTTAGATCTTTATCTCTCACCCTGCACAAAGCTGAACTTCAAATGAATCAATGACTTCAATGTAAGAGGAGAAAAGAGAGCTTATGCTTGAATTTATAGGCATAAGAAAGGGTTTTCTGAACAGGATCTGGTAGCACAGGCATTAAAACCAACAACTGACAAATGAGTCCATAAAACTAAAACTAAACAAAATTTCTGTATAGTAAAGAACCCCATCATTTGAGTGAAGAGGCAGCCTACAGAATAGGAAAAACATTTACCAGCTATACATTTGACAGAGGGCTAGAAGAGACAACTAAAGCCAAAAATCAAGAATCAAACAGCTAAATTAATAACTGGAGCAAAACCCTGAACAAAGAGTTCTTAAACTATAATACAAATGACTAAGAAATACTTTTTAAAATGTTCAATATTGTTAGCCATCATGGAAATGCAAATTAAAACAACTTTTAGGTTGTTTCCAGGTTCTGACTATTACTAGTAAAGCTGCTATGTATTTCATTGAGCAAGTGTCCTTATGGTATGATAGAGTATCCTTTGGGTATATGTCCAGGAGTGGTATTGCTGGGTCTTGAGATAGATTGATTCCCAACTTTCTGAGAAACCACCATACTGATTTCCAAAGTAGCTGTATAAGTTTACACTCCCACCAGCAATGGAGGAGTGTTCCCCTGACTCCACCTCCTTTCCGACATAACCTGTCCTCAGGACTTTTGATCTTACCCTTTCTAGCAGGTGTAAGATTCATATCTCAGAGTTGTTTTGAATTGCATTTCCCTGATGATTAAGGATGTTAAACAATTCCTTAAATGTCTTTCAAACACTTGAGATTCTTCTGCTGAGAATTCTTCTGTTAGCTCTGTGACCCATTTTTTAATTGGATTATTTTGTATTTGGCTGTCTAGTTTCTTGAGTTCTTTATATATTTTGGAGGTCAGCCCTCTGTCAGATGTGGGGTTGGTGAAAATCTTTTCCCGTTCTGTAGGCTGCCGTTCTGTCTTATATACTCACTCATAAGTAGATATTAGATGTAAAGCAAAGGATTACCAGGCTGCAATCCACAGCTTCAGAGAGGCTAAGTAACAAGGAAGACCCAAGTAGGGACACATGGATCACCCTGGGACAGGGAATTAGATTAGCTCTCTTGGGTAAACGGGGGGGGGGGGGGGGCAGATGATACAGAGGAGGGGATGGGAGAGAGGAACATGAGGGAACGCAGTGGTTGAAGGGGGAGAGGGCTGGAGTGGGAGAGCAATGAAAGAGATCTTGATAGAGAGCCACTATGGAGTTATGGGAAACCTGGTGCTAGGGAAATTCCCATGAATCTGCAAGGATGACTCTAGCTAAGACTTCTAGCAATACCGGAGAGGGTGCCCGAACTGGTTTTCCCCTTAATCAGATTAGTAAATACCCCAATTATCATCATAGAGCCTTCATCCAGCAACTGATGGAACCAGATGCTCAGATCCACAACCAAGCACCAGGCCGAGCTCCAGGAATCCAATCAAAGAGAGGGAGGAGAGAATACATGAGCAAGGGAGGTCAAGATTATGATAGAGAAATCTACAGAGACAGCTGAACCAAGCTCATGGAAACTCATAAACTCTAGACCGACCGCTGAGGAGACTCCATGTGACTGAACTAGGCCCTCCATATGTGGGTGATGGTGGCGGCAGCAGGACCAGGGTCAACTCCTGGTGCACGAGCTAGCTTGTGTGAGTCCATTCCCTATGGAGGGATGCCATGCTCAGCTTTGATGCAGAGGCAAGGGACTTGGTTCTGCCCCAACTTAATGTGCCAGACTTTGTTGACTCCCAGTGGGAGCCCTCACCTGTTGGGAAAAGTGGATGGGGGAAGCACACACACACACACACACACACACAAAAGGCAGTCCTGGGTGTGGGAACAGTGAATAATTACTCACTATTGGACTTTGATGGGAGTGCAAAGTAGTGTTACCACTATGGAAATCAGTGTGAATTTTCCTCGGAAAACTAGAAAAAAATCTACCACACAATTCAGCCACATTACTCTTAGGCATGTATCCAAAAGACTCTATATTTTATCATATAGTGCCCTGCCAATCCACACTCATTGCTGCTCTGGTCATAATAGCCAGGATATGGAAAAAGCCCATTTATCCCTCAGCTATTAAACGGACAATGAAAATATTGCCCATAATGGAATGTAGGGGTATTTTGTTTGTAATCTAACAAAAAACTTGCCTGAAGATCAGAGTGCAGAGCTAAGCCACTGAGGCCAGGCAGTGATAGCACACACATTTAATCCCAGCACTTGGAAGGCAGAGACAGAGGGATCTCTATGAGTCAAGGCCACCCTGGGTTACACTAGATTGATCCAGTCTCAAAGAGAAACAGAGTCAGATGGTGATAGCTCACACCTTTAAGCTCAATACCAGGGAGGTGGAGACAGGAAGGGGTATGGCTAGGAGAAAGGAAGGGGTGTGGCTAGGTGGAGAGAGGAGTATAAGGCAGAAGGAGACAGGAGCAGTCCAGTCTGAGGTTTGGGGGAGACAGATGCAGTTTGAGGATTTGGTGTGAGCATGAAGTCTGAGGATTCGTAGAGACAGGATCAACTCTTTGGTCTGAGCATTGATAGAGTGGCTGCCGCTCTGCTTCTTCAATCCTTCAGCTTTCATTCCTAATACCTAACTCCAAGTTTTTATTATTAATACCAATTAGAGTTTGTGCTATAATGGAATATTATTCTGATGCTAAAAAATTTGCAGGTAAATGGATGGAACCAGAAAAAAACAGACAAGCAAAACAAAAAAAAAGAAAGAAAACAAAAAGAAAGGCACACACACACACTCATGCACACACACACACACACACACACACACACACACACACGTGCACTTACAAATTGCTTCTAGACTTTTTGAAGAAATGAGTATAGTAGCAGAGCTGCCTCATTGGCTCTGCCCTGTCAGAAAGCTGTGACTTTGAGTTACTTGGCGATTCAGTTGGTTAAGCTTTGGCTCTGTTTTTCTTTAACACAGACATTGATTTTTAAAATAAGTCAGGTTTGTTCATGTTTGAAAATGAAGCAAGACTGAAGGCATCCATGAAGCCCAAGCGGCTTCGACTTTTCAGAGTCTACAGTTCTGCTCCCATCTTAAGGTATCTCAGCAACGCCAAACCACATGAATAAGAAACCTGTACCCCAAGAAAGAAATCTTGAGGACAAAAATAGAACTTTCGTGGCAAAATTGTTAAATAATACATAAACAACAACAACAAAAATGTGTTTCACATATCAATAGGGAAAGCAGATTTTTTTCTTCAGAGAAGGTGTGAGAAACACAGTTGATTTCTGTTGAAAACAGTGTAATCAGGACAACTATAGAATTATAGCAGCAAGGATGTTCTGATGGAGGAAGGTCATTGGTTAAATAAAAAGAAACTGCTTGGTCCTCATTGGTTAGAAGATAGGTGGGAGGAGTAAACAGAACAGAACGCTGGGAGGAAGAGGAAGTGAGCTCAGACTCCACAGCTCTCCTCTTGAGAGCAGACGCCTCAGAAAGACACCATGCCTCGCTCCCGGGCAGACACACGTGATGAAGCAAGCCGCCAGGTTAGACATGCTGAATCTTTCCCGGTAAGACCGGTGCTCACAGATTATTAGAGATGGGTTGATCGGGATGTGAGAATTAGCCTGTAAGGGCTAGAGCTAAAGGGCCAAGCAGTGTTTAAATGAATACAGTTTGTATGTTGTTATTTCGGGCATAAGCTAGCCAGGTGGCTGGGGTGTTGGGGACGCAGCCCCGCCGCCCTTATTACTACAATGTTCTAGAGGTCTGGCCCAGGAAATGTCCTCAAACACTATAGAAAGATACTTCAGACAGTGCAAACTGAAGGAATTCAGCAAAAGAAGATCCATCATGAGTGAATTAACAAAGACATGGGGAAATAATTCCAGTTTAGTCAAAAAATGCAGAAATATACGGAAGCCAAAGGGAAGTATGAGGGTCTATCTAAGTAAGTTTTAAAGAAACAGAAACAGTCCTCGAGTACCGGAACTAACAGGCCTGTTAAACTAAACTACATGAGAACAATTCTAGAGTCTGTTTACTACCAGGAAAGTGTTGAATGTACTAATGTCCAATAGTATTGATTTATCTGTAAACTTTCCACTTTAATAAGTGTTTATTTGCACACGACATGATGATGCAGAGAAAAACATTTTTCGGCGGTGGCGCATGCCTTTTATCCCAGCACTCGGGAGGCAGAGGCAGGTGGATCTCTGTGAGTTCGAGACCAGCCTGGTCTACAAAGGGCTCGTTCCAGGACAGGCTCCAAAGCTGCAGAGAAACCCTGTCTCGAAAAACAAAACAAAATAAAAAAAGTATAGGTAATTTGTAAATTTAGCGTGGAACACTTAATTTTATCTCCTTAGAGAAGTAAGGATTGGAATCGAAAATTACTAAATATAATAACATTTCCAAAATATTAAAGATATGAACATCAATGCTAAATGTAATAGTTGTTTCTTCTTAGATAGCTATAAGACATGGTGAGGAAATATTAAATGAAAATCAGTGGATGAGTACTACCAGGATAATGAATCAAAACTCTCCTGTTAAAAGATTTCAGGGGCTGTTAAGTCGGTGATAACCAAGCTGCAGTCCGTAGAAGCACAGAGCTTAAGTGTAGAGAAGAACGAGGGGGTACAGATAGATTTGCCTAAGGGGAAATAGAAGAGAGAATGAATGAATAGGGCGACCAGAACAAGAGGATCAAGTGGGAGAGGAGGGAAGAGGGGGGAAAGAGAGAAAATATGAGGCGAGACAGTTAAAATTAAGGGCCATATGGGAGACAGTATGGAAACATAATGCGGTTGAAACTTCATAAAATGTATGCATATATGAGGGTGATGTAAATGATATTGCCAAATAATGGGAGGAATGGATTCCTAATTGGATATCTCTCGTCATCAGTTGCTTCCATTACCAAGAATAGGTTACATCTAATTGCGTTCTTGGCCAAAGGGGTTCCATGGGAACACCAAACAACCCAGGGTGTTGACAAGGCCATAGATTGCTTTCCACAAAGTGATGGCAAGGTCTTATTGTTGAAGACAGAACCTGCACAACTCATTGAACACAAAATGTCAAACTTTACCTACCTGGAACCTTCATCCTTATATGCTAATATCTTTGGTACAGGAAGGTACTCTACACACGATCAAAGGAGAAATGTCAATATCACCCAGCCACAAACCCTTGATCTACAATAGTGTTCAAACTGCAAGATATGCCCGGGCAATGAAGGCACAAGCTTGTGAGAGTAATCAACCAATGTCTGATTTGAGTTAAGAGCTACTCTATGAGATCAAACCCATCCCCAAAACTGCTTGGATGACCAAGAACCTGAAACTAGATAGCCCAGTGACCTAGGGGAAAACCAAATACTATTCTACTGGAAGAACCTGATGATAAAAATGACTCCTCAAGGCATTTTGCTACACTCATGAGTCAGTGCCATCCTCGGCCATCATCAGAGAGGCTTCCTCCTGCATCAGATGGGGAAAGTACATAGACCCACAGCCAGACAATGTTTAGAGTAAGAAACCTTGGAACACTCAGTCCTTAAAGAGATGTCACCATTAAATCCTCTACTCAAGGCTCAGGAAACTCTGTGGGAGAGGAGGCAAAAAGAGTGTAAGTGTCGGAGGGGACAGAGAGCACCAAGAAATCAAGGCTTTCTAAACACAGCAGGACACATGAGCTCCCAGAGACAAGGCAGCATGCACTGGGCCTGCACGGGTCTGCACATGATGAGGCTCTGGAGATGAAAGGAGATGTGGACGCACATCCACATCCCTGACCCAGAAGCGATCTCTAATTGATAACCACTTGAAAATGAGACTTTAGTTTTCTCCAATGGAGTCTCGCTGGGGAAACAAACTGCTCTCAAAGACAGTCCGCAGGCCGAGCAGTGGATGCCAACGGAAGACAAACGCAATTTTGGAGGCTCCTTGTCTCGTAATTTCATGCCAAAGCTCTTCCTTCCTTCCTTTCTTCCTTCCTTCCTTCCTTCCTTCCTTCCTTCCTTCCTTCCTTTCTTTCTTTCGTTTTATCTTAACATTTTAGTTTTTACTTTATTTCTCTCTCCCTCTCTCATTTTCCTTACAGGTCCTTTGTATAAATACCATGTCTACTGGTGCAGGGTTTCACAGGATTCCTGAGTGTGCAGAGGAGTGGATCTCTGTTTGTAACTGTTTCTCATGCCTTTTCCTGGACTCCTTTCCTTCTCTTTGTTTGTTTTGTCCTGTTCAAATGTATTAGTTTCTGTTTCCTCTTATTTTATTTTATTTTTATCCCTTAGACGTCTGTTTGTTTTTTGATGAGAGTCAAAAAAACAGGGTGGGTCTGGATGGGAGGGGATATGGGGAGGACCTGGGAAGAGTAGAGAGAAGGAAAACTGTAATCGGGATGTATTATATGTGATATATTCTCAATAAAAAATAAAAATTAAAGAAGAAATCTAGGATGTGGGAGTGATTAGAGAAAATTGTTGGAGGGGAGAGAAGGAAGGAGGGAAAGAAATGACATAAACAATGTACTCAGGTGTGAAACTGTCAGAAAATGTATGTGGACATGTGAAAAAATGATTTTAGTTACTCTGAAATGGCTTTAACGATACAATGGACTTTAAATCAAAATATTGGTCACAGGTTTGAGGAAAAATTCCAAGGTGATTCTGATCTATAAGGAAATGCACACGGAGAAAGTCTAGAACCACTCTAAAAATGGCATTATTGAAAACTTACATCAGACATAAACACGTACAATAAAATTACAGCAATTGTAAAGCACAGGAGAGGCAAATAGCTGATAGAATAAAGATCAAAAGTCCACAGGCTCCCTATGAAACCCATGACTATGAAAAGACCAAAACGAGGCCCCAGAGCTATGAAACGGTTGCTAGGGCCCGGGAATGCCTGCACCTTAGACAGTAACGGTGCAATGTGATTAGCAACGCTAAGATGACTGAGCTGACCAGTCTGAGGGTTATCCTGGTGAAAGAGATACTCAGGCCACAGCAGAGTCTCAGCTGGAAGAGAATAACCCTAAGAGTTCTTTGCACAATGTGATGTGTACAAGTATAATATTACATTAATATAACATCCTTGAAAACGTATGGAAGAGTGTAGTTTAAACATTTGTAACACACACACACACACACACACACACACAAAATGTATCCTCTATAAATGGAACATCTCCATCACCCCCTCCAAGACTCAGAGAACTTGCGGGGAGAAGGGGCAGAAAGAATGTAAGCAGCAAGTCAGGGAAAGCAGTAAGGGTCACTGACCTTATGTCCAAGAAACACTAACACCCTGAATCAGCACAATACCGTGAGTGAGCAGGCAGACAGAAAACTGAGTAGGAGCTCCCAGAAGGGGCCATTCAACTATCAAGTAATCATATAAAAAGCTAGAGTTCGCAGTCAATGGGAGAGCGCTTGCCTACCAGGCAGGAGGCCTGGGGCATAGCCCCAGGACTGCAGGGAATATATTCGGTTTCCATTATTCGACACAGGAATGACCACGACCATTAAAACTGCTGCTTTTACATGTCGTGCTGCTGTGTGCCCACAGGAATAGCCAAGTGTAAAACAGTGGCAATGCCACGTGAACCCATAGCAGATGGACTTACTGCGCTAGTGTTGAGTTTTAGAGCCACTTGGGAAAACTGGCCTCTCAGACTTCGTTTATACATTCTTCTGACTAGGAGTGCAGCTGGACCACGTGTGTGCACCAGTGTGTATGCTCTGATATTATTTGAAGTTGTCAAAAGCTAAAACAGCCAAACTTTACCAACACAAGAATGAATAAACCAACTGACACTTTATCTTTCAAGCATGGCCCAACAATGAAAATGAGCTATCTCTGCACGTATGCAGGCAGCATGGGTATAAGAGATGCTGTGAAACCATCTAGACATTGAGAGGAGTATACGCCATGTGAATCTACGCATTCAACTTCTAGACTGGCAATGGGGGCCAGTGTGCCCGATGACCTGGATTCAAGCCCCACTACCAAGCCGCCAGCAAGGCCACCGAAAGAATCTAAGGCAGGAAAAGTCAATCTGCTTATCTCAAACTCCTGCTAGTGAACCCCTCCAGGGATGGGTACAGATTCTGGGCACTGGCATTCTTTCACAGGATCTAAGCAGAGATCACATGACCATTATGATATTGATACTGATGCTTGTGATGTCTGTGGTTTTTCCCTTGAGTCTGCTACATTTCAATAAAACATTTCTAAATTAAAAAAAAAAAAAGTGGTTGTCTAGGAACCACCAGAACCACCGGAGAGCAAAGGAGAAAAAAAATCCTTGTCCATCATCTTTCTCTACACACAGAAGTTGATTTGAAGACATTGTAAACTTAAATGTGAGACAGTAACATTTTGGAAGGAATTACCCTGGCAGCTGTGGCTGTGGCATTATCTCCTGGGCAGACGCCACCATCACACTCCCCAGTTCCCATCACCACCGGAACAAAGCCCCATGAGTGAGCCCAGAAGCAGCCAACGTTCGTCAGGCTCAGTTTCCGCCCATGACCAATGAGCTTTGGACCTGTGATATCAGGGTACATCATGACAGGAGGCCTGCTCACCACATGGCAGCCTGGAAATCAGAGATCGGGGCACTGCCACCCTGGGAATCAAAAGTTGTTCCACTGATTCCCACTTCCTAGTGATTCTACCCATACCTAGAACAGCAGGTAACATATGAGCCTTTGGGGGAATACCCAAACCACAGCACTGACCTGAAGAAAGGTTGACAGCACAGAATCTTACGTGTATATCCAACCAATGAAGTTGAAGACAACTCATTCTAGCGTATTTCAAAAGTATACTCACCATAATGGTCCAGACAAGAACTGATGCAAGCCAGACACCGAAATGGAGCCGTCTTATCCCAACTATAGGACTCCACTAGCAGCATTCGGTGACCTTTAGGACAATGTTTCCAGTGGCCCCAAAGCTTTCTGTATTCTATGTTGGCCCAGAGAGAGTCCTGAGTGGATGCCTCATGCGGGGGTCCCTGCCATTCTCCCTGCAGTAATATGACTTCCAGCCCCCCACTAAGCCTCGGTACCCTTGGCATTTTAAGGATGAGGAATCTGTTGTTGCGAGCTGCCCTGCACATCCTAATATATGTACTCCAAGCCTTGCCCTTTCTTCAGTAGGTGCCAGGAGCAAGCACTCTTCCCAAAACATCCCTAGACATGGCTAAATGTCCCTGTGGAACAACAACAACAAAAAATAAATAAATCACCATTTGAAAACCATAATTTCCGTTTGTCTCGCCAACTTTGAGCCATCTGTAAGGGTTCAGCTGCGGTTGCCACCGTTGGATCCCTAGTGTCAATATCCAGGCATGTGTAATCAAGCATTGGCCAAACAAAGGCAGTGCCCTTCAGTAGCAGTGGGAAAGAGGGACAGACGGAGGGGCCGACCTGAGGGAGAAGGCACCAACAGCAACAAGTGGGCGTAAAAGACGGGTTTGGGGTGTGGGAGCGATGGGGACAATGGGTGTGATAGGCGAGGATGTCGCTGCCCTACCGTGGAGAAAGGAAAACCGGAATGTAGGCTTGGAGAGCAGAAAGTCATTCAGCGTTTGCAGGGAAGAAAGACATACGAAGAGCAGCCCGCTGTGAGCGTTCAGGAGGGGCTGCGACTAGGCTTGTGAAAGTGAGGGACTGCCCAGTGAAGGCAAGGCCCTTGGAGAGGTTCCCCAAATCCTTGTGACCCCACTACCCTTACCATTGTGTCTTCACAGCAAACCTCTCTCTCTCTCTCTCTCTCTCTCTCTCTCTCTCTCTCTCTCTCTCTCTCTCTCTCTCTCACACACACACACACACACACACACACACACACACACACACACACACATACACACTTCCCCTAACTCCAAAATCATGCAGAAGTGCTGCTAGAAGAAATCTAATTTTCAATGGGGTGAGAAGAGGGAGAGAGAAGTGAGCGGTGGGAATTCCAGGAGAGGCAGTCTTCCGTACCCTTTCCGAAGGGTCTGTGCCGGTCAGAGAGCTCTTTGGTGCAGAGTTGGTGCCATCTAGTGGCGGATTGTTACAAATGCAGCATCGCCTGCTGTGAGGACCAGCGAGGCCAAGGGCAGCCAGAAAAGGAAGGAGAGATTTAAGGAAGCTCGAAGTCAGATGGGCAACCTTATGAGCTCCTCTCCCCAGACCCGGGTGCCCCAGGTCCAGCACGGAACAGGACCCATAGATGACACTCTGCTTACCTCGGCAGCAGTGGCCTTCTCGGGAGGCTGGGTCTCTTTGCCTGATCTCTTGTGTCTGGTTGATGTTGTCCCATGATGATGTTTTCCTCCTGGTTATTAGCAGACTTTATTACCAGTGCACGGGTATATGATTTCTTCTTTGAAAACCCAACAAGCTTTTAATTAGCTACGCAACGGGAAGAGATATTAAGCTATATTAATGCGTCTGAAAGCCCAGCACAGCTAAAAGGAAGATCATCTCATAGATAAAGCGCTGTTGAAAATTACGAGAGCCGCTTCCCGCAAGTGCCCCAATGGAGAACCCCAGGGAGGGTCAATCGTTACTTAACACTTGCAGCAAGGCGCAGCCTGTGATCGTACCACGGCTGCTCAATTTTGTGTGAAGCAAACAGCGGGAATTGGGAGTTACACGTCGGATCCTAAGTCAGCTCCATTTTTAAAGCCCCGACCACGTAACGACAAATTTAATAAAAGCTAGACTCACAAGCAATTACATCACCACGAACTTGAAAAGAACGGACCCTGGGACACTTCTCCTTCCAAGGGATGTCACAAAAATGCCCATGCCTCAGAAACATTCTTTGCTAAATCCACTGAGGCGACTCCCTCTCTCCACCTCCTCCTTGAATGACACTGCCTTTTGGCATACTTCTGTTAACAAAACACGGTAGAGGGCGTTTTCTGATTGAGTCTGTCCTGGAACAGGCTTGCCTTGATGGTTTCTGTCCTCAAGGATCTCCACCAACTGTTGGGGAACTGCTCTGGGCTACCCTAGTAGAGCAGGTTAGTCATCCTAGCCAAGTTACGGTGGCATGACATATTCAGCCAAGATCAGCAAAGCTACTCAAGAGGACCTGGCAAACCCAGAAGAGGGTTCATGCAGATGGCAGAACCAGAAGCGAATCTTGAGACTCTTGGGCTGAGTAAAGGTGATTATAACCCTGGGTTTTGAAGTGGTCTGTGATAGCAACTGCTAACGGATACGTGTTGAGTAGACGCCATCTTAACTAGTATTTCAGGGTTTCAGGGTTTCTAATTCTTACAAACGCATAGCAAGACATCCAGGTCATAAGACCCAATTCTCAATAAGAAGCCATGCGCGTTTCATAGGCACCTTGTACAGAAAACCTGAAGACAAATATTTACTCCCTTTCTTAATTCTTTAGGTTTTTATTTATTTCTTTGGTAGGGGAGCGCTGGCATGAGAGAACAGCTTGCTGTAACTGGTTATTTCCTTCCGCCGCGTGGATCCTTGGACGGGTTACAGGCACCTTTCCCACTCTACTGTCTCACTAACGCCATTTAAACTTATTTCAGACCAGACACTCTGCTGTTCACTGCTCTATTTCAGGGAAGGCAATTCTGTGAAATACTTTTGCTAATTTGGCATCAGGTTGTCATTTAGTTTTTTTGCAGATTTTGAGTGGGGAGCATAAATGATTTGTAATTTCTGCAACTATTCAGCCTATAGAATCATTACGAGGGGGTGCACTATAGAAAATCTTGTTTCCTGACACGGAAGTCATAATTCACCAAAGGAATTCATTTGAAATACAGCTGCATGGGGTTGAGCAAACAGGATGCCCGTGGGTCGGAGGTCTCCACATCTCCTTTGGAGTCTTCTTGCCGTGGTCATAATGAGTTTTACTCTGCAACGACACCGCTGAGCAGAGCGGCAAAGTCTTAATGCCTAAATCTATGGTTTTTCATACCTCCTTAAGCCCTCATTTTTGCATCTAATTCATTTTAACAGCTGATGGCTCTTACTCAAAAATGTATTTCTACTTCAATCTTCTTATTATCTACAATTGAACCATTTTTTATTTTAATTTCTCTTTCAATATGTTGCCCCTCTGCTCAAAATTCCTCAAAATCTTTCTATTTCCTGCTGTACAAAAATAGTCTCTGAAAACAAAATTAGAAAAAAAACTGGAAAAATAATACCCTGGGTTTTGTAAAAAAATAAAAAATATTGATTCTAAACACGCTGTTAGGAATATGAAGACAGACGGGGTAGGAGTATTTGTAACTCACGTCTGATAAAGAATGAGTTTTTATGAATGAATAAACGAACGCCATACCCTCCTACCCCTCCTCCCACCTGAACCTTCCTCCCCAGTGCTCCCCTTCACATCGGCGCTCCCATTCACACCACCTGTGTATGGGCACCACGCTGATATTATCATCAGTCGGTGGGCAGGTAATTACCGCTACTCTTGGTTTCCCACCAGACCTTGACTGTAAGATCCTATTGTTGAAGGAGGCCACAAAGTTTGACCGCTGGACATTGAGAAATGAAGTCGTATTGACCAGGAAACTTTGTCCGTGCTGGCCAAATGGTCCAGTTATACAACTCTACGGCATATACTCTAGTAGGAAGTGTGCTACTCTAGAGGTGTACTTTGAGGCCTTCTATGCTCAAGCTCAGTGTGACACTCAGACCACTTCCTGTTGCCTGCCAGTCAAGATGTAGTCAGTCATCTCCTTCTCCAGCACCATGTCTGCCTGCACAAACCATGCTGTACCATGATGACAATGGACTAACCCTCTGAAAATATAAGCCACTCCAACTAAATGTTTTCCTTTTATAAGAGTTGCCGTGGACATGGAGTCTTCTATTCACAACAATTGAAACCCTAACTAAGACCATGTCTGCTGGGGACAGGTCCTGGCAGTTGACAGATTCCAGAGCGGAGGTAAAGAGTAGACAAGGGAAGAAGTGAGCCAGGCCATGGTGGTGGTGAGACTCTTACAGTCTGGCTAACTGTAATCTGATGCTTCATTTGTCCAGAATTAAGTAAGTAGTGGTAGATTCATTTGGTTCCAAAACTTAGATCGTATCACTTTTGTTTCCAGACCTGTGTTCAACTTTTTATTATTTGTGTACATCTAGGGTCATAAGTTTGTCATCACTGGTAAGCTGTGGCAGAACAGAGTTATTTTCACAATCGCTTTCTTCACATTTACTCAGCATTGATGAACAGTTATCGTTTATAACCATTTTTACTCATCAACCCCATAACCCAATTTTTAAAATAAATTTGTTTGTTTATTTATTTATTTTACATCACTGCCACAGTTTCCCCTCCCTCCTTTCCTCCCAGGCCCTCCCTCCTATCTCCCTCTGTTTCCACCCCCCAATCCACTCCCCCTCCATTTCTGTTCAGGAAAGGGCATGTCTCCCATGAGTATCAACAAAACATAGTTGATGGAGGTGGGTCTTGTATCTATCTGTTGCTTTCATTGGTTAATTAATAAAGAAAACTGCTTAGCCCTGATAGGACAGAAAATTAGGTAGGCAAAGTAGACAGAACAAAATGCTGGGGAAAAAAAGTCAAGTCAGACAGTCACCATGATTCTCCCACTCCAGACAGACGCAGGATAAGATCTTTCCTGGTAAGCCAGCTCATGGTGCTACACAGAATATTAAAAACGGGTTAGATCAATATTTAAGAGCTAGCCAATAAGAGGCTGGAACTAATGGGCTAGGCAGTATTTAAAAGAATACAGTTTCCATGTAATTATTTCAGGGCATAAGCTAGCTGGTGGCCAGGAGCTGGGCGGCAGGAACACGGCCCGCAGCTCCTTCAACGCATAGTTGCAGTAAGACTAAGTGCTTCCCCATGTATTAAGGCTGGGCAAGGGGACCCAGTATGAGAAATAAGGTCCCAAAATCCGGTAAAGAGTTGAAGACAGCTACTGTTCCCACTGTCAGGAGTCCCACAGGAAGACCAAGGTACATGACTGTAACATATATGCAGAGTGCCTAGGTCAGACCCATGCAAGCTTTCTGGCCATAACCCGACCTTTAAGAACCTAGAGGCATACGACAGCCTGTTCTCAGGCTGGTAGCTCTTGTGTCCTCAAGGACACTGGATAGAAAGAAACTCTCCAAGCCAGCCCAGGCAGACTGCCATGTTCCCAGCAGTGTGTTATTGACTCTTAAAGATCAGAGTGCCCAAGAACATCCTCAAGCCAAAACTGGTGCAGCTCTTATTCCATATCTGGCATAACACAAGGTTTACATTCTACATCTTATAAAACGTATTTATATGATTTATTTATATGTCTAATTCTGCCATTCTTTTGTTTCTTGGCCACATGGCAACACAGGGGCTCTGCACGTGCTAACTTCTCTAAGAAGGGGGGTTGGTCCTGACACCTCATTCTCTTACCATCTTTCCACACCATTCTCGGCTCACCAATATCAGTCCCTGCAGAGGGCAGAGGTAACTTCAGCTACTCTAAGGTCATTGCTGTATATGCCACGCAGTCGCCTGAGTGTACAGTAGGAAGAGACTTGCAATCTGATCTGCAGACGGCTCCTCTAGCCCACTGAATCTCGATGACCTTTTAAGTTTATTTTGTTTCAGTCATCTTGTTCCTGAGTAAGTACAGGGACAGATGTTTCAAGAACATCTCATAGCCTCTTAAAGAGACCTCTGGCTTCTTTATGTGTGTCACAACCTCCAAGGCATAAGGAAGACCTTCAAGTAGATAAATGTTTCCCTAAAAGTAGGAGGGGTGATATGTTCAGGACTTTCCTGGGGAAGCTTAGAAGCAATACTCCTGGGAGAAGGCATAAATGATTCGTACGAAATTTCCCATTAATTCAGTATCCCCCACATCGTACAAACATTAAAAGCACCGCCCCAAGTATGCAACATGTGGAGGTCAGAACCAAAAGCGGCATGGTGGCCATAATATGTCTCAGCTTCGCTGGATCTCTGTCAGGCAGCTGTGCTGGCTTTATGACTTTTGCCGTTCCCATCAGATACAGCTGCGCCAAATGCCCATCTTCAAATAATGAACAGATAATGAAAATGTAGAACATATACACAGCGGAATATGACTCTGCTGCTAAAAATTGGAATTATAAAATTCGCAAGTAAAGGGTGGAGCTGGAGTCAGTTTTCCTGAGTGAGGCAGCCCAGACCCAGAAAGACAAAGGTGGCATGTTTTCTCCCACTTGTGCATGGTAACTTTGAATTTTCAGATATGTGTATTCCATTTGGAATAGCCATAGGGGTCAGGAAATTAGCAGAAGGCCATGGTGAGGTGGCTTTCAAAGGAAGGAGATGGGATGCAGAGGTATAAAGATTTAAAGGGGAATAATGGAACAGGAAGAATTAAATGGGTAGGAAATGGAAGGATAGAAACTAAGAGTCAATACTGGGAAGGATAAGTAACACTGAAGATCTTCCAAAAATATATGGAAGCTTATTAGTGCAGAAGCCTCCTAAAATACATACCTGTACATATATTCTTAAAGTTTCAGTGTATGTATCCAGTAGTGGACAAGGCTTCTACTGCACACCACCAGAGGCTAACAGATAAAAAGTACAATGATAAGAATGTGTTACCCACTAAACTCTGTCTCTTAAACTTTCTCCCACCTTCCACACTCCACACTGGGAACTGAATTTCTTTGGTCCTTTTGTTGTTTTCAGGGCTGTAAGTAGAATGTTCTGCAGTATGTAGTAGAAATTATCATCACTGTCTTCAACTCTGTAATTTTAAACAACTATAGGGTTCCTTCAACCTTCTCTAAGGTCCAGTCCACTGTGTCTTCCTGACTCTCCCTATCTACGTAACCCCCCCGCCCCAACCCACAAGATCTAGCCTGGGTCCCACATCCAGTACCTCTGCCTAGTCTGAACACTGTTGCTTAAGCTGCAACCAACCTCTAGGCTTCCATCAAGACCCACCCTACCTACTACAGCCCAAAGACCCCTCCTGCAGGGCATCCAAATTCTCTACCCAGTCAGATCTTCCCCATCCTAGGGTCTACCCTGGTAAGTCTCC
This sequence comes from Microtus pennsylvanicus, assembly GCF_037038515.1. Classification (NCBI taxonomy): domain Eukaryota; kingdom Metazoa; phylum Chordata; class Mammalia; order Rodentia; family Cricetidae; genus Microtus; species Microtus pennsylvanicus. The sequence continues at coordinate 13,574,826 of NC_134599.1, read as the reverse complement.
CTGATTCTCTCCATTCATATGCCCTTTCCAAGATGCCATATCTAGTACAGGTCCTATATCTAGGAACCCAGATTAGTCTAGCCATTCCTGAGTCCATCACAACTCATCTCTAAACTTCTTCCAAAACTCACCTTGCCTATCTCACAACCCATGGACACCCTCCAATGCCACATCCAACCTTCCTACCCAGTCAGATCTACCCTCATAGTCCAGGCTTGGACAAGGAGGCACATCCCGTACACCAGTCCCCTCTATCCATCTGAATTCATTTGACCAACCATTTCCAACCTCTAGCCCCACCCCCTCAACTCCCATGTACACCATCTCTTCTACCCTAACCTGCTCTGTCAATATCAAACTTAAAACTAACAGAAGAAGTCCACATGCCCAGATTACATCTCAAAATAGCCTTCCTTAGGGAAGAACACACCAATTAGCTATCCAATACCAAATGGTCAACCCTGAAAACATATGCAAGCAACATTACATAGACTGAGTGGCTTATATTTAGGAATGAACACACACAACAACAATTAATTAATTTAAAAAGAGGCCGTGAAGTTGAAAGAGAACAGGAGGAATATATGGGAGGAAAGAGAAAGAGAAAATTATGTAATTATATTATGTATATAATTATGTATATTATAATTGCATTATAATTATCCCCACCACCTCCCCCAAAAAATCAAGTACAGAATTAGTCTCAGAGTTCAGCTCACATGTAAATGTTGACTTCTTCTCCAGAAAGGAAAACTATAATACGATGACTCTTACGTAAGTTCCTTAATGTTTCAACAGTGTCATAGTTAGGGTTTCTAGTGCAGTAACAAACAAGTTGGGGAGGAAGGGGTTTACTTGGTTTACACTTCCATATTGTTGTTCATCACTAAAGGGAGTCAGGAAAGGAACTCAAAACAGGACAGGGTCCTAAAGGCAGGAGCTGATACAGAGGCCATGGAGGGGAGCTCCTTCTGACTTGCTTCCCCTGGTTTGCTCAGCCTGCTTTCTTAAAGAACCCAGGACCAGCAACCCAGGAATGGCACCACCTACCATGGGCTGGCCCTTCTCCATTGATTACTAATTAAGAAAATGTCTTACAGCTGGGTCTCATGGACGCAGTTCCTCAACTGAGGCTTCTTCCTCTCTGATGATTTTAGTTTATGTCAAGTTGACACACAAAACCAGCCAGTACAAACAGTGAAGTGATCGGATAGCTGTTTAGTTCAGAGATGACCAATTACATCACATGCACACATCTACGTCAGGAATTTAGGTGAATGACATCTATCTTATAAGAAAGAGAAGGGTCAGGATATTTTAGAAAGCCTTAGTGGTAATCCAGTGTACTGTTGAATACAGAGGAGAGAGAGAGAGAGAGAGAGAGAGAGAGAGAGAGAGAGAGAGAGAGAGAGAGAGAAAGAAGGGAGGGAGGGGGAAAGGCAGGCAGGAAAGACAGAAGGGAGGGAGGGAGGAAGGAAGGAAGGAAGGGTTTCTAGTCAGAACAGGAACTCAACCAAGGCAGGAAGCTGGATGCAGTAATTGAAGCAGAAACCACGAGGAATGCTGCTTGGTGGCTTGTCCACTATGGCTTATTCAGCCTGCTTTCTTATAGAACCCAGGCCAGCCCAAGGGTAGTACTTCCTCCAGATCAATATTTAATCAATAAAATGTCCCATGGGCAATTCCACAGGACAATCCTGTGGAAATACTTTTCCAATTAAGGTTTTTCTCTTCCAAAATGACTATAGCTTAGATCAAGATGACATAAAGCTAGCTAGAACAGGAAGAAAGGGAGATGGGAGAAAGAAGGAGGGAGGAAGGGGATGGGGGACAGAAAGAAGGAAAGAAGGAAGGAGGGAGGGAAGGAGGAGGAGGGAGGGAAGGAAAGAAGGAAGGAAAATGGAAGGAAGGAATAATGGAAGGAAGGAAGGGAAGGAGGAAGACTGGAAATTCTAACTCCTGTTTTAGGGACATTCTGTATTATACAGATTAGCGAGAAATAACTTTGACTATCAGGTGAGTGTGCATTGAAGTAACCAAGGGCAGCTTCATGGGGAGCTGAGATGAAAAGTGTCTGCTGTTTGGTTGTGGGAATAGAGGGCTTTTCTAAAGTGGACTGAATGGGGAGGAGCTGGGTATCTTAGCCCATCGGGCTGCTTTCCTAGAACACCAGATGACAGGCAGCTTATGTAGATGATTACAATAAAGTCGTCCCACACTAGCTCAGAATGGGGTATAATAAACGGTTCTTTATTTAGGGGTAGATTCACAGATCAACAGTCCTTTGCACGAGCAGGGAACAGGAGCCAAATCCAGCAGCCAGGAGAGCTGTGCAAGCTTTATGTCTGCATTTATGGTACAAGAAACCACAGCCAAGTGGCTGGTATCTTAAAGGCTATTGGTTGAAGGAATTCGCACAGCACCTCCCCTTTTTGTCTAAATAAGAGAGCTCCAAACCCAATACAAAACTATATATAATAAGAACAAATATCAAGTATAAAAATTAGAATTACAGCCAGCATAAAATAAGCATATAAGTAATATTAAGCAAGAAACTTATGCTAAATGTTTTATTAATTATCCCATCCTAAGGAGTCTAAGTCTTGTTTTAGAAATAACTTGGTCAAACTGGGATTTGTCTCTACTGCATGTACTGGCTTTTTGGGATCCTATTCTCTTTGGATGTATACCTTGCTCAACCTGGATGTAGTGGAGAGGACCTTGGACTTTCCACAGGGCAGAGTGCCTTGCCCTCTCTTACGATTGAAGGGGGAGGGGGTGTGAAGGTAGTGGAAGGAGGGAAAGAAGTGGGAATTTGGGTAGGTATTTTTTAAAGTAATAAAATAAAACAATAATAAAAAAAGAAATAACTTGATCAAGCCATGAGAGGAAAGTAATCACAACTATCTAGTCTTCAACCCCATTGAAGATAATGAGAAAGGAAATATTACCTGAGTAAACAGAAAGTGCAATCAAGCAATTTCCAAGTGTGTAATAAATGACAGAGACAACTGGCTACCTGGGCAATCACCCAAAGTCTCATTTGCAGTGTTGGAGCAACCAACTTTGACTAAGGCCTAGAGTAACTGACAGATCATTTTCAGAGGGAGAAAAAAATTTCAAAACAGTCTTACCCTGTCTTGGCAAGGTTTGGTAGTCTTTTTTCCTTGTATCCTGCTTGTCCAGTCTGGACACTCTGCATTTTGTCTGTGGTCAAGGCATGGGCAGTTCCTTGTCCAAAGGCCAGTTTTGCCAAGAAGAAAACAAGTTCCAAGTGGGGTGTCTTTGGTACCTAACATTCTCTTAGGAATAGATTAGTGCTGCCAGGAGCGATTGTGTCTCACATCAAAAGAACCTTAAGTGATTTAAATGCCATATTCTACAGTTTTTTGAAGTGGTTGAAGATTACCAATCTATGCAGAATACAATCTCTATGTATTTAAAGAACTTGAATAGCCTAACTATAAGTATGACAAACATGGATGACTATTGACCTGTAATTCTTAATACCTACATGGCTTAAAGAGTAAGGCCTCAATCAGAGGTAGAAATGCATAGTGCAATATGATAAATATATCCTAAAATTGTATCAATATACAAAATGACTTAAGCAGAGGTAGAAACATACATGCATACAATCTGACAAAATAATTTTGCATAGGTGTACAAATATTGTAAACAGAAATAGGAGCATATTCAATATAACAAATATGATTTGAGTTTGTATCAATATATAAGAATCTATACCAATGTAAATTGTCTATAAATTATAGCTCATAAGTATTCACTCTATTACTCACTATTATTGTTAGTGTGTGTAAGCTCACACTAATCTATTATCGAATCCAATTTCCCTTTTTTCCTGAGTCTACATAATGTTCACCCCAACCTTCAACCTTATACCAATTATACTCAACATCTAATTGATGTCCCTAACCCTGAGGAGAAACTTTGTAGGAAGACAGGACATCGTCTTCTAGAATTACTTCCAGCTGTTATGGGGATGATGTTCTTTCTATGGGATCCTGTAAAACTAAAATGATGGTTAAGTTTCAAGATTACTGTCTGGTATAATTGCAAATAATCACTGAGTAGTCAATAGGGTTTTTCTGAAGTTCTTATTTTAAGTTCTGGCCAGAACATTGTAAGAAGGTGCACCATTTCAGCTAACCATGTTGTAATCACCTTGAGCAGCTATCAACCAATCTTAAAGTAGTCCTATCAGCACCACGGCATCATAACAACCAGGTGGAATTGCCGTTGTAGGGTCCCATCTTCTTCAGGAAAATGTTTTGTTCATTATGGAAAACTTAAACATTATTCATATAGACATATATTCAATGAGCAGTACAAAAGAGACAAAAATATTTATGGGGAAAAGTAAAATCTTTCCTAAATTCTTTCTTCTTTCTGTTCCATACCATATGGCTTCTGATATGAAACAGAAACTCTGAAATTTTCTTTTAACAACATGCTTGGATTTAAGAAGGATAGCTATTGTCCAACTCCAAAGCCAACTTTATTTAAGTAAAGATATATACATGTTCAGGTGATGAAATTTTATCCTGCAGATGAAATGTCATCATAAGTCAGCTTTCTCTTTGCCTGGTGATTCTTTCTAAGTACTTATCTGTTATTCTTTAGGCGTCCAGATATCCAAGGTCTCTTGATTTTTTGAAGATGAATATTTTCCTGCAAAGACAAGAACAGAACCCTGCCCCAACACTTATGAGGTTTCCTCACCACTTGTATGATTGTCACCTGTGTGAATGAGCCGTCATTTGTCTGTCTCAAGAGGTTTCTCTTTTCCAAACTGAATATTTATTAATTTTGATGGTATCTATATCTTTTTTTCTCCTGTGGAAACAAGAGTAAAACCCCCTCCCCAATATAGCACATCTCCTGGTTTTCCATTCTGTGTAGATGTTATGAATCGGAGGTTCTTTGTCTCATAATTTTAAGTCAGGGAGTTTTTGTTTATGGTTTTGTTCCCTACCTTGCAGGTCTTGTGCACATATATTATGGCTTCTGGTTCCGAGATTTCTCTGGGACTCCTGCATGTGTGACTCGGAGTCTCTATGCATTTCCTGTGCTTTTTATTAGGTTCTTGATTGTGTTGGTTGTTTAGTCATATTCTTATTTGATTGCTTTTCACTTATTATTATTCCTTGGATGCCCATTTGTTTTCTAATGAGAGACAGAAAGGGAATGAATACAGATGGGAAGGAGGGTGAGGAAAAGCTGGGAGGAGTAGGGAGAGGAAAAACCGTAATCAGAATGTATGGCATGAAAATCTATTGTATTGAAAAATCTGTTTTCAATAAAATAAAAATTAGATGTACAAACAAAACCGTTAGTGATAATAAATCATAAAGAGATTTGTTTGAAAGAGAATTCCATGGTGTGCATATCATTTTATAATTTATTAAATACAATTTTATGCTAATGAGGGGATATATTTGTCAATTTTTAGATAAGGAATTAAATCTTGGCTGACTAGTTGATGTTCTAGGACATAGAACATTTCCAGTGTCTTCATAATTTGACTCATATTTTGGTGTTAGAATCATCAAGACTGAGGACCATTCTCACAAATATATGGCCTAAAATGGCAGAATTACATTTGGGGCATTTCTGAAATTGCTGGAAATGCCCAACTCTAAGCAAGATATCATTTGACAGTTTTTAAAATGAAACTCAAGTCAGCAACTCAAGAATTTTTAAGATTAACTGTTTTAACATAAAATAATCCAAAGACATACTGATTTGATACACACTGAGGGATGATGCCAGGAAATGTTCGGTCTTTGTTCTCCATAATTGAGAAATTAAGCTTTTTTAAGGGCAGAAAACTTTGCCAAGGGGTCTCAGCTAGCAATCGCTGGTGCATCCTGGCTTCACTTGAGAGCACACAGGGCATAGTGCACACACATGTTCATAGCCAAGGCTGCAATGAAATCCCTCGATGCAACATAGGCAAATGAGGGCTCATTACGCGATTATTGATTTTCAATTAGTTTTCTGTTGTTGCATGTTCAGAAGACTCTGGTTGTTACCAAATTGTGGAAAACCGCAGTTAAGAAACTGTGCTGTAGGCAGCCCCTCTGCTCTGAAGCCAGAACCAAATCAATGTTTCTAATGTTATTTGGAAAGCCTGAAGAATGTTCTGAGAGCTTTAATACAGGTTTGGGAGGGAGGGGTTCTGAAGAATGTTCAGTGCCAATGCCACCTTTCAAAATGAATATCTACTGCTGAAATCTAGCAGATAATAACACCGGCTAATACTTGACAGTGAGGAGTTAGAGCCACAGGGACAGGATGAACTGATCATCTGCCTCCTCTGGGCAAGGCTTTGGAGAACAAGAAAGGAAGTTGATGATGCTGATCCGGTCCAGCCTTCCACCATCCCTGTAGGGCTTAGCTGAATCCATTTTGCTCATCATCTGTTCTCTTGTGTCTTTCTCTCTTCATGACAACATAGCTGTGTGCAGTGATACACAGACTCTATCACATTTGCTTCTGCAACCTCGAGGCTTAAGAGGGCACCCAGTTCAGGTAAGGCACTCCATCAGGGCCTCTGAGGAAGAGATGAATACATCTAACCTGAAGGAAGAAATGGACACATATAACATGAAGGAAGAAATGGATGCATCTAAGGCAAAGGAAGAAATGATACATCTAACACAATGGAAGGAATGAATGCATCTAACACAATGGAAGAAATGATACATCTAACACAATGGAAGAAATGATACATCTAACACAATGGAAGAAATGATCCATCTAACACAATGGAAGAAATGATACATCTAACACAATTGGAAGAAATGATACATCTAACACAATGGAAGAAATGATACATCTAACACAATGGAAGAAATGATCTATCTAACACAATGGAAGAAATGATCCATCTAACACAATGGAAGAAATGATACATCTAACACAATGGAAGAAATGATACATCTAACATGAAGGAAGAAATGCATTCAAGTCCCCTGGTGGCACAGCCGGCATGTCCACCGGAGAGCAAGTCGCTGAAGAAGGTAGTACTCTGCAGAGCAGTGAAGAAGGCCAAGAGGGCTAGACACAGTTACCCACGCCAGATTGGCCTAATCCTGACCCTGCACCAGAAAGTGGGCCTGCACCCTGAACGACAAAATTTTCCCTCCCAGGGTGCAGTGTTCTACTCCTCCAGCTTGTCGTTGGCAGCGAAACACGTGAAATGGAAAGACAGAGGGTGTGACGGTGCCCCCATTGGGCACCAGTCAGCGATTGCTGGAGAGAGAAGACGTAAAAAAGCTACATCAGCCCACACCTGCTGGAGCCAAGCAATTAAAGGAGCCAGCATTTCCACGGCATCGGCTGAGTATGTTGTCTGGATACCGAATTCACTCAGGCTACAGTGCTTCCCCAGTATTCTCAAACCCACAGAGAACGAGTTCCTGCCCCGCCAAATGCTGTGGTGGCTCAAGACTGTTGTGCGAAACGGTGTACATAGTCTACATCTCAGCCCACGCACCTTAAGTCATGTCTAGACCACTTATGAAACACGGCGCAATGTGAGCGCTATGCCAATATCTACTAGACTTGGGAGCTGCTGGGTAACGCTTCTCCCAGAATAGTTTCCGTTCGGGGTTCTCAGATGAGAAACCTACTGGTACAGGGGCCAGCTGAATTCCTTAACCTCCCAGCAACCAGTAAGCTCCTGGGAAGGGTCCCTCATTCCCCTCACTTCAGTGCTCGCCAAAGCCTCAAAATGAAGACAAAGCAAAACCCTCCGTGAAAATCTGAAGCATGACCAGATGGATGCGGTTGTTTACGCTTACAATTAAGTGTGAAGGTTCTTAGACACGAATTCACATCCTAAATGGCACCAAAGACACTTTGGTATGCGCCTTATGCATGGTCTCCAGAAATAAATTTTCTGTGTGATCATACAGAAATACAAACGGGTCCCAACACAAGTCCCGAGACCGAAGCCCTGCACAGTGCGGGGTGGGTCACATTCTTCTTACAAGGTATTTCGGATATGAGTGCCTCCTCCCAGTGTTAATTATAGCAAACATTTGTGCTTACTCTTGCCTCTCTTTGTCTCCTTGCCATTTTCGGTCAGGGAACTACCCCAACAACAGACTACGCTACACCTGCCATCAACAAAATGACCAGCAGAGGGCAGTGCAGACCTACGAGTGGATTTTTTTTTTTTTTTCTTTTTTGACCAGAAAGACCTCTAGATAAGGATAAAGGAACCTGCTGCTGCTGGGAAAGGAAATGATTCCCAGATTCCTAGTTCCAGCTCCTGCTTGTATTCCCAAGACTATTGCCTCCCTCACTAACCCCTGTTTAAAAAAGATGTGTTCGCGCCTTGGTGCCGTGGTCTGTTCTAGGCCTCCCTCTGGTCCTGATGCAAAGGTATAATCAAATGTCAGGACAGGGTCCTCCATGGTGCCACCTGCGAAGCACACAAGGCTGACCTCTAACCCTAACCCCAGGCAGCCACGCGTGCTGCCTTGTGGCCAGGGAGGAAGTAGTCTCAGAGCTCATGTGCCTCAGGTCACTTTGTGTGACCCACGCCTCCTGTGACACCGAGCAGACATCTCCCAGATTTGAGTATGTGGTTCCCATCAAGGATGGGCCCCATGTGGTCCAGTGGGGGAACACTAGAAGGTCTAGAGCAGGTCTTATCGTTTGAGTGAACTACAGCGGAAGTGTTCACTTAAATGAATCAAAAATCAGAGACCAGTCTGGCCTTGCCTCTGTTCCTTCTGCAGCCCCTTGGCTTCAGTAGAAGGTTCCTTTCCAGCAACAATCTTGGAGGTGAATAGGAGCTGGGGCACAGTCAGCCCTTCCAAGCAGGACCTCCCTCCCACATCCCCTTGGCAGACCCTTCTTCTGCAGCCTGGAGCCGTCCACTCCTTCCCAGAGGATGGCAGAAGCCAGCGTCTTTCCAAAGACCTCCCAGTCTCTACCTTCATTAGGCTGACCACATTCAATCTGGGATTAAGAGCCCCATTGACCATCATGGGGGTCTTTAATGTAAGAGATTCGGTGGCTCTAAGCATGAATGGGTCTGCCTCTACCAACGCAACCCAAAGAGGACTGTAAAACCAGCCCTTCCCAGCTAACATGTTGCACAGACCCTCACGAGGAATTTCCAGGAGGTAGCCACGTGGGCACACACATGAGTCTCGGCTTCTGCTGGGAAGACCATTCTGGCTCTGACAAGCACAGAGACCTACCCGGACCTGCCCATCCAGCCTGGGCAAGGGGTGGCTCCTAACAAAGCCACTTGACTCCTAACCAACTGCTGTCTTCTAGCCCAGTCATCATGAGCTGGGCGGGTGAGGGAGTGGCTGGAACTGGATGCGGCTTCAGTTTTGGGGACCATCAAAGTGCCAGGGCCACATTCTGAGCCCACTACTTTACTGGTAACATTGGGGTTCAGTTCTGGGTGAGAGTTCGCTTGGCTGCTGAGGGGGGACACCAGAAATGCTGCCCTCATCCTTTCCAGTGCTCTGTAGGTTTACAATTCCTCCTGGTGACTTCATGGTTGGAGTATCAGAAATGTCTTCTCCCTTTTCTGCCTTACCTTTGATTGAACATTGACTTCCTTGGGACAAGCCACCCTTAAGAGAACGCCACCCCATCCCACCCCCACTGTGGCTCCAGCCAGGTGCTTTCCTTTGCCACACCCAAGCAGAGAGCACCTCCTGCTTATTGTCTCCAAATATCTCATATCCATCCAATTCTCATCTCTGATGGTCCAGCTCCACTCTGACACTATTCTGGAAGTCCCAGAAACCTCCCAGCCTACCCACTTCTCTACCAGGATGCAGTGACCTTAACATATAAAGTAAGCATCACTCCCTGGCTTAGAACTTTCCCGAGAGCCCCCTGGCATTGCCCTTGGGATGCACCTCAGAAACAGGAGTGGGAAAGATACAGGATAATTTCGTGTTAGTAACTGGTCATGAAGTAGACAAGGAGACACTGGAGATTTCCAATTCTGTCTGTAATGTTTCAAGTCAAGATAGGAAGATCAGAAGGCAGGCTAGGGGAGGGGACATTGGGATAGATAACTAACATTAGCGGCCTTTGAGAAAGCCATATGGAAACCTGCTGCTATAGAAGCGTCCTAAATTTTACCCATACAGTTTTAATGGAGCTGCCAAACAGTGGTGAGACGATACTCCAACTAGAACAGAACATGCTAGCAAATAAAAAATCCCAGTGCCAGCGGTGGATTATATCTGAGAAAGAGATGGTTGTTAGTCAATAGTGAAAAAAAAATAAGAAAACTCAAAATGGTGTGAGTAGGGGTGAGGTTGGAGAGGGTAGATGGGGGAGGAGGTGAGAAGGAGCAAACATAATCAAGATTGAAACACACTGTATAGAATTCTCAAAGACTTAATAAAAATATTGTTTTTATAAAGGAAAAAATAGTTAAATTAAGCATGGTGATATATTCATATGTGTTAGCTCTGGGGTAGGCATGTGAGTCCACTGTATATGTCTCTGTACTTCGGTGTGTTTATTTGAAAAGTTAATGGTAAGAAGATGTCCTTCCTCTGTGTAGTCTGTTCAGATAACTCACAAACAACCCCTAAGAAAGTCAGAGAGTCAAAGCTAGACCCAGTGAGCCAAATGGCGGTACCACAGCCCCCGTTTCTCTTTCTCTTCCTCCCGTCTCCATCAGTGTCTGGTTCATCCCTGGTTTCCCTACTGTGTTTTCTGAATGGCCCCCTGCTGCCTTTCTCCTAACTGCAGATGGCTGTGTCACCTGTCACAGGCATGTCGCATGCTAGTGAGCTCCTCCCTTGTTCCCAGAAGCCTTGGAGGTAACTTTCTCACACTGCTCACAGCCCTGTCATTTAACAAGGTGCGGGCTTGTTGTACGGAGTACACTACACCTTAGACAGAGTGGTAGGTAACAGAACTGCAGTCATCTCGGTCACACACTCCGGGATCCCTTGATAGTGTAAGCATGGCGGCATCACATACAACGCTGGTGGGTTTTCTTTCCATCCTCCCCATCAGCTTGACACAAACGGGAGTCACCCGGGGAAGAGGGAGCCTCGGTTGGGAAATCATTTCCAGAAGATTGGCCTGTGGACCTATCTGTGGGACATTTTCTTAATTAGTTATTGATAAGGGATGGTCCTGCCCACTGTGAGCAGTGCCCACCTTAGTCAGGTGGTCCTGGGTTGTCTAAGAGATCAGGCTAAGCAAGTCATGAGGAGCAAGCCAGTAGGCAGCACCCCTCCAAGGTCTCTCTTCCGGTTACTGTCTCCAATTCCCTTCCTGCGCTCCTGCCTTGGTTTTCCTTGGTGCTGGCCTGCAAGCCGTAAGCTAAATAACCACTCACACCCTCTCAGTTGTATTTGGTCAGTGTTTTGTCACAGCCAGACAGAGGCAAACAAGGACGCCGCCTGACTATAAGTACAAAGTGAATCAGATTATTTCTGGCACTGGGGTCTCTTCCAAGCCGCTACCTCTTAGTGCCTAGAAAGAAGCTTTGAAATCTGAGAGGGGACTGAGTGTTTGGGGGAACATGTGGCATCATCCAAGGGGTGAAGTGTAGGTATTTCTGGTCTGTGCATTCCAAAACATTATATATTTTAACAGAGGAAGGTTCTCCTTCAGGGGACCAACTACCTTGAGGTTCAATCCTTGCTCAGTTTCCATTTGCCAGAATTTGTCCCTGATCGGGTAAGCACGCGACCTCATGGCACCATGGCTTCCTCTCACCTCACCTCTTCACATGTTAAGTAGCTCTACACTGGCCAGGAACATTTGGTGATGGATAGAGGGAGACGTTGTCAGAGACACAGTCAGGCTGGGTTCGTGGGTTGCGGATGGGTGAAAGTTGTTTCACTTTACAGTTAGGCTGTTATACTCCATAAACCAGGCTGGAGTGCCAGAAACTGTGGGTATCATGATACGAAGATCCCCCTGATACTGGAGAAAGACAGGGACATGCGTGGAGCCAGGCTCTATTCCGCAAGACAAATCCCATCGCCTGCGCATATGTGAACTTTTAATTGAAGTATTCTGCTCCCATCGGTATAGAGGCCAATCAAATTTTTTTAATTCCATTTTAATTAACTTTAGAACTAAATTATATTTCAATTAACTTTATAGAGAATGACATAAAGATTGTTCAGTAAAGAATATACAAGATATCATTATGCTTAAGGCTGTTGCCAGCTTCTGTCATACTAAAAATCATTTTGCCTGTTTTTGTGTCAAAGAGGAAACCTTGAATAATAGGAGTTTCAGATCCCATAGAACCTGTGTGTGCCATGCTCCCAGCAGACAAACACACAGGAACTCTCCAGAAGGCTCAGTGCTGTGGAGCTGTCTGTGGTGCTGGACAGGAAGCTTACGAGACTCCCGCACAGACTAGCGGTCATGTTCTGGGCTGTGCCTAGAGGTGGGGCCCAGTTTAGCAACCAAGGTCATGGCTGTCTCTATCAAACTGTCCTGTAAGCATGTCTGTGGGGGCATTTTCTTGATTGATTATTGATATGGGAGGACCCAGCCCCCTGGAGCAGTACCACCCCCTATCTGGCGGTCCTGAGTTGTACTAGAAAGTAAGCTGAAAAAGCCAGAGAAGCAAGCCAGGAGGCAGCGTTCCTCCATGGTCTCTGCTTCAGTTTCTGCCTCCAGGTTCTGGGCTTCAGTCCCTGCCCTGACTTCCCTTCGGCCACAACTCTTCATAAATAGCCCAAATGACCCCAGTATGCCAGCTCAACCAGTGAAGCTGCAAACCTTAGCTTATCCCTGCAGGTATGGTGTGTCTCTCCAGATGACATATTGACATCCTGACTCCGAGCGTCTATGCAGGGAGCCAGATTTGGAAGCAGGTGTGAGAAGATGAGACGAGTTGAGGTCACGCCAGATTGTGACAAACCCTAAATCAGATAGGACTTGTGTCCTTACAGTGAAGTACAGCTCAGAGGCTCCGACATGGAGAAAGCCCTGTGGTGACAGAAGAGCAAGGTGCAACATCTACAAGCCAAGAGATGCCGAAAGAAAATCACCAGCAAGAGCTGAAACTCATAAAAAGATAGAACATTCTCCCCAGGGTCTTCAGGAAGGGCACAGTCCCAACAGCATCTCGACTTGATGTCTGGACTCAAAAACTGTGAGAGAGTAGATGTCAGTCATCGGATGGCCCCTCCCTGGACCTGCAGTAATTCATTATGATGACGATAGGAAGTCACTGCGTATTATAAGTGAGCCTCATTTCAAAGCCCGGAGCTCTCATTTGTGGCAGCCCTTTACCTAGGATGCTCTTGCAATTGGTAGTTTTGAAAACCCTAATAAAGTTGCAAGGCTTAGGAAATTACAATGCTCAGATTCCAGCACCCCAGCTTTCTGGCTACCTGCTCTAAAACAGTCCCCCAGCTGCAGGGCTGCCCTCCCCACAACTGCTCCGTTTTCTTGATGACACTGACCTCCACTGGAAACCATCTTCCCTCTCTTTCCTTCTTGCTGACTCAGTAGAGCAAGAGCTGTGAGAGCGAAGACTATTCTGAGACACTCACCAGTGCCTGAGAGCAGCTCTAATTGCAAACACACACTGGAGAGCAATCCAATGCGAAGCGAATGCTCAACAAGTAGCTACCAAATGAATACACAGATGGCCGCCTCGTGCCCTGCCGCTGCGTGCGCTCCAAAAAGGTCGCCCTTCCTAGCATTCTTAATGGAATAAGCACACCAGTAAAGAAAAACGACCTTTACACCGGTGTCTAAAAGATAAAATGTGTTTCTAGACACGCAGTCTTCTGCTAAGGACTGCCTCTCTAATATTGAATGGGTGTATCGAAAAGCGCTGGTACCCACAGGGAATTCCTAATCTTACATCCCAGGATGGGTAGGGGCCGAGTTCTCCTCAGTGCAATTGCGCAGTGCTGTCCACTAGGGGGCAACCGAACAAAAGAGAGGCTGAGAAGCGTTTCGCCTGCGTCTACTTGAGGTAGCAATCATGAATTCATGGCAATTATGATGCTCATTCTCCTCTCCAAAAGAACTATCTCTGAAGATCGCCCTAATTAAAAACTGTGCAATGAGCAGACGTTCCCACAGCACAAAATGCACTCACGAAAATACAAACATTTGAAGGAACTCAAAGAATGAAGGAAAACCCAAAACACGGCAGCATGTGTTTATCCCTTGATCAAAGCAAGGCTACCAGGGAGGGGAACACCCAGTTCTAACCAAGAGACTTCAGAGTCATTCTGTGCTTCACCTAGGACACTGCATCCCCCTTGCTTTTCTTTCAAATAAAGTGGGATCTACAGATGGACGATCCCTGCTCTTGCACAGGGGTTTGAAAAGGAATGACCTCCCTGGGTTCATATATTTGAAAGCTTAGGCACCAGACAGTCGCACCAGTTGAGAAGGAACAGGAAAAGCGACCTTGCTGGAGGAAGTGTACCACTTGAGGTTGGCATTGAGGTTTCAAAAGCCCCAAGCCAAGCCCACTGGGTCTCTCCTTACTGCTGCCTACAAATCTGGATATAGAAGTCTCAGCTATTTCTTCAGCACCATATCTGATGACGTGCTGCCAAGCTCCACACCATGATGAGAATGGACTAAACCTCTGAACTGTAAGTCAGCCCCAATTAAACGCTTTTATAAGAGTTGCTGCGGTCATGGTGCCTCTTCACAGCAATAGAACTGTAACTAAGACACTGGCCTTGGAGCGAGGTGTGGTCATATGACCAAATAATGGCCAATGGGAGGTAAGTGGGAAACATACCTGCTTTCCCTCCCTTAGCTCTGAGTCTAGTTCCAGAATTCCAGGTGGTATTTTGACTTAGGGGTGGGACTCATGCTAACGATGAACATGTCAAGAGATAGCCTGGGGGACCATGAACCACAGTACCAGTTCTGAACTCCCTATTGCAGACTTAATGTGAGGAAGATAAAGTTCTGTCTCCTCTAGGTCACTTTTTACTGGGGGTTTTCAGTTATGACCTCTGAACTTGACCCTAACTATCTCCAAGATGGCGCTAAGACTCAAGACAGTTTGTATTCTTGGTATTCTTGGATCTGGCTTCTCAGATTATCTCTGATGGTCTACAGGATCCAGGAAGGATGACTAAGCCTCAAAAGACATCTAAAGGCCAATGTTCTTCAGACCCTTGGGCCTCCTAAAACAGTGAACTCACCCTGTCCGCGTCTGTTTGCTATCTAGCCCCTAGGAATTGAACCACTGCCCAAGCGTAGGATTCACAAGCAGGCCGCCGTGTCCAGCCACAGCCCCTCAGACAGGATGGGTAGGCAGTGGATCTCACAGCGCTAGCTCCAAGGGCAGTAACCGCAGACTGCTGAGCCCAGACTGAGCCATGATGCATCAGGAACTGTGCAGGTGGGCCCAGCGACATGGTAGCTCTGGTTCAGCCAAAAGCGTAAGAACTCTGGATTCCTGAATGGGATTTTACTTGTGGTTACCAAATTAAAACCAGGAATTACCTAGGAAAAAAAGGAGCTTGGGGCTTCCTTGGGACATGGGGAGAAAGAGGCTGGAACAGCTCTCGGTGTTGAGAACTATTAACTCCATGAACTAAGAGTTTGATATTTACACTTGCCAAGAAGTTCCTCCTTAATATGGAACTCAAGATTTCCAACTCACGTCTGGCTCTTTGCCTATGCTTTTTGGAAATGACCTCTAAGAATGAAATATGGAGCCTCCACTTGTCCTGGTCAAATAATGACAGCTTAGAAAGGTCTTCTGAGGGAGCAGCCAACAGATTCTGACCCGCGGAGAGCTTAACATTCAGAACGTGTCTGTTGAGTCGTGGGGCATGGCCAGTCAATCTCCTAGAAGGAGAAAAGGGCAAGTGTAGCCTTGAAAAGCCGATGTGACAGCCTCCTAGACACTGGGGTCAGAGGCCTCCATGGCCTGTTGGGCGGAAGGCTGACATCTGTTGGCCTTTATCTCACTGGCTTCACTTTAGAGTGGCCTGGTAACTGGAGGGAGCTAGCTCTGTAATGGCTGTAGCCCTCCAGGTCATGTCTGTGGTCAGCACTTCCTATTCTCAGGCCTCCTCAATACTCGGGAATGATTTTAAAATCTCCAGATTTGAAACCCTGACCTCCTCCCTGATGCATCCAGGAAAACACCACGCCGGCAGGTAGAACAGCCCCGGGCAAAGATCAGACGAGGCTTTGACAAGAAATGCACAACCAGAGAGAGGATGCTACCTGTCGGATGCTTTGCTGGTGAATTGCCTCGAGCTATGGGCTTCAGAGGCAGTGACGACATCAGCATCAAGACCCCAACAGAAAGAATGCATCACTGGGAGGGTGGCAGCCACTACAACCACAGCCTGGGCATCAGTTTGGGGGCATGGCAGGTAGCTTCAGGTAACTCTTCTTGTTTCTTCACCCTGACACAAATTCTATGACTCTTTTTCTGACTTTCTGTGGCCAGCAATCAAAACATGACTAATGCAGTGAGCAGGGGAGTTACAACAATCATTCCCTTAAGGAAACGAGAGCTACTTCGAATGGGTTACCTGCTGTGGCAGGGCCGATGGCTCTGACTCTCCAAGAATGTTGGAACACTGCCAGCCACGGGCACACCTGGGCTGAGCTGAAACACTCCCCGCAGGCAAGCTTTCAGAATCTGGGGGCCGCTCCCACCAAACTTCATAAAAATTATGAGGCATCAAAGACCTTAGAGTCAGCCATTTCTGTTTCCAGACATCCAAGCGAACCCAGCTCTACCCACATCACAAGGGTGTCCTCTGAAGGCGAGGGTTTCCTTTCTTTCCCTCCTTCATCTTCAGCTCACTCAATCCCGTTTTCACCCAAAGGCCACTAAGACTCCCAGACTGCCTACTCTGGGATAATCAGATCTGGGGGGAGTAGTCTCTCCCGCTGCCTCTTTTCCCTTCCCTCCACTTTCAGCAATTAACAGGCACCGGGGAAAATGATAAGACATTTATTGATCATCTACAGCAGTATGACATCCTCCAAATCCCAGACAGGGTGTGAGCACAGCATTAATGGAGGCAGCGGTAGCAGTGAGGTCCGTGGGATTTATCTTTATTGTGGGAAATTAAACCCAGGCTGGTCCAGCTCCCGTGAATGAGCCTGGAGCCACGTCTGGGGTACCCAGGGCTGAACCACCCCAGCCCTGACGGACGCAAAGCCTCAGAAGACAGACAGCAGACAAAAACGCACATGGCTGAGTACAGACAAACCACAGGACCCAGAGTTCAGGGAGAGGAGAAAGAATGGGCATTGGTCCCACTAGGGGAATGTCCCACACCCTTGAAGGGTTCCTAGGCAGATGGTACAGAGGTCCAGCATTCATAGAGTTCTCCCATCCCGACCTTCAAAGCAAACTGAACAAAGTGACGGGGATAAAGCTGGAATTCAGTGTCCACCCGAGCCCTGTGGCCTTGCCCTCGCCCTCGGTAGGGTAACAGTTAACCCAAGGGGGTCAAAGCAGTAGGCTGGTTGCAAGGGGATACCTTTCAGGGGTCTTCACCCTAAGAATGAGCACATAGCTGTGTTGTTTTCAGAGCTTGTAAACTGACAGGGAGCATGTCACTTCTCCCTCCTCCCTAGCTAGGGGGCAGATGATGATGTAACTATGGCCACACCGATGCAGGTTAGGGGTTGAGGGTAAAGTGTGGAGTCCCAGAACAGATGGAGAGGGTTAGGTTTGCTGCAGGTAATCCTTCTACCACACCGACTCCATTGCTTCTTCTGTGTTGTATCATGGACCCCTGGACTTCCTGCAGGTGCAGCCACGTCTGCAAGTGGTACATTGTATCCTATGGCTGCTTGGAGTGTTCCATCTGGATCACATGCAGGGTTGTGCAATACTGGTAGAGCCACTTTCTCATTCAAAAACACCCTAGGCCCACCTGTTTCCTCATGAGCCCACGGAGAAGGTTTGCCTTCAGATATCCAAGTCTCTTCCAGCTCTAATAGTCTTTGAGTTTCCCCTTAAAGGGATGAGTCAAGGTCAAACAGCAGGTGAGTGGCAAAGCTGGGGAGCCCCAAGTCCCAGACTTCCTGCTCAAGGTTCTTCTAGCTGGTTTCCAGGCTCACTAGGCTCAAATGGAATTTGTAATGTCACAGGACTTGCTGCCTTCTCTTTGTATGGGACAAAAGGTACACAATGAATTAAAGAGTCTCGCACAGCATTCCCCCCAAGGAAGAGGGGGTACAGAGCAAACAGAAGAGGTCCCAGTGTTGAGCAACAGGGACAGGGTTATTCCCAGCACTGGACCCTGGTCAAGGTTCCCATCACTGTCCACAGAGAAGTCAGTTCAGGGAAGATGGGGTTAGGAGGAGACTCATGAAGGGCTCCTGAGCGTGTCAAGGAGGACCTCATCACTGCACCCCGAAAATGGAGGCTGAGTCTCAAAGGTGCAGCATCTCCAATCCCTCTGACTGCTTTGCAGCCTGAGCCTGCCTGATGTAGAATCTCATTTTGTGAGAACTAGACCCTTTGCTGGCACACCCTGCTCACCCTGAAGCAGGACAATCATGACAGGAGACAGGACAAGACAAGGATGTCTTGTCCCCTATACTATATGGTCCATGAGATTTGGCCTCTGGGGTTTCATAGAACAAGATTCCACTTCCCAGGAATGATCCTGTACAGGCTGGGTGCCTCTTGGATCTACTCGGCTACTACCTCGGGGTTTCTAAGTCCATGGAGCCCTTTTCACCTCCCACACAGGATTTCTCAACCATTTCCCCTTCTCTGGATCCAGGCTGTATTGCTGCAAGCCTTGCCTGGGATCCATTCCAAGAGAAGATGGTTGGTGTTTAGCACAGAACCCCAGAGGTACACTGGGCTACACACAGATCAGTAAGTCTTATTGCTTGCACTATAGATGTAAAGAGGGTCAAGGGGGAAGGGTTTAACCCAGCACCCAGCCTTACGCTATCCCTTCACTGCCTGAGGCCTGAGAGCCAGACCCTCCCAGAACATGCAGAATCCTTCGGGTACATCTGCTCACAAGACTAGCAGACTAATCATCTGGATAATAATCTTTCAGACAGACAAATAAAGCAACAGGAACCTGGAACTTCTAGGAGGACTCAGGTTCCAGGGCTCAGGAAGCAGCAGCGGGGGCTCAGGAAGCAGCAAGGGCTCAGGGTTGATCTGGTTTTTGCTGTTTTGCAGTGAAGCAACTAGAAAGTCACAGTTTCTTCTTCCACAGTGAAGCAAACCCACGGATGGGGGCGGGGGGTGATGACAAATGAACGGGGTCCATAGACCAGGAGCTGCACTTTGGATGGAGGGTGCCATGGGCAACCTGTCCCTGCCAGGCCTACAAGGCTAGCTCCGCCCATCACATCGGAGGCCCTATTCAAACGACCATGGCCTGAGCTTCCCTCTGTTATGCACACTTGCACTGTTATCCAAATGGGAAAACAAACAGAACGTCATTCCTCTTACCACACACATGCACATGCATCTACATACATGCACATGCGTCTACACACATGCACATGTGTCCACACATGTGCGCGCACACCCCTTGGATGATATGCACAAGAGTATGTGTCTGTTTACCTGCCTCGGTTTTTTAACTAATACAGAACCTGGAGACGCACTAAAAAAAAAAAACTCATTTCGCAACCAAGGATGCTTAGGTCTAGCACAGCACAGACGTGCTCACTGCCACAACGTTCTAAACCAGTGGAAATCCCAAACCGTGGCTTCTTCTAAATAGCTCAGGCTCCCTAGCCGTGTCCAAAATGCAGGGTGATCAACTGACTCTTGTGTGGCTGATAACCTTGCTCTCAGAACTGGAGAGGGGATTGGAAGGGAGATAAGGTGCAGGGTAAAGGGTCAATGTACACCCAGTGGCTGGTCCAAGCCCCTAATGTTTCTGGGAAGGAGCAAGGAGGTGCTTTTCCCTTCTGGATTTACCAGAGACCCAAACCCTGAACTCACTGGTCAAGAACACAGAGCTCATCTCTACATCGTATCATCTAGAACCTTCTCCAGGCTTTCTAACAGCCCCTCCAGCAGCGCCGTCTCAAATCTCCCAGCACTCCTTCTACTTAATACAACAGCAAGCAAAGCGGCTTCCCATGCTCCCCATGCGTTCCACAGCATGGCCACAAACAAGTCCCCAGAGGCAGGGACAAAAACAAGCATCCACGTGGAAAGAGCTGAGCCACGTGGTTCCATGGCACTACATTCTCCCCTCTGTCTTTCCACATCTGGCCTTATTTTAAAGCCTTAGGTTATGGCTATGCAACATACAGCTGGGGAGCCACCACTCCTCCCATCAGCAGCTTCTGCTCATGCGCACCACAGACACAGCATCCCCTCCAAACACCCTAAGAGGCCCACAGGTGATTCAAATGTCAAGGGCACATGGGGGAAGTCTTGCCAACATCTGAGTTTAGTAATGGAGTCCAGGCTGGGGGCAGCATCTACCGTTCTTGTCATCAGGAAAGGTAGGGCTGTGGGGAGCCCTGGAAATTGAAAGTTGCTTCAGAACTCATTGATATCACTGCAAGGTGGCTGGCTCATTCTAGACATGGCTTTGACTTCAGGGGAAATTGAGAGAGGAGAGAGCTAGGGGCTCTCTGTGGTTGGCATGGCTGGAGGACGGCTTCTTCCGACCGTTCATCGTGGGCAAGAAGGGTAGAAATAAAGCTACCACCTGATCAAGTCTTGAGTCAGGGCACAGCCGTGGACATGGTAAGAACTTCAGCTAGCTCATCTCTTTCCCAAATGCATCTGCATCTCTAGCTCTCAGCTCTTAGATCAAATGAAAAGCACCAGAACTTTCCCTGACCCTCACCCCCACCCCAACCTTTGAAAGAGCCCTGTAGCTCTCCCATCATCCAGGCACACGGGAGCTAAGCACCCGGATATCCTAGATGTCGGGTAAGCAAAAGGAGCCTCAGCTTGACCCACTTCAAAGAAGGTTCTGGCCACTGCACTGCATCTCTGGCCAGCTTCAGGACTCGGAACAGGCTGAGAAGGGGCCCACATCCAAAGTCAATTTAGTGAAAAGCTTCTGGGGTAGGCACTACCCCAGCCTCAACAAGACAGGCATGTTTCAGCCTCAGCTCACAAGGCCTTGTACCTGGGATCAGGCCATCACTGAGGCTGGCCTTGACACAGTAGGTCAAGCTGGAACCTGGCAGAGATGAGCAGGGGCATGGATTGGGGGGAGAGATGGGGCAACTTTCCAAATTTGAGGTGTATTTACATGTCAGATTGGGCTCAATGAACTGCAGAGTAGGTGGGACCCAAACAGGAGGAGCAATATCAGCCTACACCCTATCTCTCTCTTCCCCCCTTGGGGAGGAGTCCAGCTTCCTACCCAGGGCCTGCCCAAGGAGAGGGAAGAGGCACAAACAAGCGCAGGCACCGGCCTGCAGCCCTAGCCTGTACAGAAGGGAGACAGGGCTCAGGTGGCCAAGTTGTCAGCTGGGAGACTGGACATGCGGAGCTGGGAGCTGCTCTTGCTCAGAATGGACAGCTGGGTCCCTCCATTCACTCCACTGCTGGCCAGGGATGGGTGCCGGTGCTTGAAGTCCATAGTGAAGTAACGGTTCACCTTCCAGCTCCTCCACTTCCTCTTAATCTCTGCCTGTACCTGCAATGAGCAACGTGTACGTGACTTCCCAGTGAGCAGCTTCTATGCCCTGGCCTGGTACCTTCCCAGCTGCCATCATGACTATCCACCCAACTCCCACTCCCTAGCTATATCATGCAGCCCTTTCCTACTCTGTCTTGGCAAGGTCCTCAGACAGCTTCCTTTGTAACTGCCAAGAAGGCTCTCCTAGCAACCTCTAGAAGCAAATGGATCAAATAAAGATCATCACCCTTGTTGGCCACTGTGGGATGCATATGAGATTTACTCAAATTGCTTGGAATATCCCAGATGCCCCAAGCCCATGAAGAATGATAGCAACATCCCTAGATAAGGCCTAGACATCCACAGCTTTGAACACGTCCAAGGTGAGAAGATTCCCGAGACTGAGAGTTATAAAATAGCCCATGCCTCTTGGCAAACCCCGTGTAGCTCTGCGTATGTAAATGGTGGCCATGCCAAGAAAGCGTAAGGCGCCATATGCTGCTTCAGCCGGGCACCTTTATGCCGTATACACACTGCGTGACTAGAAGCAGCACCCACACCCACTCTCCCCACTTCGTGCCTCCTCTCCCTCGGCAGACTCCAGACAAGCTGCCCAGACTCCTATCTCTGGCTCTCCTAGCATCTTTAAGCAAAGCCCTCTCTGCGCTCTCTCAGTCTGCTATCATCTGATCCACATTGACCTTCTGATTGTGGATGCTTATCTTTAACCTTAGATACAAACAAGGGGAAGAGTCTGCTGAGGCCAAGATCTTTCCACTAAGCCCAGAGACTTAGGAAAAAGACTTCTCTCTCTCTGCTTGCAAACCCAAGCCACACAGCCAGTCCCCCCCACTTCCCTGGCACCCCTATCCTGGGCTCTGCTCCAGAACATTACCCCAGCAGGCTAGAGAAGGAGCCCCGAATGGTATCTCTGGGAATGAAACACCTCAGAAAGGCTCCAGGTTTCTCCTTACAGTCTCTTCTAAGTTCTCCTAGGCTCTGGGCTAGCAGGGATAGTCAGCCTGGCTTACTGGGGCTCGGTGGCACTGCCTATCCCAGCCCCATGACCTATAGGTACTACTCCTGCTCGCTAAGACATGTCGTTGGGAAAGAATGTGCCCTGGGGTTGTGCTCTCCGCAGATTCGCCTTCACCAACTATACTCTACTCTGTCTTCTGCTTCGGCCTTCGTTGCAGAGTTGGAGTAATTCTGGAACTGGTGGGGGATCCCGGGAAATGTTGGTACCACATTTCACTGACAGCTATGTCACCTGTCCTCAGTCCTCAGAACCTGAGTCGAATGAACCTGCTCCCATTCTCTTCCCCAACACCCGCCACGTGCCCTGCTGAGAAAGGTGGGAAGACTTGTGTCTTACCTCCCCATTCAAGAAGCAGTAGAGTACGGCCACCACGAAGCCCTGGGGAGAGAACACAAACATCCATGAGCCTACAAGCAAGGGACGTCCTGAGACACTGTGAGCATGTGGGAGGAACAGCAGTGGAAAAGATAGCACGAAAAAGAAAAACGTCGCAGTCTAGACGGGGTAAGACAGGCGTGTCCATGAGGCCAAATGGCTGATAGACCAGTTCCCACTGACAGGCATCTCATCTTAGACCTCACATTCACAGGCCAAATCCTTCCCATCGCTACAGACTAGCTTCATCCCATTTCCTAGGGAAGCCATTAGCCCTTTCTGGAGGAAGCCAGAATGTTCTCTGAACTCTGACACTGGTCTTCAGGCCCCCAAGAGCAGGCTCCTTCAGAACAGAACAGACCATTAGGATTTTTATCCATCACTACCCCCCTACTCTGCCCTCCCTTGGCAAGCTGCTTTTATACATAGCACAGCAACCCATGTGTGGTGAGTACTTGGCAGAGCGTGAATTCAGCTTCTCAGCACGAAACAAAGCAACCTTTTCCTGAATGCTGGAAACCAGGTCTGTAGGACCTCAGTACCCTGGGGCTTTCATTTGAAAATGTCAGATGAATGATGGCTAGACTATGCTGTCAAAGACGAAGATGGGAGCCTTCAGTGGGTTGTAACTCCTGGGTCAGAGCTTTATCTGTCATGCTCCAAGCCTTGCCAGAACATGAACTGGAAAAAAGGACTTTGCATTAAAGTTCAAGTCAGGTGTGCAGAGTTAATTTCTGATCATCACCCTAAATACCAATTTAAACAGGGAGAGATGCTCGCCTTACAACCCCCCATTAGCGTCTTTATTCACTTCCTAGCTGTGCTGCATGCACACAGTACAGCCTCCCACTCATCCCTGCTTACAGACTTGCTGCATGCACACAGTACAGCCTCCCACTCATTCCTGCTTACACACTTGCTGTGTGCACAGTATAGCCTCCCACTCATCCCTGCTTACACACTTGCTGCATGCACTCAGTATAGCCTCCTACTCATTTCTGCTTACACACTTGCTGTGTGCACACAGTACAGCCTCCCACTCATCCCTGCTTACACACTTGCTGCGTGCACACAGTACAGCCTCCCACTCATCCCTGCTTACACACTTGCTGCATGCACACAGTACACCCTCCTACTCATTCCTGCTTACACACTTGCTGCATGCACACAGTACAGCCTCCCACTCATTCCTGCTTACACACTTGCTGCGTGCACACAGTACAGCCTCCCACTCATTCCTGCTTACACACTTGCTGTGCACACAGTACAGCCTCCCACTCATTCCTGCTTACACACTTGCTGTGTGTACACAGTACAGCCTCCCACTATCCCTGCTTACACACTTGCTGTGTGCACACAGTACAGCCTCCCACTCATCCCTGCTTACACACTTGCTGCATGCACACAGTACAGCCTCCCACTCATTCCTGCTTACACACTTGCTGCGTGCACACAGTACAGCCTCCCACTCATTCCTGCTTACACACTTGCTGTGTGTACACAGTACAGCCTCCCACTCATTCCTGCTTTACACACTTGCTGTGTGTACACAGTACAGCCTCCTACTCATTCCTGCTTACACACTTGCTGCGTGCACACAGTACAGCCTCCTACTCATTCCTGCTTTACACACTTGCTGTGTGTACACAGTACAGCCTCCTACTCATTCCTGCTTACACACTTGCTGTGTGTACACAGTATAGCCTCCTACTCATCCCTGCTTACACACTTGCTGCGTGCACACAGTACAGCCTCCTACTCATTCCTGCTTTACACACTTGCTGTGTGTACACAGTACAGCCTCCCACTCATTCCTGCTTACACACTTGCTGCATGCACACAGTATAGCCTCCCACTTATCCCTGATTACACACTTGCTGTGTGCACACAGTATAGCCTCCTACTCATCCCTGCTTACACACTTGCTGTGTGCACACAGTACAGCCTCCCACTCATTCCTGCTTACACACTTGCTGCATGCACACAGTATAGCCTCCCACTTATCCCTGATTACACACTTGCTGTGTGCACACAGTATAGCCTCCTACTCATCCCTGCTTACACACTTGCTGCGTGCACAGTACAGCCTCCCACTCATCCCTGCTTACACACTTGCTGTGTGTACACAGTATAGCCTCCTACTCATTCCTGCTTACACACTTGCTGTTACGTTCCTCTGCTCGTCCCCGCACCCATTCATTTAAGGATCTGTCCTGGTACATCCAGCCCACTCAGTTCTCTGTGTCAGGCCCTAGACTGGGGCCCCCCTGTGCCAGGGACTCAAGTGGATAAGACAGAACTCCAGTCCTCATGTGGCTGGAGGACATGACTAAGATTAAGATGTGGACACGGCAGGAGGGACTTGAAGTTATCTTATCTCCAGCGCTTTATAGAACACTTTCATCTCAAGTCAATCAGCGGGACCTGGGTCAGGATCCCCAGGCACAGGGACAGCCAGACTTTGTCGCATCTTAGAGCAGCAGAAAGAACTGTAGAAGACCTATGCTCGAACACTCATGCTAAACAAACACCGAGACTGGAAGTCAAGGTGCACAGGATTATGAAGCTGGCCGTGGGTCAGAGGTCAGGGCTCAGTTTCCAATGAGCTATGCCCTCTGCATGCACCATGCCTACCTGAAAGGAGCCCAGCCCAAGCTCAAACACGAGTCTTTCCCTCTTGCTGACGTTCTCTGGAGAGAAGGCGAATACTGTGTAGTGGATTCCGAACAGTGGGATGAGCAGCAGGGTGGAGCGGGCCAGCCGTCTGTCAGGAGAAAGCGAAAATCTGCTGGGGGGTTGCAGAGCTTGGGGGCAGGGAGGGCAGAGGGTCTGTCACCAGCCCTGGCTACCTCTCAGTGCCCCTGCTCACAGACCTGCTTAGCATCCTTTACTGATACAAGGGGTTTGGGAGTGAGGGAGCCAACTAGAGCTCAGGGTTCCTAGGATGTTGTAAGGAGGGTTCCCCAGTCTTCAGGGCACCTAGTCAGTCCCCTGCAGGACCACTGAAAATATTTCATTCATAGGGCCCCCTTGTGGAATGTATAAAATCAGAAGAAAATTCAGGATAGGATTAGAGTCGAAACAAATCTGTCCTGGCTCAGAGGGAAGCCACCTGACCTCAAAAACAGCTGCCCAAAGACCCATGGAGACAGGGCTTTTCTGAGTCTGGGAATGGCTGGGGATATTGTGAGCAATATCCTAGTGACCAGGAGGAGGGTACTAGGGGTGGACCATAGAGAAACTTGGAAGGGTTTCAAAGAAGGACTTACTGATTGAGCAGGAATTCTACCTGTACAGGAGAGAGCTGCTGCTCAGGAAACTGAATCAAAGGATAAGAAGGATGTCTGACCTAAGGATGGGTGAGCCAGAGAGCCCACCACGCCTCCTGGGATCCTCTCTTGCTTTAACTCTTGCAACAGAGCCAAGAATAGGTAGGGCCCTGTCTAACAATACAGGGACAGAGGGTCACAGTGAGGACACCAAACACACGTGGGTTGGGAATGCTACTCTGGGGGAGTAAATTATCACAGGGGCTTCCCAGAGAGGGTCCCATCCCAGGACACTGGTCCCCTGTGAACCTCCCCAAAGAGCCCAGCTCTCCTCTGCAGATGCCTTTTCCTCAGCTTTATCCAGCCCCCTGGAACCACCAGCCTCACCCTATCCTGACACAGCTTAGACCTCAGAAGGGGACTGTAATATAAGGCAACCATTTGACTGGAAGCAATTCTACCATGTGCCCCTCATATCCCCTTCCCAGTCTCTCTGGGGGAAAAAATCCCTAGATTTGAATAATGCCCTTGGTATCCCAGCTTCTATTAGAGGGAAGACAAGAAAGGGGGGAGGAAAGGAGAGAGGAATAGAAGCTTGGGGTGATCTTTAGGAGAAAAGAAGCCCACAGTTGTGGGGCTCACAGTGCCTCCCTTGCTCGAAGGCAGCATATCCTATAGTCCCTACACTAGGACAGGGCCAATGGGATCTGAGTGAGTCTCTGCATGAGCCCACATGGGTTCCTAGCAGCCTGTCCTCATCATTGTCTATACCAGATGACCCTGAAGAGGGTCCTTCTTTTATCTGTTAGGTTTCACAGCAAGTACCTCCAGGCACATAGTCAACACTGGAAATGCCTGCCAGAGTCCTTAAAACCCAGTATCTCCCAGGCACCAGGGCCCATTTGTCTCTTGGTGCCCCGGATCTGACACCAGAAAGCAGCACAGAGTGTGTCTGGAGACAGAATGGAAGTGGGGAGGCCTGGGAGATGTGCCTACAAAAGCATATGCATGGCCTATCTGGGGGTCCTGTTGGGTCCTGAGCAGGCGAGGGCCCTGCTTTCCTCCTCCAACTTCCCCTCTGCAAGTGAACCCATTCCAGGTTCTTGACCCAGCAGAGAGAGAGAAAAAAAAAAAACTGGGAGCCTCCCAGGGTTCACGGCAGTCTTCCGTGTCTTGGGTTCAGACTGAGAAACTGGCTTTTGAGAAGTGTGCCAGACCCTTCCCAGTCACAGGGCAGATGCAGGTCTGGATGGAGGGTTTCGTAGGATGTGGCCCAAGAGCAGTATCTGTCTTTTCAGAGCTCTGAAGCAGGGATAACAACCAGGGACTCAGAACACTTCCGGGGCCCTTGGTAGACAGGGAAGGGGTGACAGGTGAGAGGCTTCAGGAACCCGATGTGTGGGACCTGTAACGTCTGAGCTGACTGTCTGGGAATGGGAATTCCAAGACAAGCTATGTCTTCAAACTGATTAACCTAGATAGACAGAGACATAGCCTCTACCTCTAACCTCCCACCCCAAAGAACCATCCATAGGAAGAAGAGTCCTACAGCCCCAAAAAGACCTTCTAGTGCTCAGAGTCCCCAGAACTATCGGTGGACTGTCAGGAAGGGCACACCTCCCACTGTGTGAGTATCATAGGTGACCCGGGGTGTGCTTCTTAGGATGCTCTAGGTTCCAGTCTGTGCCTTCCCAGTCATGTGACTTACTCCACCTCATCAGGCTCCAGTTTCCTTGTCTAGAAAATGGAGACAGTGCAAGAAGCCACTGTACGGGGTCCTTGTGGGGACTAAACTCAGTCAAGAAGCACATGATGTGCTCAACGCATAGTGAACTCATCCCAACTCTGAGCTCTTACAGTTCGGCAACTGCCAAGACCAAAGCCCAGAGAAGTGGGGATCTGAGGTTGCCCACGCTTCTGTCAGCGGTCACTGACTCCTTACTTGGGAGCTGGGGTTTGAGGAAGGACACACTTCCACCAGCAGCCATTAACTGCTCACTATGGAATGAGTCAGGCATCAGGATAGCCACGAAGTCAAGATGTCCCTGCAATGTCACAGCTCCAATATCCACATGCCCTCCAGCGCCACCCACAAAATTGCAGAGAACTCACAAGACACATCAACATGCAACAGCCAGGAACAGGGCAAGCTGGGAGGCTCCGGGTGGCCCTCCACACTCCTCCAGCCCGACGGAAGACAAGGGCAGGCGGTGGCAGCAATAGCAGCATGCATCCCCCACCCCTCCAGGGCACCCAGCCACAGCCACGGCCACAGCCACGGCCACACACACTTACAGAGTAATGGTGGATAGTTCTGACATCTTGCAAGAGTGCTGCTGAGCCCGCTGTGGCTTGCAGTAGCATTTCTGCACGCAGCTGCTGGGTGTGACAAGATTAGCACTTCTGTCAGCTGGGGACACTGGGCAACGAAGAAACTGCAGTAGGGCTTGGGAAGACTTAGTTCATGGGGCGCAGGGAGGACAGAGAAGTGAGGGAATGGGGACAAGCTAAGGAAGTCACGCAGAGGAGAACGAGGAAGCTAAGGACTCAAACAGAGTCAGCTCTGGACAAAGGAATGTATGTCCATAAGTATATGTGTGTATGCATGGTTCTCTCTCTCTCTCTCTCTCTCTCTCTCTCTCTCTCTCTCTCTCTCTCTCTCTCTCACACACACACACACACACACACACACTCACACACCGGGACCACTAGTAGGCAAGTAGTATTAAAAGGCTGGGAATCAGACAGGGAGTCAGAGGTCATCTCTGTGTCAGGCCCAGACTCAGAACGTGCATGGCTTTGCCAAGGTCACTCAGTAAGATGAGCAGCTGGAAACTCGGGCTGGGGACCTCATACATGGTTGGCACAAGAGAGACAGAGTTCCAGGCTTGTTAGCAAAGATTACCATGGCTGTTCTGATCATCTCCTCTTTCCCCGCCCCCAACTCCTCTCAGTTTGAGGACACACAGGACAGTAGAGGCGGGCCAGTCTTAATGAACTGTTCGTCTGACCTGTATTTACCTACTAATATAGCCACTGCCCTAGCTAATACTCAAATCAAAATTAATCAAAATCCAATCGAATGAAGACTCTACTATCTCAAAATTCCAGTCACAGTATCAGAACTTCATAATCACGCATGGCTAGTGGTGACCATGTGGATACAAAACCACAGAACACTTGAGGAACTCCACAAGTCAGCATGAAGCTAGACTACTCCATCCAGGTATATGGACAAGGGGTGAAAAGCAAAAGCCTGAGAGGCGGCCCTGTTGTTCTCCTTCACAGAGGCATCTACTACTATTCTCCTGCCTCTGCTGATTCTCATGCTTGAGCTGGCATAAGCCAGGGACACTAGTTTCCCTATCAGAGATGAAGAATCCTGTCACCTTAGATAACAAGTTACCTACCCACAGAGGGCTCTGGAGCACCTCAGACTGGTGAGTGAAGGCATTGATCAGGTGTGGATTAGATGCTAATGGAGACACGTATGCAGGAGCAATTAGGTCCTTCATATTCAGAGACCTGTCTTCTGACACCAGCTGGATGTAAAGGCAACTACAATCTGGGGACACTCTACTCGGCTGAGGCAAGGACTTGCATGGCGTATTTTCAGATGAGGCAAATGCAAGCCTGCCCAGCCGGCCATTCCTTTCCAGGCCTGCGGTACTCATTGTATAAATGGCATCTTTTATCTCAAAACGCCTATGGAGGGGGGGTGCTGTATTTTGTAAGTGTTCTTTGATGCCTTGCTACTCAAGGGGTCCGCAGATGAGCAGCAGGAATAGTACCTGACTGCATATCACTAACAGACTATGGTGCCACTCTGGTCAGCTGCCCTGCCAGCTCAGGAGCTGCCCTTCAGCCTCAGCCTGGGGGTGTACTGGAGAAGCCCTATAGCAAGGTTATTCATGAGAAGGCTCTTGTGTGTTCTCCGTAAATGACAGTGGACTGGAGTATGCGTGCAGGTATGTGTGTGCGTGTGTATGGAGAAAGAGAGAGATATATAAATAAGTAAATAAGGATCGCGGGGTCAACAGGAACAGCGGCTATTCTTGCCTTGTCCTCTCCCTCATCCAGACCAAGTGGCTGACAACCCTAAACCCTGGCTGAAGCAGACAGGGTCAGTCTAAGACACCACACCCCCCCATATCTGCTGCCCAATTTCTGCCACCTTGAATTCCAAGCTTTAGTTTTCCTCCCCCAAGACCTCTCCTTTTTTTTTTCAAAACTGTCACATATTCCTCCATCTTGGGGTTCCTCAACATTTTACAGTGAACACAGACTCCTCTGGTTTTCTTTTAAAAATTCCTGACAATAAATAACCAAACGATAATTTAGTGATATGTTCACTGGGATGGGTCGCCTTGATGGAAGATGAAGGTCACATCAAGGAACAGCAAAGGCAAGAGTGACATCCAGGGGACTCTCAGGGAAGACTATCCACAGAAGGAGGGCAAGAGAGTCTCTCCCAAACCCCTGCCCCTGGCCTGCAGTGACTCACAAACAGTCTCACTGAACAGCAACAGGACCAGCAGAGGCAGGAGAGCTGACCCAGACAACGAGAAAGGCAGGGTGTAGGACTCCCAGGATAACCAGGCAAGAGTAGAGAAAGGGTTCCTCTAGAGATACACTCAGGCCAACCTGGAAGACAGCCCTGAGTCCAAGGAAGCACAGGAGACTCAGACAGAAGTGGGAGTTGGCCTGTGGGAATTTGGCCAGTGGCTGGTGCAGCTGAGCCCCCTCTGCAAGTCAGGGAAGTCTTGGCTACTAGGTCCAGCTCTGACATGGTTTCTCATCATCTGTGGGAAGGTCAGGGCTATTCCAGGTTCTCAGCTCTCTCGTCTATCCTGGGGATCTGGTGCAAGGTTAATACAGTGCCTTCTGCGTGAGGGGTAGCTGGACTGCAGCCCAGGAAACATCCAATAGGATATTAGACAGACAAGTATCCATGCCCTGTGCAGATCGCACTCCCATCATCTTCGCCTCTGAGCCTAGGAATCCATGTACTACTGCTTCCTTGGCAGTCTGTAGGTCATGGTGGTCTCCTGATGCTAAGCTCACCTGCACCTTCAGAACACTGCCCAGGCCCCAAGAAATATTCCCTAGAAATAGCATGGCTCATTCAACTTCCTCCTCCAGCAAGGAGACAGAATGAGCCTGGGATCCCAGAGGATGTCCATACCATTCTCAAGGCTTTATAGCCACCGACTTACCGGGTGGTTTTCTTTTCCTGGGTTTCTCAGGATAACAGTTTCTCCAAACCACCCCTGATAGAAGTCTGGGGGCAGACACTCATTGACAGGGTGGGGGTAATGGGGTACAGGGACTGGAAGGCTGTACCTGTAGGGCCAAATCCTTGTCTTAATATCCTGATTGAAGGGCTGCCTGCACATACAGAGCCTGTCCTGGGAGGAGGTGGAAGAAGCCCTGGGGGGGGGGGGGACTGCACAGAGTTTTTCCCTCATCACCTCAGACCTAAGAGGTAGCTTCCAATGCACACCTCGGAAATTAGAGCCAGGCCATGTCAGGGCTGGACTGAGCCATTCCTTTCTCAGTCAGAGTCTTCCAGAAAAACCTCCTTCTCCTCCACCCTTCGGAGTCGGGGAGCTGTGCCTAGCAGAAACTCAGGCTTCAGGCCAAAACAAAGCAACCCTGCCCAGGCCAGGGTTGAATGCTTGCACAGCCCTAACCTGAGCCCCTGCTGCCCCTAACACAGACCGAAGCTCCCCTGCCCTCTACAGGGTCGCACATCCAGCAGATCCTTCAAGGCTGAGCCAGGAGCAGCTTGGTTGACAGTGGACAAGCCCTTAGTATCTGCACAGCTGGAACCAACCTACAGGAAAGGGGGTGAATGCTGGTCTGAGGGCACAGGCAGGGGGTCCTCTCGGGCTTTCTTGGGGACTCTCAGTCTTAAATTTGTTCTGGAAACAGAGGAAAAAAACCAGAGAGCTGTTGTGGGGAGGTCGGACTGGTCTTCACAGCAAAATACATACATCTGGGGTCACAGGCATAGCCTTGGAGTCTCCCGCCATGCCCTGCCCACCCCAGATTCTCCCTCCAACCCAGTGCAGGCACCTATTCTTAGAGTCAGCTTCCCTAAAGCCCTGAGAGTGGGATACTTTTATAGGGAGGCCGTCTGAAGCCTACCAAGTATCTTTATCCAGGAAGTCTTTTATTGTACACACTGGCTTAACCCTATCATTCACAATCTGTGAATTCCCTGAGACCAGGAAGGGTGACTGAAGCCAGCACTGATGCCAACTGCCTGCACTGTGGCCACAGCTTAGCTCCTCCCTGCTGGATTTGCCAACCTTCATGGAACACTAACTTCCTCCGCTGTAAAAGGGCCTTCTAGTTAGGGCTAGCTTGCTCAGCTTGCCAGTGTGATTGTAAGCATCAACTGTATGCAAGTGTTTTTACATCAGCAGCTCTCAGAGGCTTTGTCATCAGGATCAGTGAGGTCCTCTTAACCCCGGGAACACTCAGACACATAGCTGAATTCAACAGGATCAAGCTAATCCCTTGTCTAGCCTTACAAATATCATCTACCTGAGTTTTTCATCTTTGAAGCTGGAGACTATCATAGTTTTGGGGGTTTTTTCCTACCAAATAGCACTGGTCAAACCTAGAAAGTGCTGTTTTTACGCTAAGAAAGAAAACCAACTAGCTGTTTCTTCATAGTTCTGGACTAACATGTGAATATAAATATAACTATATAAAGCATGTGCTAATTACAAGTGGTTCTTATCTATGCATTAGGAAAAACCACTGTTCTTTCCCATAAGGCCAGGGGCAGCAATTGTTATTATCCAGGGCAGGGCTTATGGCAAATGAGTGATCAGGGTTCCCAGAGCTTCCTTGGGTGTGTCTCTGCATAGGCATAGGGAGAAGCTAGAAGGATCTTCACATTCAGCCCAAAGAAGATGGCTCAGAGCTTCAGAGCAAGACACAGATCCTACCAGGAAGCGGAGGAGACTGAGGAAGGTTGATAGTGTTCAGGAGAAAATGAGGCGAGATTAGCTTCTCACCAGCTCCAATGACAAAAGGTGACAGTCAGCAGGAGAGCCAGCTCACAAGACAAGCAAGAGAAACTGAGGCTGGGCATAGAGGCACGACTTTAACAGGAAGGTAGCAGATGGGAGAAGGGGTCTGCTTCGTGACTGCCTGAGACAAGGTTTTCTCTCCAGTGCAGAGCTAGAAGCAAAAGAACCACTGCCCTAACAAGAGGTCATGACTTATAGCAATAACTTCCTATTATTGTCACCTACAGATAAGGAAGGGCCGTCAAAGAGTAGTAAATAAATAAATAGCTGACAAAACATGAAAAAACAGACAAGTAAAGGGTTGCCTAAATAAATAAATAAACCAGATAAATAAATAAATAAAAATAAAACATGGCAAAACATGAAACAGGCATAGGGGAGAACAGGAATATAACCACAAAGGTGTCCTTTTTCAATTGTATAGTTATTGCAGAGGTAAAGAACATATAGTATATATAATAAAGACCCTGTGCTACCCACTGGCACAGGGAAACAGTGGTTGCTGTCTCCCACGAAGGAGCCTCAAGGAGGAGGATCTAGGACTCAATCTCTTGGCAGCACTTCTTTTCTCCCTAGGAGACTGACTGGCAAGCATCCTCAGCTTCACTCTCTCTGCTGTCCCCCTCACTTTACTCAGGGAAGCCAGCAAGGTTGCACACCTCAGGCTGAGTCTATAATAAAGACCCCAGTGGCGCGGTGAGAGTCCCATGGCAACCCTCATCTACCCTCAGCTGCTACCATGCCCTTCCAATCAGCCTGGCAGACAGAGCCTGTGACCTTTCTCTTTAGCGTTAGAAGTGTCTCCCCACGCCACACCCCATTCCTGAGGCAGGATGGAGGGTGAGTCAACAGGATCTCTGTCTGATTTCAGAATGGGAAGGGGCAGGATCCAGGTGGGGGGGTAGTGACTGCAACTGACTTTTGGGAACTCAAATGCCTATAAGCCAAATGTCTATAAGCGTAGCGAAAGCCTTGCACTCAGTGGCAGTCACAGAACCAATGCTCCTCTGCTAGGGACGAAGGGGGCGGAGGCAGAAGGCCAGGCAGATACAGAGGTGGACAGTGCTGTTCTGAAGGAAGGCGGAGGAAAGAGAATCCCCATGCAGAGCATGACCAAGGAGAAGGTCCCCCTGCTGACTGCCAGGCACTTAGCAGCTTCTGCATAGTGGATGAGGGGGCGTGGCCTGTCACAGCCAGGCCTCCAATGGGCTCATCTTCCCACAGAACCAGCATCCCCAAAGGAAAGCCAACTTCTAAACAACCAAGACCCTAGCTGCCCCAGGGACTCGGGAGTTCTCCGCTGCCTTTCCTGCGACCACAGAGGCTCTGTCGGTCTTTCTCTCTCCTTCCCTTTTCATGCAGGGCTCACGGAGCTGAGGAGCTCGGGTTGGCTGAGGCCTGGGAGGGCAGTTGTAGTTCACGGGCACTTTAATGAGGAAGAAATCTTGCAAATCCCCATGCTAGGTCAACCTGCCAGCGAAGTTCAAGCTCTGTCCTGCCTGTGACCCCGAGTGCAGGCCATGTGGTCGGAAATGGCTGTGGCATCCACAGAGCCACATGACATACTTACAAGTAGATGCTGGACTCATTGCCTCCCATGTCTGGGGACTGCAGCTTCTGTACCAGGATGATGATGATGCCGATGAAAAGCACAAAGTTCACCTGAGCAGGGAAGGAAAGGCAAACTCGAGTCTCTGTCCAGCCTGGTATTCCCCACCACCAACAGGACCCTCTCCCAGCCAGGCAAGTTGCCTTGCAGAGTTCTAAGGCTCCCACTGAGTCATCCAAAGGAAAAGAAAGAAATAAAAAAAAAGAATTCTATGCAAAAACCTGGAAATAGAGAACACGGGGAGTAAATCGGGAGGCAAGGCCTGTCTGAAAGAGAAAGGAGAGAAGGCTAAGGTGATGGAAAAGCACAGCTAAAGGGGTGACTGCGCAGGTGACCCCAAACTCAGCAGATGGTGGGGATACGGGCCTGCAATCCCAGCACTTGCAAGGCCAAAGCAGCAGGAGCAGGTATTCCAGGGTAGCCTGGGATACTTAGCAAGACCCTGCCTCGGAGATAGGGTGGGAATAAGGAGAAAGTTCAAGTTCAGAGTTGCAGGATCCAGGGAAGCAGGGAGAGCAGTCTTAATTAGAGGACTGCCTGGGAACAGCAGGAGCAGCATGTGCCATCAGGGACAGCTGCTTCCCAAACAAAGTGGGAAGCTGCTTGTGTACTGCGAAAGGAGGAGGAAGGGCTGCAAATACATGCAAAGGAGGCACAACAAGCAGACAGCAAGCACAGCGACATCTCTGGGCCGGAGCCAAAGTCGCCCTTAAGAAAAGAACAACACAATTCTATTTAAAAAACAACAACAGCTCCTGAGAACAACTAGGGATGCGAAAGCTGGAGAGGTCTTAGAACTGCTGCACACCAAAGGGGATGCTGCGCAGGTAGAGTCAGGAGAAAGAAACGGGAAGGATAGGCGGCTTGATCGAGAGGGGACCCTGTCTGTGTTCTTTGTCTCACAGATCTATGAGAGCAAGAAAGACACCCCTACTCTGCTGTGCTTGCTTCTGCTGCTGCTGTCTAATTAATGCTTGAACAAACTCTGCAAATCGTGCTAAGGAGAAAGTACCATTAAATATTGGGGGAGGGAGAGAAAGAGGACAGCACAAGAGATAAACAGACTATTTCAAATCATGTAAGAACACTGACCGAAAGCAGGAAACTAAAACGAGCAAGAACAACTCACTAAGAGATGGAAGGTCTGAGAAGAGCAGAAAGTTCAGAAGGAAACTTACAGATCGTCAAAAGTATACCCATTATAAAACATTAGGCCCAGATAATTTTACGAACTTGTCAGGAAAATGCAATCCCCTGAAATATAAATGTTTCATAGCAAATAAAAACAAACTCTCAAAAGATCTTGCTACACACACACACACACACACACACAGAGAGAGAGAGAGAGAGAGAGAGAGAGAGAGAGAGAGAGAGAGAGAGAGAAGAAAGGTAGCTCAGCCAATAAAACCTTACAAGCATGAGGACTGGGTTTGATCCCTAGAACTTGTGTTAAGAAAACAAAAAGAAAGAAAAGATAGGTGTGACAGGAATGCTTGTCATCTGAGGGCTGAATGGCAGACACAGGCAGATCCTGGGCTGTATTCCAGCCAGTGAGGAACCCTTCAGAAGAAACCCAAACGGGCAGAATTCTGAAGAATTGTACTAGAGACTGATCTGTTCTCTCCTCCCCATTCCACACATAAGTATACACACACGGGAGGGGGGGGGGGACAGACATACCCCCAACAGAAACTGAGCATGGTGACACATACCTACAGTTTCAGACCTCAAGAGATGGAAGAAGGAAGATCATGAACCTGAGGCCAGCCTTGCTTACGTAGTGAGACCCTGTTTCAAACGGCAAAACAAAACAGAGCCAGGCAGGAACAGAAAATAAATTCACACTGACATATAAGATACATGGAGAACAATGCAGAGATTTTTAAGGAAAACATTCGCAAAGAGAATTTGGTGGTGCATGAAAAGAGGAAGCAGATCATGACCACAGAGATTTCATCATAGGAATGCAAAGAAATGTACTATTTTGCAGTCATCCCTAGGAGACTGGCAAATAATTAGTAATAGACATATCATATCAGACACAGGGAGCACAGGTGAGCACTTCTGCTCCTTGTCCACAGCCGTGTGACTAGTAAACACTCTCTGTCCCAGAACCTTGTTCCTAGCGATCTATCCCAAAGACCTAAGTACTTGTGCTCAGAGCCAGACACAAAGGTATCCCTGGCACTAGAGACAAAGCGGACTGGTAGGTGATACTGCTCTGTCAAAGGGCAGCATCTCGTCAGCACATGTGAATAAGTGCAATACCCGTGCTCGGCTTCATAACAACACACACGAAAGCCAGCCAGGAAAAACCCTTGCCCAATTGCATGCAAGACAACTGCCAAAAACTAGAGCAAACATTGTCCTCCATAAAAACAAGGAATAAAAGGAACAGATATTGGGAAAGATGGGCAAAGCTGTTTTCATTTACAGGTTACATAATTTCCCATGTAGAAACCCCATGTGAACCAAATAAAGAGG
Source organism: Microtus pennsylvanicus (assembly GCF_037038515.1). Classification (NCBI taxonomy): domain Eukaryota; kingdom Metazoa; phylum Chordata; class Mammalia; order Rodentia; family Cricetidae; genus Microtus; species Microtus pennsylvanicus. The sequence goes on along the minus strand of NC_134599.1, from coordinate 13,537,411 downwards.
GATTAAACTCATGAGAGAATTCAAAAATGTAACCCAGCCAAGAAATCACAAAAACTGATCACTTCTCTACATGGCCCCAATAACCTACCGGTTACCACAGTGATGGAAAGATCCCTGGATTCCACTAAGGCCCAGGCTGGGGAACACCTCAGAGGAAGCAAATGGCAGCAAGAAAGACTGGCAGCCAGGGAATGTTGTGATGTTCTTGGAGAATATCTATTTCCCTCCAAACTGGTACATAGTTCGAGACAGAGCTCCACCAGATTTTTTTCTGACAACGTAGTAAGGATACTCAAAAATCTACCTGGGTGAATGTGCGGGAAATGTTCAATAGAACAAAGAAGAAATTTACATATAAGGTGGTGAAACATGCAGGGTCAGAGTAGCTGTCCCTGCCACCTGCGCAGGCATCTGAGTAGCACAAAGAGGTCTCCAACACTGTGCATAGGTGTTTGGGGTAAATAACTTTCCAGCATATAAGATTCCGTAATAAGACTGAGAATTGGAAATGTGGAGCCATCAAAAATAGAAAAGTAGAGAAATGGATAGCAGTTTTAAAAAGACAAGAAATAAATACATCAGTTCTTAAAGATACATTGATCATCGAAACCACAACCGTGTTGTGAAGAAATTAGGAGGAGATTGGTGGGAAAACTTGAGCTGACTGAAATCCTCCATAAACAAGAAGGGAGGCTGGGGACTGTAGAGATGAAGGTTGAGGATCCCAATGCAACAGTCACGCTGGCCTGGGAATACGACAAAATAGCAAAGAGGCGTCACTGCTCCTCATCTGATCCGAGAGACAATCTGCCGGAGGACAGAGACGTTCACAGGAATGTCCAAAATAAGTGCAAGCCACCAAAGGGCTATTTGGAAGTGCTCGGGCCCACTAACAACACAGAGAAACAGACACACCGTGCAGAAGTCAGCGCCGCCTCCACAGGCGGCCCATCAAATGACTGGCACTGCAAGTACACAGTGTCTGGGGAACAAAGCCACCAAAGGGGACACGAGCTATTGAAGCATTTTTGCAAAATGGCGGAGGATCCGAAATGTTAAATGTATACCCTTTGACCAGCAATCTGTAGAGAGTTACTTTAAAGAAAAACTTAGAAATACTCAAAATTACATGTGAAATTATTCCTAGTAACACCTTTCATAATAATTAAAAATGGAATAATACGTCTGGCTTAACCCTAGAGGGAATAACTTAGTAATGTGTGCATCAGTGTTACAGCATATACTACAGCTGTGACAGAGCTTATCTTTCTGTTCCCGGTATTCTCTTTGTCTGCCTCTCCCTTCCCTTTGTCCCCAGGACACTCACCATTATAGAACCAACCACAGGGCCTTTGATGACCCACCACAGGGCCGTGCTGTCGTTCATATCCCAGCAGCTGAAAGATGGCAAAGAGGAGACATCATAACAGACCCTGCAGAGCATCACGTGACAGGAGGAGCCTGTACTTTTCTCCCCCTGTCACCCCTGGCCAGGGAGATCTGGAGTAGAGGTGGGCACTAGAAGAATACCCCTCACCCCTCACCCCTCACCCCTCACCCCTCACCCCTCACCCAAGGCTTTATTGCTGTTGTTCTGCTCCTTTGTCAGAAACTGGAGCCCAAGAATCAGGGTTACAGTGGGATCCCTGGAAGGGACATGCCTCCCATTCAGATCCGGGGTTCTTAGGATGACCTTGGGGTTGAGAGTGACCTCACCTTCCACGCTCTTCCTCCTTCTCTCCAAAGGATACCAGATGTTCAGAGTAACCCCAAACCAGATGGGCTCAGAAATGTACCCATTCTCTTGCTGGGTTGTCACTTAAGACAAGGCTGACCACAAGGGGTGAAGGCTGAGAGGAACCTGGGACCAGGCTTTGGTCTGGGGCTGAGACAGGTCTGATCAAACAGGCTGAGGAGTCAAATGCTACCCAGGGCTGGGGTTTGTTCAGAACAACACTGGGGAGGTCATGTGAAACCAGGCAAGCACTGAAGCCCATGCCTGAAATGTCCTCAGTATCACAGCCTGACTTCCTCCAGAGGTACTCACCCTGCATCATCGAAGTAGAGCCTCAGCACAGCCCACACAGTCACACACACAGTAGGGGTCCCTGAAGAATGACAAAAGGAAGTCTAACTTGCTTGGGGTACTTTTAGCCTGGGACAGGGATTTCTGGGGGGACCCTGTTACACCTCATCTCCAGCTTTCCTTCCATTTCACCCAGCTTCAGGCCCTTTGGTCTCCCAAGATGATTCCTGGGTATAGCTCTCCCTCAGAAAATGAGGTCCCCAAGGGAAGAAAGTAAAATAGAAAATGGTTCTAAGAATAAACAAGAAGTCCACATCCTTCTTGTGAAGTGAGGGCTCTGTTACCTGATGTTTTGTAAACCTGGAACCAAAGGTACAACTCTGACTAGGAGGCCTGAGCCCATCCAGACTGACCCAGCCAGGAACCTACCCCAGCCAATAATGGTGTACCAGTAGAAGTATCTCCTCTCAGGGAAGAAGGTCTCCACCAACAGTGTGAAGAGGTACAGGCCTTCAATGAACAGCCAGAAGTAGTTGGACACCACGCAGTAGTGGAAGAAAACCATGACAGCTTTACATTCCACCTACAGTGACAGCCAGAGGAACAGTTGAGCTCTCTGCCCTGCCCCCAGATAAATCCTGAAATCCAGCTCCACACAACATGGGGAAATTTGGAGGTCTATCCGTACCGACATACTCAGCCTCAGGCATCCCAAGGAACTAAGGTTATAGACATTCCTGGATGGAAGAGGCAGAATACACAGCATCCTAAGACTCAGGAGAACCTCCCCAGCACGGAAAACGCTATGTACAAGGACAGGTGATAACAAGCTAAAGCTCCAAGCTCCTCCTTCCCACCCTCTCGCCCCTTACCCAGCACTGCAAGCCAGGTAAATAGGAAGAGAAACAACCAGCAATCTTCACAGGAGACTGCTTACAAAATGAGGAGCTGGACACATCACAGGTAGAGACACACCTTGGCCATGGGAAATCTCTTCTCAAACAGATCCTTAAAACATACCCTTGCAGTGAAGGCCCCATGTTTGGCTTGTACTTATCCCGCTCTAGCCTAAGCCAGTTCTCTGCATATACCTCCTTCACACACCTGTGCTTGGGAAGGTGTCTGCAAAAACCCTGCACACTGGCACAAGATTCCACATGGCTGATTACAGAGCAAAGGACTGGGTAAGCCCTGTCTGAGCCTCATCCTCACACGGCCTTCCTGGCCCAAGGTCCAGGCTGAGGGTCTGTGTAGCTGGATTTTTTCTTTGGGCTGCTAGCTCACAAATAGTGACCAAGAGACTTATTGTTAATTATGAAAGCTCTGCTTTAGCTAAGGCTTGTCCCACTAGCTCTTAAAACTTAAATGAGCCTGCCTTTAATAACCTATGCTTTACCATGTTGCTTTTTACCCTTCTTTCATCCTGTATGTCCAACTCCCTCCATGTTTCCTTGGCTTCTCCTCTGTGCCTCAATTCCCTGTCCTCTTCCTTTCTCTCCCCAAAAATCCCGCCTATACCTCCTGCCTAGCTATGGGCTGTTCAGCTTTTTATTACACCAATCACAGCAATACACCTTCACACAGTGTATAAATATCCCACAATAGGCTTGACTGTGTTTTGGCTGGGACTGAAGTCATATACTGAGTACTGTAACCACTGCAAAGGTCCTGAACTTTCACCTGACCTGGGATAAGGTTTTCACCTGCAGGAACACCTCCCTGTAGGGTGCTAACAGGGCAGAGTCCCGGGGTGGCTAAGATGCTAGCAGTGCAGAGTCCCAGGGTGGCTAGGGTGCTAACAGGGCAGAGTCCCAGGTTAGCTAGGGTGCTTGGCACACTTACGGTGGAGACGAAGCAGTGACTGCTGTCCTGCTCGGCATACAAAATCCAGTCTTTGATGAAGACAGAGATGGCTCTCAACATGAAGGACACGAACAGGTTCATGTGGATGAAGTTGCGGGTACAGTGTAGTTTCCTACACGGACCAGGGTGGGAAGGCCATGAGCTGCATGGCATTTCACACCCTGGGGGGAGTAGGGGGTAGAATCTGCTCTGGGCCTACTTAGGGCCTGTCTTAATGGGGTCTCTCTCCCAGACCACCCTCTCCTACCATCTTAATAATCCTCTGCCTTCCCCACCATGGTCATCTGCTGGCCAGACTTCTCCTTTCTCCAGCCTCTCTACCAGGGAGATTAAGGCAAGCAAAGGAGATTTCTGGAAGGGACTGGGCAGACCATGTGATCCTAGATGCCTGAGCTGCCCTCCCAGGCCACCCATCTGCTATGCTAAGGACAGGGCCTGCCTTCCAGGGGACATTCCAGGGATGGAGAGAGGTAAGCACTTGGAGCAGGATGGACGATTCTGGCTGCAAAACCACTGGGCACTCACCGGAAGCGGCACAAGATGACCATGGCAGTGGTGAGGGTGACGAGGGACGTGCTGTAGCCGACTGTGTAGAGGGCCTTCACCGACAGGTAGTAATAATCCTGGAGCAGAGCAGGGCACAGGACACACAGGGTTCCGCTTGGGACCAGGCACTGCCTCCCTAGGACCCACACCTAGCATCCCAGACCAGGGCCTGCCCATCTATAGGCCGAACATCTCCCCCTTCTCTGCCATCATTCCACTCTTGCTGGATGCCTGCTCCTCTCGGCGAAGGGTCAGGACTCTAAACATGTTCAGACTGTATTGAAGGCAAGAGCCCTGATCAGTCTGAACAGAATGCAGCCTTAGCCGCCTGAAGAAGAGCGGAAGAAACTCCCTGCTAGCCCCAGAATCAAGCCCTCAATTGCTGGGCTATATGCAAGGCAGTGTCCTGAAAAAGCAGCCAGGGTTGAGGGGACTTGTGGTGGACAACCCTCGCCCCCAGCAGGGTGAGTGAACATCCTAACCTCCATGCTTCAGGCTCAGTATACAGCGGGTGCTCATGAGTGCTGCCCAGAGTCCCGAGCTCCTCAGAACTAACCCACCATCTGACTTACCTGATCCCCAGACTCGGGCTCATAGTCATCAAACCCACAAGCATCGAAGTAATGGGGAAAGGGTTCTGACCAGCCATCCTCTGTGCAGTTCCGGCCCACGACCCCCATGTCTGCAGAGAACAGAAAGCCAAGCAAGGTATGCGAATGACTTTAAGGGACTCTGAGAATGATTTCATAATGGGAAATCCGCGTGTTCACCTGGAGGCTCGAGTTAGAAAGCACAAGATGGAGTGACTGCTGAAGACCTGGCATTCATCCCTCACTAATGACAGCAGGGGTGCAGTAGAACCCTGACCCCTTAGCCAAGCGTCCAGCATGCCTGTATCTCTCCTGCAATATTCCCAAACACTCACCAGAAGAGGATTCGGAGCCTGCCCCTGGGGCCCTGGATCAGCACTTCTCAGAGGGTCAATGTGCAGACAGAACCACCTAGAAACTCGCCACAAATGCTGCTTCCAAACCCTACCCCAGTCCCAGACTCAGGGACCCTAACACGGCATCCAGCATGTCCGAGACCTCCTTGAGTGATGGTGGGGTGAGGATTCGGCACATTTGAGTGCAGAACTCTGAGCCTCCCAGCAGTTGGAACATCTCACATGGATGGGGCACCTGAGTTCATTGCTTTTTAGCAAGCCCAGGCCTACTCTCTCTTCCTTTCAACCTTACAAATCTTGGAGGGCCTTTGTTGGTGTTTCCTTGCCTTACAGGGTTTTGTAGTCTGTCTCCTGTCATCAACGTGCATTCATTCCCTTTGGATTGACTTTAAGGCCATTGTGTGGGATGCTGGAGGGCAGAACAGTCACGGTTACCGAAAAGGGCATTTGCTACCTACAAAGCAGAGTGGAGGCTATTTTTTTATGTGAGTGGGTTGCTTCAGCCTGGAATGACATCATGTCATTATGAGTCGGTGAGAACCACTAAGGTCCAGGGAAGCACAGGACAAGGAGGCCTTTTCTTCTAGCTAGCTCCAGATTCTTGTCCCTAGTTGGCAGCCCAAGAGTTACCCATCTCTTAGGAAACATCAAAAGGAACAGGGCTTAGGGTAGTTTGAAATCTACCTAAGAGAACAGAACAGCATTTTGTTTTGTTTTTAAACTTGAGCTGTGCACTCCTGGTCAGTTTGTGGGCGCAGTAGAGTGCGGATTCTGGGGCCTCATCCTACAGTCTCTGATATAGTCAGTTTATGGGTTTCAAAGACCAGCGACTTGTGTACGGTAAGAGACCACGGTGGGTAGGGAGTTTGGAGCACATACTTCTAGAAAATATCCTGTCCTCTGTGAGTAAGGTGGCCTCTAGGGAGCTCAATGAGGAGGGGGTGGGTAGAAGGGAGGGGGGAAGAGCCCTCACTTTTCTAACCAACATCCTATTCTTGTGGTAGACTTGGAAGGTGTAGGGCCAACTGCCTTCAGTCAAGAGCATTGGATATAACCTTACTAGCACTTGGAGAAACTGGGCTGGTGGGAATGGCAGAACAGGGACCTGCCCAGGAGAACAATCTGCTCAGCAGGGGAGGGTCCCCACAGCTTCTCTGACACCTGTGACACAAGCCAAGAAGGGGGTCCAGCAGGCCCAGGACTTCAGTGTTAACGGTGTCACCAGACTGTCTCCTAGTCAGAAAAAATGTGTCTCAGGCTGCTGCTGGCAACCTCGCTGCAAAGGCTCCTGAACAGTTCAGAAAATCGGAATGCCTCCCCCATCTCCCTCTGACCCGGATGGCCAAGCTACTGCCCTCTCTGGGCTTTGGTTAACTCTGCCTTGCTTTTCTCACAGAGTAGGAAGAAGAAAGGGACAAAGGGTACAGAGGAATTTGAAAATCAATTAAAAAAAAAAAGCTTCCTAGAGGGAAAAGCCATTTCCTGTCTTTTATTTTCCTCTTTTATTTTAATAACACGGTGTAGGCTCGGAAAAACATAAACATTTTTCTTCCCCAAACGGTTTTATGAATATTGTTCTGATAGAAATCTCCGGAAGATGGGGCGCTCTCCAGATTGTCACAACCTCGCAGTGACAGCATCTCTTTGTCTGGGCTGTTTTGCTCCAGCAATGTCACGGGAGCACAGCAGCCTCCCTGATAGGGCCCCACCCTCTCACTTGGAGAATGATTGGCCATGCATCCGCCCAGGCCCAGGCTTCAGGGGCCTACATCAGTAGAAACCCCAGAATCCGCACTTTCCCCAGTCTGCAGAGAGCAAGGATGGGAGGGGAGTCTTTATCTCAGTCACCACGCATCCCCCTGGCACATGGCCTCTTGCAGCTCCAGTCTCACCAGGGTTGCGGCTTATGGCTGTGATGCTCACAGTGGTGCATGGGCCCCTCCAGGCAACTGGAGTGCAAACCTGAAGTCTGAGAACCTCTGCGGGAGGGAGGTTCAAAGCCACCAAAGAAAGACCCTGTAATCCAGAACTCTGTACTCACAATACATGAAGGGGTTTTGAGACACCCCTAGCTCCCCCACAGCACATGATTGCATGCATGATGGATGTACCATCCTCTCTCTGGGGGCCTGAGTGCCATCTTCCAAGGAGGCAGTGCACAGCTTTCTCAGAGAAGCCACATACTCAAAACCACACAGAATAAAGTCCAGCTACAGAGCAGGTCTCGGAGCTCTCACAGCAGTGCCCTCCACCCTACCATCCCAAGGTGGTGGCTCCAGCTCCCCTCTCACCTGTGATTTCCAAGGAATTGCTATCAGCAAAACCAGAATCCCCTGCAAAACACAAGCACGGGTCAGAATACTGCTTTTATCAACCTGCCCCATTATCCAAGGCCAAGGCTGCCCATTCCGCAGGGAGTGGGGTTAGGATCGAGAGTCTGGATCCACTCGGCAGCTGCACATACATCCCTGTGGTACATGGCCGCGTGCAGCATCAATCTCACAAGGGCGGCAGCTGCGTGGCTATGATACTCAGAGTGGTCCATGGCTCGGTCCCCACCAGAGAGCCTCTAGTGGATAAGCCTGGGTTTGGGGTTTCGTTTTCAAAGGTCGACTGCCACCATTGTTCCAAGTCTGTTTTTCACCAAATGGACCCCCAAAGCCCAGAAAGTTCATGTGCAGTTTTCTCCCAACTCCCTAACCTTGATTCCCATATTTGTCCAAAGACAGCCTAGAAATTAATGCAACTTTTCAAAATCCATTTCCAAGCTGACGTGCCACCTCCTTCAGGAGGTCTCCCGTGACCGCTTCCCTGTCCCTCGGCATAATCTGCCTTTAAATTCTCTTCTGTTCTCTTGATCCACAGGTCCATTCTACCTCCTGGCTGCTGGAATGACAGTCTCTGCATGAACTCACGAACAGGGCCTGCTCACATGTAGAAACACGTATGCACTATGCACACAGACGGACTTGGTTTCCAACCCCTCCACTGGTGACTCAAACCCCTGACTCAGCTTGAAAGGGCCTTGAGGCCAACCACTGTGTACCCCATCTCTCCTTGCCCCCGGGATGGCTAAATTTTGGGAAGGAGGGAAGAATCTGGCCATGCATGCTACCCTTCCTGACCATCATTCCAGCAGGCAGCCAGGGGCATTGGATCTCCTGCGCCCTCCCAAAGGTCCTCTTACCTATGGTTTCTGTCATCCAGACTATATGGAGAGAGAGAGAGAGAGAGAGAGAGAGAGAGAGAGAGAGAGAGAGAGAGAGAGAGAGAGGAGAGAGAGAGCATAAATGTGAATATGAATGCAGGAGTAAGCAGGCTGAAGGTCTGTTCTCACAGGCCATTCTCTCCCCACCCCACCCCCAACTCTGAGAGAGTTCTAAGGTCTGAAGAGCCCATGCTAGGACCTAGCAAGCTCAGGGAGGTCTCTAACTCAACCTCCAGATCGGCACACAAGGAGGAAGAGGAGGCATTGGCCAGGCTCCCACAAAGCCAGCACCTCAGGAAAGCCCTATCCAACACCATTGTCACTGAGCTTCCTAGGAAAGAGAAAGCCAAGAGAGACTGCAGTGCCCTCCCTTCTGTGGGGAGGGCAGGTCTCACTACCAGGCTTGTGAGCAGAGGTGCTAAAGGGCCTGCTTTAATGAGCCATTAAGAGCCAGGTGTAAATAACATTCCATGCTCCCTGAGGCCTGAGGCGGGTGCAGCTGAGGGAAATCATTTTACCCTCATTCCTGTCACCTCTGTGGCTGCTACAGAGGGATAAAAAAAAAAGGCTGGAATTTACCTAGGGAGCCCGTTCCAAAAGCTTCAAATAACAAACGGAAATAAAGCAATGGGCACATAGAGGAAGTGATGAAGCTGGCTTCCATGGGAATAAACCTTAGGAGTCAGGCCCTGTCCCTGAATTTACCCTCTGGCCTGCTCTGGGGCACAGCCAGTCTCCAAACCCTCAGGACGGGAACATTCAGAAACCAGCTTCTTCTGGGCCGACAAGAGGTGGACAAGATGTGGGTAGAAGAAGGCTATCTAGATAAACCCCACCTTCTTTTGGCTCTGGATACGAAGTCAAAGATGGTGGCTAGGGACCCCAGGGAATACCACTCTTTCTCCTCCTCCTGCAACCCAGGGTGGAGGTAAGTTATTGGCTGTGGCTTCCCAGACAGGTCCTGGCATCCCCTCCATGAAGTCAACTTGATATGCAAACTGGAGTCGTCTGAAAGGAGGGAGCCTCAATAGCAAAAACACCTCTATATGATCCACTGTATAATATTTCTTAACTAACCACTGAGGGGGTGCCATTGTGGGGGGTGCCGTTGTGGGGGGTGCCATCCCTTGGCTGATGGTCCTGGATTCTACAAGAAAGCAGGCTGAACAAGTCATAGGAAGCAAGCCAGGAAGCAGGACCTCTTCATGGCCTCTGTATCAGCTCCTGCCTCCAGTTCCCTGTCCTGCTTGAGTTCCTGCTCTGATTTCCTTTGGTGATGAAACAACAATGTGGACATGTAAGCCAGATAAGCCCTTTCCTCCCCGACTTGCTTATTGGTCATGGTGTTGCATCGTAGCAATAGAAACCCTAACTAAAATAGGCCATCACACACATACCCCGAGAGTCAGTGTCCGCACATCATAAACTACTTTCCTTGGTGTCCAAGGCCTTTTCCTGGACAGCTGGGGTAGAGGAGCAAGACTCCAACTCCTCTTTCCCGAATCTTCACAGCCTCCTGAGGGCAGCAAGGACCAGGTACACGCTTTGCTTAGCACATGTGTGGACTGGCAAGCTGGCAAACTGGCTGGCGTTCTAGAGGGTTGGGTACCTGCCCACATCGAGTGGTTAAAGAATGTGGGCACAGGTGTCTTGTCAGTCATCTTTATACTCCCATTCTGCCTGTGGATGTTTGATCATACAGCCCCACACATATATTCCTCCAGGCCTCTGAGACATCTCCGGGACTACGCCATCGTCATGGTGACTGTGATGACGTCAGCTAACTTTACTACTGAAAATGCAAAATGCGTTGGGCGCTGTGCTACACAGAATCTCCATAAGCGACCTCGCTTTATCCTTACAAGCCACCTGGGACACAGCCACTGTGTCTGTCGCATTACCGTCTACTAGACCAAAAACTTGAGGGATGGTCTTCCTTGCTTAAGGCCCCTAATGGGATAAGCAGTAGAGCATCCATAGCCCAGACTGATCTCACCTACCAAGACACTCACCTGGCAAAGCATACCTGTCACTAGGTACTGTGTTGGAGAAATGTTTCTATGCCCTATACCAGCATGAAGGACACCATGCTATCTTGTCTGCCATCTGCTCGTCAGGCGACGGAGTTCTTGAAGCTGAGCTCCAGAGAGGGGTATGGTTATGTGGGTGGCAGACTAAATCAACTCCGCTGGGAGAGATTCTGGGCTCTACTTACCTTGGTCTGGGTTGAAGATCCGGAAGACATCAGGGCAGCTTACAAGGACCATCTCGCCTATTTGAGCAGGCTTCCAGCATGTGATATTGTCCCACATGCCAGGACAACCTGGAGGAGAGAGCTACCGTGAGTGTGTGACTAGCCGTATACACACCACATGTACACGAGTGTACATATACCACAACCAGACACAAACACACTATGCACTTCCCACATATGCAAGTACACATAGGCACAACATACAACACATACTATAGATGGGAACATACATATGCCCCTCCGTAATGGTAAAATATCAACTCGACTTGATTTAGAATCACCTAGGAGATGGTGAGGCACTCCTCTGGTGATGGGGAGGACCTCTCCAGAGAGGATTTACTAAAGAGCAAAGATCCATCCTGAATGTGGATGATATTATCTGTGGGTGGGCTGGTATCCTGGGAAAAATAAAGCGAAGAAAGGAGGAAGCTAATGGGGTGCTAGCATTCCCTATCTCTTTGCTTCTTAGGCACCATAACATGAGCTGAGCTCCTCTACTGGGCCTCCCCAACCACAAACAACACTCTAGAAACCGTGAGCTAAAATAAATCTTCCCTTAAATTATTTCTATTAGGTATTGCAATTGGGTGATAATAATGGTAAATTACAGCCACAAACCATATGCAAGTAACACACACACACACACACATACACACATTTTGAATAAACTGCTCAGAAGTTGGCCTTTGTAGGAGGCAAACAGTTTATGAGAATAGAAGGGACGTCTTCCTGGGTGGGGAAAGCTGGCTCCTGCACCTGGAACAGCGCTCCAGGAGTAGTTCAGAAAGCCACTGTGGGAGCTTCAGAGCAGGAGGCTCTGTGGAGAGCCCACTTCATGCCACAGTTCACCTGAAGCCTGCCAGACTCCTGTGTTCCCCTAGCCTCCCCACCACTGCAGGAGCTGGCCTCATATTCACATCCACAGTGAGTCTCACTTCTCCATGGGAAGTGGGGTTGAGGCCAGACCAGCTGGCCTGAGGCTGCACCCCACAGCCCACCTCCTTCCCGGCATAGGCTTGGAGCAATGATCTACCACCCACAAAGCTGGCCTGTGAAGTGAGGTCACAGCTCCCCCAGCCGAGAGGATGGAAAGTATCCAGACAGAAGCTCGGAAGTGACCACAGAAAGACTTGGAAGAGGAGGAGGTGATGGAAGCAGAGTCCTTGAGGAGGCTAAGGTCAGAGCCCTGTTGTGGGAATTGGCTGGCAGAAGGAAAGGGACCAGTACATAGTGGAGACTTCAGAATCCCCAAGTCTTCCTGGAGTGAGGAAGAGTATGTCAGGCTCGCCTAGCTCTGATTTGGGAGGTTTTGGTGGCTCCTGGGATCCCTGTCCTTCTGTGGATTCTCTCCCCTTGTGGCCACCATCTCCTCTCTCTCTCTCTCTCTCTCTCTCTCTCTCTCTCTCTCTCTCTCTCTCTCTCCCTCCCTCACTCCCTCCCTCCTCTACACACTGCAGCAGCACTCAAGGTCAACAACAACCACTTTGCTGCCAAATCTGAGGAACAATTTCAACTCCAGCCGGGTTGTACTCTGCCCACCTGACTGGCTACAGATTCTGGAAGTCATTCTGTCTTGGGCCACCTGCCCACTCACCTTGGATGAGCTCATCCCACTCAGGGACTTAACAGAATGACATGCAGACATTTCTAGTAGTTGGCCTCCAGCCACTTTCTGGGCTGACTCCCAAGGTTAGTTACCAGCTGCCTGTTCCCACTTTGAGGGGCCAAAGGCAAGCCAAACACAGGATTTCTGGACACCACCTAGACCCTCCTATAACATGGTATCTATTTCAGCCCAGCTGGAATGGAGAGGGAGTCACTCACTCCATGTGGATCTTGAGCATCATCTAGCACTCCTTGGTTCCCTCCAGATACCACTGGAAACTATCAGCTTCCACTGGACTCACAGGCTCCTCCTAGATTGCCCTTAGCGAGGACCAAAATCTTTTCAAATTGCGCAGCTCAGTGACCCCACAACAACAAGTAAAATCTATGTTATTCCTACCCCAACTCATAAGCATGATGCCTATTGTCCCTGCCCTGCCTACCTAGCCCTGTCCCTACCTAGGCTGCCAGGCTAAATTCTCCTTAAGCACATGAGTAGTGAGACATGTCCTTTTGGTTGTGAGCCTAGCCTTTAAGGGCTGAGCCATTTCTCCAGACCAGGAGCCATTTCTCCCAAGGAAAGGATGAGAAGAAGAAGAAGAAGAAGAAGAAGAAGAAGAAGAAGAAGAAGAAGAAGAGGAGGAGGAGGAGGAGGAGGAGGAGGAGGAGGAGGAGGAGGAGGAGGAGGAGGAGGAGGAGGAGGAGGAGGAGGAGGAAGAGGAGGACGAGGACGAGGACGAGGATGAGGACGACGAGGACGAGGACGACGAGGAGGAGGAGGAGGAGAAGTGAGAAAGAGGGAGCCCAGGATATACCACACACAGGGGTCAACAAAGGCAGCACGTATAGTGACATAGCAGAGAGTGGGTGACAACGGTGGAGGGGGTCTGGAGATGGGTTCAGAAGCAGGTCAGACAGCAACAGAGAGCTTTGGGAAAGGAACCTGTCCTACAGAGGGTCTACAGATGGAAGAACTTTAGTGTTCCCATAAGGAAAGTGAGTGACTGCCCACGCCCCACCTCCCAGGACTGCTAGGGGGACTAGCCAGTTCCTATGCAGAAAGTTCTATGATCAGCACCACGCTGGGCCCATGCATGTTGGCCATCACTGGCTTTAGTTTTGTTATTTCAATGAGATGTTCCTCAAATCACTCCTTCGAGGGGGAGCCCTATTGAGGAGATAGAAGCTTCATGACCAGATGCTGACAGGCTCAGAGGAAACCTGAGCAGGCAAAGGGGTGGCCTGAGCAGGCTTCATGACAGCATGGTTCCTCTGTCATAGTCATGACTTCTGGCAGCCCACGGTATTCTCAGCTTCTAGGTCTCTGAGAAGTTAGACCCTGCTGCTTTGGCATCCACACTAGTACTCTGGCCTGTGACATCCTGCCCATGGAATGACATCCTCTAGGAGTTAGCGACATTGCTAAAGCTCTAGTGCGCAGAGACTCAGAGGACCAGAGCAGGAAAGTCACCTATGTCCCAAGAGGCCATTATCAAGGATTCCTGTCCACCCAGGACGTCTAGCCAGCACACAGTTGGCTGTGACATCATGTCCTTGAAAGAGACCCAACAGCACATCTTTGGCTGCCATGGTCCGTGCTAACTGTGAAATACCCATGGAGCATGGCCATGTCTGGCCCATACCCCAGAAGCCCTGGCCAGCAGATGTTCCCATAATTGGAGCATTAGGCCCTGGCACAACCAGCTGCTCCTCTAGCTGATAATGCTGAGGTAAGGGGGCCACATAGAGGGCACCGATGTAAGAGCTGAGGGGCAAGGAGCGGCAGCAGCCAGGATCCTGAGCTGGGGACCAGCGGCGAAGACAGGATAAGTAATTCATGGTCTTAATGAAAGCTTTACCAGTGACTTCACTGTGCCCGGTGGACATGAAGCTCACAAGAAGATAAAGCTGTAGGAAGGGCAGGGCATCCCTCCTGAATCTGCCTAAAAGAGCCCAGATTTATGATATGGTCTCCTCCACTTGATTCAAAGACTAGTGTCAGAGCAAGGGCCGGGTGTCTGTTGGTACCCCCCAACTATAAATGGCCAGATCTGGAATCTGGAACAGAGAGTTCACAAGAGAACTCTCAGGGATGGCAAGAATCACTGGGACTACTTTGTGGTGTATCTGCCAAGTTCCTTGCCCAGGGTTTCCAATGATGTACCTGCCACAAGCCTGGAATTTCTCGCAGTCCTTCATTTTGTCCCCAGTTTTGTCTTCTCACAAGGCCAGGCTATCAAGAAAGCCCAGAAAAAAGACCTCCAGGACCCCAGGACCTACAAGGACCCTCCACCTTTAAAGACTCACCACCTTTAGGCAGGACAGGAGGTGGGCTCATAAGAGGCCTTTAGGTTTTCTGACTGAGGACAGAAACTTACATCCCCACCACACACAGAGTGAACACGTGCAGTTTCCACAGCTCAGAGCAGTTAATTTTGTGCTAACTGAAGCCTTCACAATACCTGTGCTCCTGCACTCTGCTAACTGAAGCCTTCACAATGCCTGTGCTCCTGCACGCTCCTCTCCTTTTCTCTCCCTTTCCTACTTTTCCTTCTCATTTGCTCATTAATTCAAAAGAGATTCAGCGAAGACATAATTAGTTCAGCAGTGCAGATGAAGCAAAAGCAGCCAGTCTGGGCCTCGCAGAGTTCACAATGGTCTGGAATGCTGTGCTGAGTGAGTGAGATGCTAGTTTCCTATTGGGGCTGGAGGTTTATAAGGAAATTAAGCATCTTTGGGCAGCACATGTTACTATCATACCATCCTGGAGGAAGGAGGCCTGAAATGAGTCTCCCCTAGCTCACCTAGCAAGACTGCTAGAGGCTTGAGGGGATGAACCTTTCAATAACCCCAGATTCAAGAGGTCACCAGTGTCCTTTGGCTTCTGTTCCTTCCCCCTGGCTTCAAAATGAAGAGCTTTGGCATCTAAGCCTCCTCAACTCTCCCTTCTCCTCTCATGTTTAAAGACTTTCATGATCACTCTGTATTCATCCAAGTAACCCAAGGCCCTCTCTCTATTACCAGATCATGGGAAAATGCCCTTTGTCAGGTAAGGTCATGCATTTGCAGGTGCCAGGGACTGAGAGAGAAGAATGTGTCCCTAGAAGGTAGCAGAGAATCTTTCTGTGTCTGTCATAGAGGATGTTTAAGATACTATCCAGGTGATCTAGTTTTGTGGATCAGAGAGATGACACATTGCCAAGAATGGGACATAAAGTCATGCCAAGATCTAGTGGTAGCCCAGGGATCACAAAGGAATTGATTCAGTACTGAGTGACAATGGTCTTGTACCCTATAATGATTTGACACTTGTATTGGTTTAATAAAATGCTGATTGGCCAGCAGCCAGGTAAGAAGTATAAGTGGGGCAACCAGAATAGAATTCTGGGAAGAGGAATTGTGTCTGAAGTTGTCACCTAGACACAGAGGAAGCAAGATGAGAATGCCTCACTGATAAAAGGTCCCAAGCCACGTGGCTAAGACAGACAAGAATTATGGGTTAATTTAAGATGTAAACATTAGTTAATAAGAAGCCTGAGCTATTGGCCAATCAGTGCTGTAATTAATATAGTTTCTGTATGATTATTTGGGTCTGGAAAACCGGGAAACAAATAAGCAGTCTCCGCCAACAATTCAGAGTAATGGCAGTAAAGATGGGTAGGACAGATCAGAAACAGGAACATGGTCATGGTGAAGACAGGACTGGAATATGGCATAGATGGCTAGCACTCTCCAATGTCATGTGACTACTACTGACCTCTAAGCCCTTAGGAAGGAAGTGAAAGAGGTAAAATAGTATCCAAAGCTACCCTGGGCCCCCACTACCCTTCTTTCTGTTCCTTCCCAGCAGCACCCTCGAGACCATATACTGTTGTGGAGTGTTTAACTAGTCAAAGATGTGTTACATTTGTTTATGCTGCATTTGTTAAATGATGTAAAGATGTATTGCTTTGCCTGCCTAAGGCAACTGATTGGTCTAATAAACAGTTGCATCGCCAATAGTTAGGCAGTAGAGGGATAGGTGGAGCTGGTAGGCAGAGAGAATAAAGAGGGGGAGGAATATAGGTTGAGGAAGAGAGAGAAGAGAACAAGAGAGAGAGAGAGAGAGAGAGAGACACCAGGGGTTAACCAGCCAAGCAGTCACCAGCCATCCAGACACGGAGTAGGACATACAGAATGAAAGAAAGGTAAAAATCCCTGAGGCAAAATAAGGTGAGAAGAAATGGGTTAATTTAAGTTCTAAAAGCCAATGGGACAAGTATAAGATACGGTCAAGCATTCATCACTAATAATAAGTCTCCATGTCATGATTTGGGAGCTGGTTGGGGGGCCTGAAAGAAAGCCTGTTACAAATACAACAGGTCTCAATGTTCCAACAGGGAAGGAGCCTGGATCTCTTAATGACCAAGCAAAACTAAATTCTACCTTCCCACTATAGCTAACCATACTGACCGATGACTTATATAAGAAAAAAAAACAGTCATTGTTCTAGTTTTTGGATTTTAAGCCTGGCTCATAACTGCAACATAGCCTATGAGATAATGACTCTCCTACAAGAGAGGTAAGAAAGTATCACTGACGTCACCCTGGTTTCTGACTTGAGCATCTCTATGGATGGATGATGAAATGAATGGGTGTGAAGATGGAGAGATGGATGCTTGAATAGGTATATGGATGGGGGCAATGGGTGGGCAGGTAGTAGGAAGAAGGGTGATGGATGGACAGACAGACCTGTCACAATGTAAGAACTAGTTAGACACCAAACGGTGAGAGAATTAGACAAGTTGAAAATCATGTTTGACCTCACATATGCTGGATTTGAGAGAGTAGTAAGGGCCAAAATTAAACCAGACGAGAATGGGTAAGGTGGCCAGGGTAGCTAGATGATTATCCAGTGAGAAAGTGAGTTCACAGAACACTCAAGAGTGCCGAGGTTTAGAAGCAGAGCTGGCAAAGAAGGCTGCAGAGCAAAAGAGGGCAGGGCAGTGAGACATCAGCCAGGAACGTTGGTTTCTGAGAGCAGATGCTCAAGTTCCCACCTTTAGAGTGGGCCTTGATCCCCCTAGAGCTTGCTTCACTTGAGGGCTCCCAGACCCAGTCCCTCCTGGTGACCTCTCTCTACTCCCCAGGGCACCAGCCCTGCCTTCAGTCCTCCCAGCTCAATCCACATAAACCCGACGGAGGAATGAGGGCATCGTGAGCCAGGAGGTGCTACACACTTTGAGGGTTGTGTGCACTTTCCTTTCGACATGACACTCCATGCCAAGCAGCAGAGACTCTGTGACAGCAGGGGAGACAGAATCCACTTAGGCGAGGAGCGGAGAGAGAGTGCATGAGCCATTAGTCTTTGAAGGGAACAGAATGAGGAGCTAATCAGAGGTTGTCATGGTGATGATTCTGTCCAGTTCCACATAGAGTTCAAAACTCATGAGCCCAGGGACACCAGAGTGACAGACAAAGCCACGGCCCTCCCTTCTTTTCAAGATCCACCCAGGCATGTGCAGGTATTCTTAAAGAAAGTCCTCCATTTGAGCGTGAAAAACAATTCAATTTCCTGAAAAAAAAAATCACTTGACAGCCAAGGTTTCTTGTCTCATCAAATGAACGCCACCCCCCTTCCTGTGATGTGGGTTCTAAAGAGAAAGGAGCAGAGCTGAAGGCAGCATATCTCCAAATGTGAGCCCAAGCCAGCAACACACCTGACAACCTCCCAGAATGCAGATGCTTGGGCCCCAGCCAACCCAAGACATCCTGTACAAGATACCCCGGGACCACCCAACAACCTGTGCTTAACAAACCCCCAGGAAAGTCTGATACATGCTTGATTTCCAAATGGACCAGCTTCTGGAGAATATTTCTCTGAGAAAGTTCCTCAGAGCAAGGGTTTCTACAGACACCCACTTCGTGCTTGGGCCTGGTCAGTGTTAGAGCAGCTGGACGGCCAGCAGGGTCAGGGTGGGTGGGGGTTGAGTGGGGCTAATCTAGGCACTTGAACTCTACCTAGGCAACCTGAAGGCCTCTCTCCTGACCTGCCCCAGAGCTAGCTGCAGGCTGTGCCCATCACTTGCAGCATCTGGCGCTCCCTAAAGACTAGCCAGACACCAGCTCTTCTTAGACACAGGATGGTTCCCAGGCTCACGGCTCAAAGCCCTATGAAAGAGGAGGTGGTGCTGGCCACAACCTAGACAAACCAACCCTGACCCAGTTAGAGGGATCAAATGGCACTACACGGCCTGTGGTGTATAGACCAGCCCCAGGTCCCGTGCACGGCAGGCCCCTCTCCTTGTCCTCCTCTTCCTCCAAGGGCACAGCGCAGCAGAAAGGGAACTCCCCAGTCAGGAGTTCTGGGCATCCACCCAGAGCTGGCTGAGACTCTCCGTGTGACTTGCCAGTGACAGCACCTCTGGCTCTAGCCGCTTCGTGTGTCACACGGCAGAGCCAGACTCAGAGTTGGCTCAAGTCCCGTGCAGGATCAGGGATTTGAAAAGAGAAGCAAAACACTGAAACATACCTCCATCCCAGATCCTCGTCCCAAGAAACCCCTTCAACACTTGCTCAGAATGATGGGGTGGTATTTCTGACCCTGAACATCAGGAAGATGAGGGAATATAGGTGCCTCCCCAAGACAGTAATCCCCACCTCACAGGGCCACACAAGGGCCTTGCCTCCAACACACCAGGCTTTCATTCCAACAGACCCTGTTTACTAGAAATGCCATGGCTGTCTCCTAACCTTATACTAGATCTGAGAAATCCCCTCCGCCAGTGACAGTATCACCCTGTTAAAGTCACTTGTGTGCATTGGTGATGCTGGTGGGAACACCCGCCTCACTGCCAGCCACTTGAAACTGCATAGCACACACCATCATGTGTGGTGTAGAAGCTGACTAAATCCTTGGCCCATGGAATCTACAAAACTGTACTTTTAATGTTATTTCACAGTGTACTTAACTTCTCGATTTTACTGTAAAGCATTCTGCCATGTTGTGTATTCTCACACAAGGCCTGTTTACAGTCTCTGAACTGCACGGTGTGGCCATGTGCAGGGGCTGACCAGACCACCAAAGCCTGTATTCCTGCACTGGGTGGTGATTTAAGAGGCTCACCATTCTCAGATGGCCCTGACATTGAGAAACCAGTGTGTGTGTGTGTGTGTGTGTGTGTGTGTGTGTGTGTGTGTGTGTGTGTGTAAAAGCTGCCCTGAGCTCAGCTGAAGCAAACTGGCAGGCTTTCTTCTTCACTTTCAAACATGTCCCAAAGTTAGCACTACTTTCTGGCAGTGTCTACACAGATCAGTGCTCAGGGACAACACAGCTGGAGACGCAAGAGGAGACTGCAGCTGACCAATCCCTACTCTCCCCAACCAAGGCCAGCACCACAACACAGCTCTTAACCCGTGCCACTCCCAGATAGAATGAGATCTTAGCCTGATTCACCTGCTCCATGCCCTTTTTCTCACACCTGATACCACGTGGGCACAGGGATGAAGGTGGTTCTCTAGAGTTACTAACCTTGGACACAAACTTTGGACACACTTTCCTACCATCCGGAGGCTTGCTCTGAGAACACACCTCCTTGGAGCTTGCGCCCTGATGTTGCTGACTTTGGCTGTGGGTGGGAAGGGACTGTCCGCTGGTACCTTAGAGTGTTCCTAGGGACTTCAATGACACTGCAAAGTACGGTGAGACAGTTCCCGCTCCAGGGTCACAAGGTTGTTTAACCTGACAGCCCAGGTGAAGACACCTCTAGGGGCAGGCATAGGTTCATCTGAGGCTCAGGAGGACAAGAAGACCGTCCCTCAGAGGCTGACAACAGGGATGAGCTGTGCAGAACCCAGAACCCCGGCGTGGTGCACAGAAACTGCCTATTCAGATGCTTGTTTGCAGCAGATCAGACCGCAGGCCCTGTAGACTGCAGATTTGATGGATGCTGCACTCATCACTGCCTTCCCAAGGGGCCTTCCTCCCTCTGCCCTTGCCCTTCCTCCGTGGACTGTCCGCCGATGAGGCACTTACACAGACACACATTGCTGTTGTGCCGTTCTGCTCCGAGCAAGGCAGGCTCTCTTGAAGACAGACCCAAGGTCGCCTTCTTCGTCCCACAACCCATGTTTCCAGCCAAGAGGAGAGCTAGAACTGGGGAGCCTTTTCACTCTTCAACTGCCCTGAAGTGGATTGGGGGAGCTGGGATCTCCGGACCTATCCAAAAGTACACACCGACTCTTACCGCCTGGGTGCGGGGTTTTAGATGATAGACAAGGAAACGAGAAAGGGATTCTCTGAGGGAATAACTTCATCTTCCGATGGAAAGAAGCATACTGCTGACTTAGGGTGACAAGCTGTGAGCAGACGTGAGCGCTGAGAACCCAAGTGTATCCGCTAACACACACTCTCTAAGCCCACCCCCTCAGTTCTCACCTGAGGTAAGCCACTGCTACCTAGATTTGCTCTCCTGCCCTTCCCTTCTCTCCTCAGCTCTCTGAAGCCAGGGCTGGTTCTCAATTCTCCCCTGTGACAGGATATTTGATCACACTATGGGAAAGGTGCCTTCTGGTGGGTTTAAAGAGCTGAATGGCCTGTAGATCTGAATGGCCTATAGCTACGCAAGAGAGGCTAGGCAGGACTTCCAGGGGAGAGAGAAACTGGAGATGAATCTAGGTGCTCAAGAGATGCCAGTGAGACACTGCGGGGGAGGGGGGGTCAGACAAACAGCAGGGAGGAGAGGTAGAGAATCACGTGGCAGAACGTAGATTAATAGAAACGGATTAATTTACATTATAAGAGCTCGTTGGGAACAAGCCTAAACTAAAGGCCAAGCTTTATAATTAACAAGAAGTCTCTGTGTCATTATGTGGGGGCTGGCAGTCCAAGAAAGTCCAAACGCATGTGCGACTCCACTCCCCTCTCTTTCAGAAAGCCTTTCCAGACAGTTCCAAGGGGTGGCTCCCGCGTCAGAAGAACTCTGACCTAGCAGAAGGTGGGAAGCCTTTAGGGAGACTTGCAGATGCAGAGACGTTGAGGTCCTCAAGCCCTTCCTGCTTCCTGCAGATGACAGCTGCTAGGTATTAATCCCCCCCTCCATGATACCCAAGAAAATGGAGGTGTGACATGTCTTCAGAGGTGATATGGAAGGGATGCCGGGCCTCAGAGTGTGCCGTCCTGAGGCAACGTAGATGGCCCCAGTTCAGGACCCCCTCGCAATAACACTTGTCCTTAGCAAGGTGCAGGATTTCCTTGCACCTCTTTCTTCATCTAGGAAGCAGGAAGTGATTACAAGCAGCCTGTGCCCGTAGTGGTCTCCCGCTGTCCCATGCCCACCCATCCCTCAGACTGGTTTTCATAGCGCTAGCTTCTCACCAGAACCTCCTGGGAGCTATTGAATGTCATGTAATTATGTCAAGCCAAGATTCTGGTTTAATCTGGACTGTGGCTTGGCAATGCTCTCCTCAAAGATTCCCTGGTGGGTGGGTATTCCAAGCTACTCGAACCCTTCCTGCTCCTCCTGGCCCTCACCTCTCTTCTCCAGGGAAGCCCCTCCCACCACCACTCGCCCCTTCTTGTATCAGTGCCTTCAGAGAAGAACACCCTATGGGTGAGCCTGTCTTATCAACTCCTTTGACCCGGTGTACAAGTGAGGGGTGTAATTACACTGTGCACAGCCTCATGCAGTATGCTTTCACTTCTCTTTCCTCCCCTCTTGAAAGTGGCCATTTGGGACCAATGGCTCCAGGTCAGGAGGCAGGCCGCATGGGGTCGACCCAATGCTAAGGTAGACAGGCACTGGATAGCTATTATCTTCAGAACCCACTTTCCCAGGCATGCAAAGAAGCCACTAGATCAGAGACTCTTCACACAGGCTTTTGGTTTCCTACCACTGTGTACCTATCTGTCCCCCCTTCCTCAGTTTCCCTACTTGCTGTGGGCTAGAGTCCACTTTCTGGTCTGGCAGCAAAGCAGACATGCCCTGCTGGGAGGACCTCCCCCCCCCCCCGTCAGTCTTAGCGAGAAAGTCTCTGCCATAGAGCTGGTCAGGCAGAAATTCTGTTAACTGGGCTGCAGTTTAATAAAGTATTCAAACAGATTGTTCTCAGAAGAGCTAGGTGAGTCCAGAGAGAAAGGCGCACCTCTTGGGATGTCGTGGAGCCCCACCCTCAGGCAGATTCAGCCTGCTCTGCAGGAGAGGAGCAGGAGAAAAGCAAGACATCTCCGAGATGCCCACCCAACCTCCCCTACACCTGTAGGGGGAGCTGGAAGAAGAAGACCCCTGGGTCTTACCAGGAGCTGTGCCTCTCCCTCAGGACATAAACTGCTAGGAGGCACTGTTTTTTGTTTTTTTTTTTTAATCCTTGGGATCATTTGAGGGATCAGGCTAAAGCAATATGCGGCCACATCTATTGAACGGTATAGGAGCTCCACATAACCAAAGTCCTGGGCTTGGCTTCTGCTTTCCACCCTGGCTTCTGCTGGACCCATCAGATAGGAAGTGACCCCACGCCCTTACCTCCAGCTGGCCAGATGCTCTATAGCCCAACCACACAGCCGTCACAGCTGTGCTCCCGCTGCCACTGGTCCCAGGTGGCCTCTGAACCAGCTTGTGGGCAGCTGCTATCCAGACCAGGCCCAAGAGAAAACGGTGGCTGCTTGAAGCTACCCAGAAGAGCCCATCCCAAGACGGTCACAAGGAGAGCCACCCAGTGTCACTGACAAGGGCAGATGTAGAATACCATGGCCTCAGAAGGTGTTCTGAAGACTCCAGAGTTTCACACCCTCCCACCCCTCTACAAAGCTAGCCTACACATGCCCAGGACACCAGGACTGTCTGCCTCCTCACTCACCTGGGGAAGACTCATTTAGGCCCATCAGGTCATTGGCCCTCTGGATCCTCTCCAGGCACATGGCTTGCTCCTTCTTGAAGATGCAATCAGAGTGCATAGCAATCGCCTGTAGGACAAGAGGAACAAACAAGAGAGCAGGGAGATCCAATGACACCCCCTCTGCTTTAACTTAGAAGTAAAGTGTTACTAAAAAGGAGGGTGACAGACCTCAGACCAGCAGGGGCACCAACATCTGCTTTGTCAAAGATGCCGTGAGGGCTCTCCCCAGACCCCAACTCAATGTGTGGGACCCACAGGCTCCTGAGCCTTAGTGTGTGTGGATGCATGCTAGATAAACACTGCAGAGGGATGGGTTTGAGTTTCATCATTTTTCTGTTGCAGATGTGTACTAAGTAGAAATGTTATTCAACTTGTTCCAAGACACATGGTCAGGTAGCAGGGTTTGAGTCTGATACTCTGGCTCCTGCTGCACTTTAGGGGAAGATGGGAGCTGGTAAACTGAGAGCTATAGGAGCAAGTCTTCCTCAGCAGACAAAGGGGTAATGGCAGGATTCAGGGCTCTCAGCACTCTCTTTCAAAGGAGGAAAGACAGGCTCAGAAGGAGTATGGTGCAAAGCCCCTCTCGGTTCCCACAGCAGGAACTTTACAGCCATCCCCTGTTAGCACGATAGATGGCCAAGTTCATGTCCATCAGTCCCCACATCAGAAATTATTCCCGTGGCAAAGATCTGAGCTCCCGAGGGCCATGTCCCAAGACAGATCCAACCCCAGCTGCTCACAGAGAGGAATATGTCCATCCTGTCACATAGGGAGATACAGATCAGGATGCTAGGGACCTGGGGCTCTAAGGACAGTCTTGTCCTGGCCCGAATGGAACTCTCCTCCTGTCCTTACCTTCACCCTTGCTCTAGAGATAACTGAGCAGAGGACAGGGCCCTGAGTTTAGATGTCAGAGGGTCTCATGGGATACGGACCAGAAGACAATTCTGTGGCCCACACCGTGGAGCTATCCAGATTCTATGCAGCTCTAAATGCCGCCACACACATGTCACCATCTTAATAGACCTGTAAGTTCTGTGACAACTTCCAGTCCAATCAACACCAGTCTTGAGGAAAACCACTTATTTAATTCACACCACAGAAGCGTGAGTGGTACAGTGTATGTGTGTATGTGAGTGTGGGGGGGGTGAGTGTTGGCAGAAATTAACAGACGTGACAGCCTAGGGGACGCCTTGGCTGCGAGAACGCAGAAATAACTGGTTCTACAGGTGGAGACTGGGTACCCCTGTGGAGGGAGACGCGGGGCCCTTACCACGGGCAGCAGGAGGAGAGCAGTCAGGGAGCACGGCAGGGCTCTGGCCATGGTGCTTCCGGCCCGGCCTCGGCTCTGGCTGCTGCTCCCAGCAGTGGAGAATCAGCACCACTGTCCACAGGCTAAAAGGAAGGAAAGACAGCACAAGGTGTCAACAGCAGTGGGTTCCCAGTCCAGGCTTCCAGACCTGGTAAATCCTCAGGGTCTGGACTCCTTCTCTTTCACCCTTCTGTCCTACCAACATGAGTTGAGTACCATTTGCATGAGCCCACCGTAGGGCACCACATGCGGGTACATGGCAGCTCAGCCACTAGGCTGCTGGAACCCTCTAGGGCAGCTCTGCAGTAGACCAGCTATCTCCACGTCTCAACATTCTCTGCTTCCACTTGGAACAGCATTTTGGCAGGCATATGCATGCCCACCTAGCTGTGACATTTACCAGGCTCCCTTGTTCTCAGGCACAAGCGTGAGCCTCTTGTGCAGGGCACACAGGCTCCCAGCTCCTTCTCTTTCCCTTCTAAGTGAGGGCCACCTCTTCAAGGGGAGGTGGAATGATATCCCAGCAGTTGGAGAATGACGCTGGAATCGGAGCCAGGATCACGGTGCAGTCTGTGGCATCAAGACACCATTCCAGGTTGTGTGGCCTAGCCAACTCCAAACAGTTCTGGTGTGGAGCAATAAACTTCTAGAGCACCTGCTCATTCTGAGAGGGCCTCTCTGCTCCCACTGCATCCTTGGGACAAGTACATTCCCCTTCCATCCTGTCCTACCACACTTTGTCCTTAGTGACGGACGGCTAAGGGGTATGCTCACATCCTAGTGCTGCTGGCCCTCAAGGACGGGTGTGTGAGGACCAGCAACCCCAGAAGGGATCAGAAAAGCTACAGATAACTGAGGAAACTGGGGGAACTGAGCGCACAGAGTCATCGGAGCCTGTTCTGCTTCTCCAATTGACCATTGGTGGAAATGCTTTGCCATTCAGGAGTTCTTAGGAATGTTTGCCCTTGGATCGAAAGCAACCCACGCGAGGCTACTCGCTGCAGCCGCATCACACTGGCCCTGCCAAGCAGAGCACTGTCATCCCTTCAGAGCGATGCTGGTTATGACTACATTGCTGTGGGAAGGATTATTAAGTAGCCCTGTCAGAGCATGGCTAACACAGAGGGGCTTCACTCTGGAGGCCCGAGGAGCTGAAACAAGCCTGTCCCCTGTACCCACATGTCCTGTGTGCCCAGATTTTTGTCACTGATGCCTCTGTGCCTCTGGTGTGTTGTCTTAACATCCTCATTCAGCCCTTTTGGCTCCATGAGGTGATAAACAAATACCCAAAATGAGGACTGAAGAGCAGCGATAGGAAGATGAAGAGAGGAGAATGTCCCTCCCCAGTCTTCAGCTCACTCAGAGATGCTCAGACAGCTGATAAGACTGGGAGAAAGGGGCAAGTAGGGCTGGGTGGGCTGGGAGAAAGCTGGGAACAGACATAGGTCATGCACCTAGGCTTGAGTTCCTATTCCTCCCCCAAGGCTCTTTACCCTCCTCGTAGCTACAGGCAGCCTTGGTTGTGGTAGCGATGGCTCCTCCAAAGGCTGTGGTCACCTCTACCAGTCTGAGATCCCAGACTCTGCCTGCAGAAATAACTTCAGGCTTGATTAGGATAGAGGAATATCTAGTTCTGGGTACCTCAGCAGGAGTGAGAAGCCATCATTCCCAGCTACTCCAGGACAGAAAATCCACTAAGAACAGAATGTCATCTGTGCTCAGAGCTGAATCTCTTTCACCTTGAGTAATCGCAAGATGAAGACTCCAAAACCGAGCTGTGATCCCCAGGGAAACACTTTAGGAGCACACTGTCCCCAGATATACCTACCTCCTCTCCATCCCAGATCCTTGCAGCCTAGTGCAGCCTGGGGCCAGCCTGGCAGCTGGCCCTCCAATTGAGTTGTGGAGACAGGCTTATAGGGGTTCTGCATCAGTCCTTGTGAGAGGACAAAGAGAGCTGCAGCCCTAAGGTCCTCTCTGGTGGAGGGAACATAACGGCAGAGAGCTAGGGGGTGGGCACTGGTATTCTATCCTTTCCCTCTCCTTGTCTCTCCATTCCCCTCTCTGAAGCAAATGAGCATAAAACCATGTCATGTCCACAGACACTAGCCCACCCTTACCTACAGGGCTTCCACCACCTGTGACAACACATTCCCTCGTAAGTCCCTTTATGGAGAGCCAGCGCAATGTACAGAAGACACTACTTTGGGGAAACTACTAGCTCACAGACACATCGAGGTCACGCCAATTCCAATTGGTCTTAATAATAAAAAGCTAGAGTCTAATATTAAAAGGTGAAAGCTGAAAGATCAGAGAAGCAGAGCAGCCAGTCATTAGTTCTTAACTCTACAAAATCCTCAGAACCAGGGGGGCAAGATCCTGTCTCTATGAATCCTCGGGCTAAATACCGTGAGCTCCTGTCTCCTCCCACCTTACAGTCCTCTCTCCACCCAGCCATATCCCTTCCTGTCTCCTCGGTGCTGGGATTAAAAGCTTATGACTCCCAAGTACTGGGATTAAAGGTGTGAGCCACCACCGCCTGGCTCTGTTTCTCTTTGAGACTGGATCAATCTACTCCAACCCAGGGTGGCCTTGAACTCACAAAGATCCGTCTGCCTCTGCCTCCCAAGTGCTGGGATTAAAGGTGTGTGCCACCACTGCCTGGACTATATGGCTAGCTCCTGCACTCTGATCTTCAGGCAAGCTTAATCTGTTAAAGCACACACTAAATATCACCTCACATCACCCTCCTGTGGATATGGATGGGGATCCTTGGTTCTGTGTGCAGCCTCCCACACAAATCACAATCCAGGGAGAAATCCATAGGTCTGACACAGGAGCCATGAGGGCACACAGGTAAGTATCTTCCCTTGGAGCAACCACTAAGCTAGAGCAAGGGTTCTGGGTTACCAATGCTGTTACCATTCCTCACCACAGAGGGCTCGGGGCCTGGCTTCTCCTCCTGACTCTGGAGACCTCACATAACACGGCTCTCTGAACTTCCAGTGCATCCGGACTGTTCCCACTCTTTCCCGGTAGCACCTAGCACACGGTTTCCACAGACACAGTCCTCCACAGGCCGCCCTCCCACGTATCCCCTGGATCTGCCACACCAGTCTGCTGCCTCTGCCTCAAAACTCCTTGGAGATGCAAGTGTCCCCGTCTTGGAATGAGCCAGGCCACCGCAGGTCTAAAAGACAGCCCTAGCTTGAGGAGGGACATCAGGCCCTTTGACTCGGCCACCCTGCATGCCCTCCCCACCCCAGTGCTCCCTGGGCTCCTAACGGTCCTAGGCAGGTGGCTCTGAGAACAGGGAGGCTCTGCCTCCACGCTCTCAGAGGGAGAGAAGTGGGAGGTTCCCCCTGGAGATTTTAGTCTTGACCTCAGGCAAAGTACTTAAGCTTCCTGCTTAGCCTCTACGCGTTGTCTGCAGAGTGGGAATGACAACCATGCCTGTGGCAACAGCAGCTTCAGGGATGTGCCACAGACTGGCATCTGCGAGGTGTCTCCCACTCGTGTTCCTGATTCTCGTGTCATTGTGCCGTCACCTCCGCCCTGTGTCGCTGGGAACAGCAGGCTGGCTGCACTCTATCTCCTAATGGCCAGTCCTTTCTGAGTACTCCCTGTGTGCTGGGCGCGCTTCCAAGTTACACCCGTCAACTCCTGCAACCTGACGGAAACTCATGAAGTGGCTCCTGGCATTATCCTCGTTCTATAGTGTAGGTGACAGGGGCACAGAGAGACTATGCAGCTTCTCCAAGGCCACACAGGAAGTACCCCCACAGAGTTAGAAAGTGGTTCCAAAGCATATGTCCCTTGGCTTCTGGTCTATCACTTGTAAAGGAGCCTGCTGCAGTCTCTGGTCACTTTTCACCTGCCCAGAGCTATGTAGATCCTCTACCGCTGGCTGCCATTTGCCTGTGCAGATGCAGCCCTACCTGTACCTGTCTCCCTATTCAGAAAGAGCCACTCTGAAGAGAACATTTCAGTCCTGCCTGAGATCAACTTGAAAAGCCACCTCATCGTGGAGAAGCTGAGGCCAGAGCGGGAAGGTGTTTCCCAACGTTACAGGGCATAGAGCCTAGAGGTATGACTGACAGAAATGGGATGTGGACAGAACTTGAGGGGGTCTAGGAAACCCCAGAACATCCCCCACCCCTCCAGCAACCCTCCCTAGGCCCCAGCAGTGCTGAACTGAGCTGAGCAGGAACTGACAGCAGCAGCCGCATCACCAGTCAGCACACTGGAGAATTGGTGACTCACGGACCTCGAGACTTTCCTCGTCAGAAGAAGAAGGGGGGATCTGCAGACCCTTCAGCTCACTGCACCAAACCCAGCAGAGGCCATCTGCCATGCTTAGCAGGGGCGTGGTTTCTGCCCTAGGCCACTTACTCCTCCCACAGCTGGTCCTGGCTCTCAGTTGGAGTCTGGTGTCTCTCTGCATCCTTCCTTACTCTGAACTACTCTGCCCCATGAAGCCCCTACAGGCGGGGATTGACATGAGGACAGCACTGTTCCATCCCTAGCCCCTCATACAGGCTTGGGTTCCACACACACCCGGCAGCAGAGTCACCTCCAGGGCAAGACATCAGGTGGTAGGAACGATGTTAGGGGAGACTGGAACACTGGAGGACTGTATCGGGAAATGGGGTGTCCCTGAGGTGGGGAGAGATGATTGCACCACACCAAGGGAAAAGATTTTCCCCGCCACTGAGCAGAAGCAACCACAGGGCCCTTCAGGATCAGGACCAGGCTGATGGGAAGCAGGTCGAATGCTAAGGTATGTAGCAATATAACAGCAAAGAATCCCTGGAAGATGTGGCAGGAAGGAAAGGTCCTTGGAGGACAGCAGGACTTGAGCGAAGCAGAGGGGAGGGTGAGCTCGCTGCCCGAGCCCTAGGTTCCCAGAGAAGAGGTTCCAAAGTGCACAGTGGCTGCCAGTGCCCTCAGCCAGTACGCCACATGCCCATCTGCCAGGGAGAAGGTGGAAAGAGCCAGGTGCTACTCTGGGTCTGACGAGATCTGGGAGGAGAGAGGCCACTCCACCTTGGGAGCGCCACCTCCTGAAAGCCCACCCTCCGGTCCCCAGCCCTGAACAGAGAGCCCCTCCCTCCTGCCTGGGCTGTTGAGATCTTGCCAAGTTTACTGTGAGATCCAAGGTAAGGTTTTGTGTTGGCTCTCCCTCATAAGAGAAACAGGAGAAGGGGCTTAGGAACTACACGGCATGCTCAGACAACATCAGAAGTATTTAGTGTGTGCTGTCTCCCAGTTATACTATGGGGGTGAGGTGTCGCCTGAGCACAGTGGAAGCCTCCCCAAGGACTGACAAACAGATGCCTCTGGGAGACGAAGGGGAGCAGCTAGTGCTCAGGCATCTTGAGCTCCCAGGCCAGACCTCCCCTTTCTTCAATCTCTTGGACCCTCTCTTGCCTCTAACCATTCAGCCCAGCAGCTAGGGAGCCTTCTAGTCCATCAGATTCACTTCATGCCCCCGTATTGAACAGCCAGAGAGTCAAGTATGGTTTCTAAATGGTACATTTTTAAATGGCCAGGAAATTAAAAGAATTGAATTTCATGAAATACAAACTGCCTGAAATTAAAGTTTACCAAAACATAGTCCTTTAGTTGCTGTTTTTCTGTTCATATGTCTCCTGCAGTTGCTTCCTTCCAAGCTAACGCAGCAAGATAAAGTCACTGCAACCAATCACGATGGTCACAGAGTCTAAAATATTTACTAGATTTACAGGGTGGAAAAAGCTACATACCATGTTCTAGGCTCCTGCAATACAGTGTACAAACACCACACGCACACACACACACACACACACACGCACGCATCTGGGCCTTCATTAAAGTTGTCTGTTGTGACCCAGTGTTCCCAGATCTTATGCGAGGATGATTCTGTTAATGCCTACCTCTGCTTCATCCCAGATCCCAGGCAGGTATCGTGGGAAGCCTCCATGCCTCCCCAGCTGTGTGTCTCTCCTCTGTGTGTCAATGTGGGGGTGGTTTTCATGGTGTGCTTCTGACGGCATCCAGAGCTCAGTACAAACACATCACCGCTAAGGGTTTTCCTGCCTCCATGTTGCCAGGCAGCTGGGCCATGAGGTCCAATCCGTTCAGGCACAGAAGCCCGGTTCCTTCTATTCAGAAGTGACAGGCAGCTTCTGAGGCCTCCAGGACTTCTGGGGTAAAAAAGCCCCAATGTCCCCTATCTGGAGCATCACAGCTCTGCGGGACACATCCTCTGCTCGTTCTAGTTCCCTCAGGGTCCTCTCTAAGAAAAGTGGCTCACAGGCGAGCATGGTGTTCTGGTCCTAAACGAAGTTCTTACGCTGCGTTGAGCACCCTGGGCCCTGCCATTTGGCAGGCAGCACAGGGCCCTTCACTTACTCACTTACTCGATGCCATTCATTCCTAGGCAATGAAATCCATCCCTGCTTGGCCCCCTTCTCAGTGATAAAGCCACCTTGTGACCCTATCTACTGTCCTTTCTAGAATCTCACCTGTATACTGATCTATAAACATGCACTGAGTACATTCCTTCATTCAGTACAAATGGAGTCCAAAAGTAGAAGCATGGCAGAGAGGTGACCATATGAAAAAAACAAAACAAAAACCAAGCGCTCCAAAGTGCTTCACCAGTCAGGTCCCTGCCAGCCTGAAGCATTCACAAAACAGGATGTGAACACAGCCTTTAGCCTAGCTCCGTCTCCAAGTGCAGGAAAAGGTCCTCCTCCTACAGGCTCAGCACACACACATCCCTCACTACACAGAGTCGAGAGTAGACCCTCGGGGACCTCAGGACAGATATCCTACCACCCTTGAGTCTCCCCTGACGGCATAAAGCAGGAGGAACCACCTCTGACTCCTGGTCACACCACACACACTTGTTGAGGGACTGGTCAGGAGACCTGGCTCACGGCCGCCTCCAGCATGTCCTGTCTTTAATTTGTGTGTTCAGATTTTGGCTTGTGTCCAGACTGGGGCCTTTGCCTGTTCTCTCCAAGGTCGGTGAGAAGCAGGAGTCCTAGGTCCCCCTGTTTGGGAATGGGACCTGCTCCAGCCTCAGCTGCCCACCACCCCAAATGCATCCCAGGACGTCCCCCACAAACCTAGAGCTACCTGCTATTCCTGGGCCCCAAAAGGTTCGGTCATGGTAACCCATCCTCTTCCCATGCCCATAGCCAGCCTCCAGCCTTCAGCTTGACCTTCAGAATGGCCTACCTCAGTCCAACTGCAGTCCACCCCCAGCACCCCCATGCTCTGTGGGGGATCTAAACTCGCACATACCCTCACAGGAATGCACCTGAGCTACTACAGAAAAATCGCAATAGAGGCCTGTTTCTCTTTTTGTTTGGGGAGTGAGGGATTATGGGACATATAGCTTGAAGTATAGAAAAGTAGCCACAAGCACACACACCAGTCCCGAAATGGGTTGAAGAATTACCAAAATCCACTGTCAGGTCAAGATGTTCCAGAAGGCTCTGAGTTCCTTCTAGAATTGATGCCCCACTCCCTAGCAGCAAATGAAATGCCATCAGCATCCTCTTTCTGCGTGCTTCCTCCTAAAGATCTAGTTCCATGCTCTGGTGCCTGGTCTCCCCGACCCCCAAACCTGCCTTGCTCTTGCTGATGATATGGTCCTGCTCCCAGCAACTAACTACTGAGGGCCTTTAAAACAGTCAGCAGGGGTCTCAGGAGGGCCCACTCCAGCAGCGATTTTCTCCCATAGGCCCTGCAGGGCGTTTCCTTGTTAGACCACCAAAGCCCAAGCATCTCTCATTCGACCTCTCGGCGCCGCGGGAAAAACTGGAGGACTATCCTTTTTTAAACAATCCTAAAAATTATCTCCCTTGGGGAACAAACTGAACTGGTTCCTACCCTACCTCTATCCCCAGCACATAGCTTGCCCACCCCTCAAGCACCCCGCAGACTGTGGAACGGAGTCCCCCAAAGGACTCTCCAGTGCCTCGCTTCCAAATCCGCGTAGGCGCTTTGGTCCGCCCTGGAGACAGGGAAATAGATCTCTTGGGGTCCCTCTGGCAGCAGTGTCATCCCTTCCCCTGAATGTCCTTTTCTGGCACCAGAAAAGACTGAGAGTGTTAGGCCGATCACCACTCAGTGATCTAAAGGAATGGTGGCCTCACGCCACCGTCCCAGACACTTAGATGGGGCAGAGAGAAGCATAGGCAGCCCACAGCAGCAAGAGAGACTGGGCTCTAGCGCTGTGCCCGGTGCTGGCCCTCGCCGGCTCTGAGTCGGCGGAGCACGCGGCTCCAAGAGACTCTGGGCTGGAGGAGGGGGTCCTAGGGCCCCGCCAGAGAAGGGTCTGGAGCTGGACGCGTGCTGCGGGGCGGAGGGACAGGCCGGGGGTGGCTCTTACCTGCTAGTCCCAGGGTCGTGCCGGCTGCAGGGTGCCGGGACGGAAGGTGCAGGAGGGCAGGAGGGCGTGCAGCCCGCGAAGCCGTGCCCGCCCTGAGCTGCACTGGCTAGAGCGAGTGAGCCGCGGAGCGCGCGCTGAGCCTGGTCTCTGAGTGCTTGTGGCCGCGGGCAGCTGGATCTGTGTGTTCCTGCGCCGCGGCGTGTGCGTCTGTGCACACGGGGACCACACTGGTCCAGAGCAGCCGTCAGTCACTGCCGGGGATGGGAGCCAGGAGCCCCTCGTCTGCTTTCGCCCGACCCGCTTAGCGCGGCCAGCTCTGTCCTGCGGGAGAGGCGCCGCCTCTGCTGCGCAGCCAGGCCCGGAGCTGAGGGAGGCGACAGACCACCGCCTCCCCAGAGGACCGAGCAGGCTGGGGGGGGGGGGGGTTCAGGCCAATGAGAGCCTGGGGGCGGGGTTAGACCCCGGGCAGAGATGGGGAGCAGGATGAGGACCACCGCACTGACACAGCCGGAGCTGCGGCAGAGACCCAGGGCGCGGAGGCGGAGGTAACAGCCCCCCTTTCCCAGTTCTGTCGCAGAGCTTCCGGGCTGAATAGAGCCTTCCTCTGGACTCTCCACCTTTCTGTCCAACGGCAAAACATCCAAGAGAGAAAGCCCTCTCCCTTCCCTCACTGTGTTCCAAGCCTCCTCTGGCAACCTTGCCCCCTGAGCAAGTCCCAGGCCCTCTTTGGGCCTTTCTCGGCCCACAATTCAGATCTGCAAGGATTGGATTGCAAGTGCCTGTCTGGACGTCCTCAAATGTGACACTCTGGAGAACACCTCTATAGTCAGTATAGGAATGATGGTGCTAATAGGAGGTCTCTTAAAATAATTGATACTACCCTGCCAGCGCTGTGAGTTTGGGCATGTGGCCTGACATTTCTGACTTCACCTGCACTATAGAATCGTAGTTCCTGTTTCTGTAGTCTTGAGAACAGCCTTAAGTAAAGACAGTCTATGTGCCCGTAGTAGACTGGTACTAGCCTTTTATAATCTCTGATGCTGAACGAATCCTATTGTTCTTGATGACATGGTCTGTTCGGTCTTCTCCTGGTACAATTTGGTAAGTGGAGGCTTAATGAGTAGAACTCAGCATGAGTAGGTCTCATAGCCAACTAACCTGCCATGCCCGGTTGGTTGTAACTGTCCCCAGTCAGAGTTCTCTGCATCTCCATCACTCAGCTCTCAAACAGGCCTGTCATTGCCCATTCAGGTAGGTTCTGGGCCACCCTCCCTATGGGTCCAGTCACTGGGGTACAGAGTGCCTTCTGAGGAATCCCCAAGGAGGAAGAGGAAAGCAGAAAGGACTTGAGCATCTCTTTGGCAAGGTTAGTCAAGCAGAAGATAAAAGGTCTGGGAGGTAAGAGAATCACAGCATAGATGGGAGCCATACAGAACCCTAACACACGAGACCTGACCATTTTACACCCCATTTCACAAATAAAAATAATAAGGCTCAGAATAAGGAGCAACCTAATGTTCCAGAAAGATGTGTGTATAAAGTCCCCTATATACAGAGATGTCCATGATTCCCCCTTGTAGCCCCCCCCCAAAAAAAACCCTGGCCTGCCTGCTTCACCTCACTGTTGACTGGTACTGGCTTGTGTTCCTTTGAGGCCATGTTCCAGAGGAAGAGAAGTGCAGATTACCACTCTTCTCTATCAAGAGTAGTCAGGGCCCCTCTGGAAAGAACATAGCCAGGTGCTAAGCAAGTGTCAGCCAGACTACCCTCTGGAATGCACTGCATCTCTTTCTAGTCTTTTTTCCCAAGCTGGTGGTCAGCTTCTCTACTCAGCCTCCAGCCCCAATGTAGGACCAAACAAATGAGATGTCACCTGGGAAAGTATTCTGTAAACTGAGACGTACAAGGGAAGCCATGGCTGTTGGGAGCGTCTAGGTTGGAAATTAAGCATGAAATGCAAGACACTGGCACTAGGGATGTGTGGAATGGGGAGGAGGGATCACCTACGGTAGGGCAGTTCACTCCAGAAATGGTGACAGTCAGAGTCCCCTATGGGAGTCCTGCCATTCTGAAGTTGTGCATCCAGTTCCTGGTTTATTACATGTTTTTGGTTCTTTACATCTGTGTCTGGGAACCAAAACCCTGTTTGCTGTTCTTTGTCACAAGGTGCACAATGTGGTGTCTGAGAAGATGGTCATGGCATGCATCTTCCTCTGTACACACACACACACACACACACACCATTGTGTCTGAAAAGGTAGCCATAGGATGCATCTTCCTCTCTCCAGAGAGAGAGAGAGAGAGAGAGAGAAAGAAAGAAAGAAAAAGACAGAGAGAGAGAGCACGCATCTACCTCTGTCCAGACAGCCAGTCATGTAGAAGGAAGTGAGATACATACGTACGTGCACACATGCACACACACATTCACAGCCTATGGCCCGAAAGTGAGTCCCTGGCAGAACCAACTGGGCAGTCAGGCCTCTGTTGCACCTAGCCTAGAAAGAGATAAGGGCAAAGAGGGGATGGAAAACCATGACACACCTGCAGCTACATTTGTCTGAAGCATCCAAAAGTGGTGCTTCTTCTTAGTTGATTCAATTCCCAGGGGCAAAAAGATGACCTTCTTACCAGACCAAACACCATAACCCAGCAGAGGAGTGTCTTGTGACTACCCCCTCCACTATCCTATAAGGCCAGGACGAGTTTCTGTGTCCTATGCTGCTCTCTGCCTGTCACGGGCATTTGTCTCTGGGCCTCTTGACAAATATGGTCCCTTGCATAATGACTTCACCAGTTCTGGACACCTAAACTGAGCACCCTCAAGAAGAGAGCCATTATATCTACGCTCATTCACCCAAAATGTCAACTTCAGGTCAAGTTCTAACCTTGACTTTTTATGCTTGGCAGCCCGCCACTGACCTTGCTGTCAGGCTCTGGAACGTATTAGGGGATGCTAAAGACACACTGTGGCAGTGGTATCCCAGAGTCCGCTTGAGCTGCCTTCCCTCCCAGAGCAGGGGAATGAGGGGCCTCCACTCCCACTGTTCCCTACCCTGAGGAGCTCACTGCCTCATCCCTCTCCACAAGCCAGCCAGCCAGCTGGGCAGGCAGCATCTGAAAAATATGGGTTTTAATTCAATTTCCTGAGATGAGGGATTGAGGGAGATGGATGCCAGGCCACCCTACCCAGCATTCATCTCTCCTGGGCAGCCGTTCCTTTCGTGACTCTAGCCCAGCCCTGGCGCCACTCAGACAGAAGCTGCACCTCCCAGAACACAGGTGTCTCATGGCGGGGAGCTCGCATTTCTGGTACGCTCTCCCTTTGGAGACCCCAGGTTGCTCTGGCTTCCTGGCACTTGCTGGTGGAGAAATGACCCTTCTTAACTCTTCTCCACAGAATCTCTTCAGAAGCTTTGAAAGAAACACCCCTGCCTGAGGCCTCACCACCACAGATAATTAGATAATTGGCCTGTGGAGAGGCTTGGGTAGGAGTGTTTTTTGAAAGCTCCCTAGGGTCTCTTAACATCCAACCAGAGTGCTCTAGAGCACTATGAGAAGCCCTCCCCACGCCTGTGTGCCAGCCTCTCAAGATGGTCTACTCAATACCACCAGAACAGGGACCTCGAGGACCTGGTCCCCAGACCTTTGGATACCCTGAAAAACAAGGAAATGTATGTTAGTTCTCTGTCTAGAACCGTGCTATGCAGACTGTGGTCCTGTGGTACTTGAAATCCCTTGAGATA
Organism: Microtus pennsylvanicus; assembly: GCF_037038515.1. Classification (NCBI taxonomy): domain Eukaryota; kingdom Metazoa; phylum Chordata; class Mammalia; order Rodentia; family Cricetidae; genus Microtus; species Microtus pennsylvanicus. The sequence goes on along the minus strand of NC_134599.1, from coordinate 13,500,650 downwards.
TCTCGGCAGCTACCTGGAGTCAAGGAGGACGGAGGGTCATCTTCAGAGGCACCTGGCACCCCTCACTAGGCTTAAATTCTCTCTGCTCCCCCTCCCATCCATTCCAGAGCCCAGCAGTGGATACAGATGAGTGAGGCAAGGGCTGGTTGGAATTAGGGGCAGGTGGGATCCAGGGGCAAGAGCTCTGGAGCTCTCACTCCTAAGGCTCAGAATTAGAAAGGATGCTTCAGTTCCAGGACGTTACAGTTGCTGGCAGAGCAGGTCTCAGAGCTACCGGCCCCGGGCCTCCCCAGCTCTTGGATAAGCACATATGTGTCTAGGAAGTTGGAAAGTATGGGTGTTGGGGTGGACTAGATGAGAGAGATAATTCTTTGAAGCCCAGAGGAAAAGCAAGAGACCTGTATGCAGATCTTCAGCTCTTTGCACTGTGTATACAGATATGCAAATACACTGCCCTGCTCAGATATACACAGGCAAATATACATACTCATTGCACCTTCTGGTACAGGCTGCATCCCCAGGGGTGTGGCCACAGACGAGCCAGTGGGTGGTCCCACACACAGATTCGTGCTGTGAATCTGCAGCTTCTCCTCTGGGATAGAGATATTCCCTCCCGAGGGATCTCAGGCAGACAGCAGGGCCTGTCTGCAGAGGCATAGCTTCATCACTCTTAGGCAGTTCTTGTCAGAGAGTGAGTGACATTTCCCATTCACCTTCTGTAGTGCCTTCCCCAGGGAGTCAGCTGGTTACTCATGGGAACCAAGTGTTCTGAGAGCCCAGAGTTGGTGGAGAATGAAATATTTCTATTCTCACACCATCTCCTCTCTCTCCATAGGATTCTTTTCTTATCCTTCCATCCCCAACTGTTTTCTTCATACCTGGAGTTTGGGCGTAGCCTCTTCAGTTGTAGAAAGAACCCTTCCAGTCTAGACTACAAAATGACCACATATGTATTTAAAGGGCACTTTGCACATACCCCACCCTTAGCTAGGAGCAGGTCTGCTATCTCTGACCTGCTCTAGGTTCCGTCATGATGTGTTTGTGCATCACCTCTGTCTGCTCCCTTCTTGCCGATACCATAGTCAAAACCAGTTTCCGCTTGCCGCTCCTGCAGCTTCCTAGAGTCTGTCTTGACTGCTCTAAAAATGACAGTATGCCCCAGCCCCACACCAGCCCTAGCTCTAATAAAGGACCTCGGCAGTCAAGCACAGAGGTGTGGAAATTGCAGATAATTCATGTAGGAGGAGGCAGGCTGCATGAGGCATGAATACAGCTGTTCCCAGAAAAAGCAGTTCAGAATAATGCAAGGCCTGTGACAGCCTTAGACCTGAGTTGGTGTCATGCAAATGATGCTGATAATTATATTAAAAGTAGGGCAAATAGAAGGTTATTTGATGACCAACTTTGGGAACAGTTTGGCAGATGTTAAAATAATTCTTTGCTGCGTGGCAGATGGAAGAACTGTGTGTAAGAAATTCATAAGGTGCCTCGGCCCTAGACCTGAGCTTGCGCGAACGGGATGACCTAAGACCTTGGAAATATTCAAGGCGACGTCTATATGGTTTAGATTTTCTAGTGCTGTGCAAACCGTTACTGTAAACATAGTAGCTTGAGATAATTTACCTGACTAGCTGGCATATGTCACAAGTTCCATGCATTCAGAGACTGGACAGGGAGTTCTATTCAGTGCATTATAAGGCTGCAATCAAAAAGAAACCAGGTCTGGGAGCTCCGTGGAGGTCTGCGGTCTTATCCCAAGGTGTTTGCAGAATTCAGTTGCTTGGGGCTGTCATACTTGGGCCTTAGCTTTGAAAGGTCAAGCACCACATGCTGCAGAGAGGCCTGTCCTAGCACTGTGACCCTCAGAGCTGTTCGGCCTCTCTGTCTTTGATCTATCTTTCCAAAGGCTCATTTGCTTGGCTCAGACTCTTTCAGAGTAAGTTCCCTGGTCCTAAATTTAAAAGCAACTCAATGGGGAACAGACAGCAAGATCCCTTCCCCTTTGCCTCAGACGAGCGCCGATCAAGAAAGCAAGATCACACCGTACTTTCAAGTCCTGTCCACATTCAAGAAGGTGAAATTATGTGCTATTTCACAGCAGGGGCAGGAACTGTGGGTACTTCCAAATCCAACCTACTGCAGTTCCCATCTTATGGAGCCTGGAATGTGAAGGCAGGGCTGGGGCTCAGCAGTCTGCTAAAGCAGCTCCCTGAAGTCAGTGCCTGGGCCTGTCTGTCTATGCCTCCAGTGTTTGGCATTCCCTCTCTGCTGATTACAAGTGAGTGGCCAACCCCTGTCTCCATTGTACCTCAGTGAGTAGTCCAAAGGCCAGGACAGAAAAATAACAGCATCAACCTGTCCAGAGCCACAGATGGTAAGGCTGAAACAACGTCTGCCCCACTGTCCACAAGGAGCCTTATAAGTTAGGCTCTGTGCTGTCTCTCATCTTAGGAGCTCATCAGGCTGTATTGGATAGGGACATGGTGATCACGTGTATGCAGGGGAAGAAACCAAGTCTCAGAGAGACCAAGTCAAAAGATGCTGCCAGCCCACTCAGTTCAAGCCTAATGTCACCAACACTGCTTCTGTGTAACAGGGGCTGGCTGTGCAAGGAGAGCCCAAGACACTCAGCTACTTCCCTCACTCCTGCCCTTCTCTCCAGGGTCCTAGGGGAAATCAGTCCTGGATCCATTTCACCCTGGGATGACGGCCGCAGGGAGAGGTGTTCTCAATTATTCCCAATTAGCCTGGCTGGTGATCTCCATCACCAAGCTGTCTCTTTGGCTGCTTCTTTGTGTTTTGAGGACACTTCTACAGGACAGGGGACCTCATCCGCAGCAGTCTGGAAGGAAAGGTCCCAGAGGAATAATGTTGACTGGGATGGAGAGAGACATATCCTCATCACGCTATTAGAGACTGATGCTTCTACCAGCGCCCCAGCGGGAAGCTTCCCTCCAGCCCCCAGGCTACCTCCCCCATCCTTCCTGTTAGAAGGAGCCACCAACCCACTCTCTGAAGGACACAGCTATCCAGAACTTTCCCCAGATCTCCACATGTATCACCCTTCCTCTTCCTTGGTCTTTGTTCACTTGTCCCTACCACTGTGAACCCTGTCATCTCCTCCTGTTTAACTGAAGCAAGCAGTACTAACAAGACAGAGACTTCATCATCGGTCTTCAGGATTTAAACTGTCGGTCCTACAAGATTATTTAACTTTCTATGCCTCTATTTTCTTACCTTGAAAGCCAAGTTAAATAACAGCATTGAATATTTAAGGCTGTTGTGAAAATATATAAATATGTGTGCTTTTATATATACACATAATACATCTGTCTTGGAGTGATGCTTAGCATTGGGGAAATACAAAAGAGCCATGTTTCCCTTGCTTGCTCGTTTTCATTTTTAAGATTGTTCTCGTCGATTTGTTTGCTTTAGTTTTCGTTGTTGTCACTGCTGTTTGCTTTTGACAGGCTCTCCTCACTTAGCCCAGGATAGACCTGGGATCCCCTCCTTCTCAGCAATGCTAGGGTTAAAGCACTGACACTCCAGGCTCGCCCTTTTCTCCCACAGCCCTCTCTGTGCACACACGACAAACGACCTGCCTCTTCCTACAAGATGTGTCTCCGCTAGGCCATCACAGACTGGCTGAGGACCAAGTCCTTCTTTACTCATTGCTCCAGCCCCAGTTTGGCCAGCTGGATACTGCTGAGCTGGAGAAAGGCTCTGGTCTTCTCTCTGCACACTCAGAAACCGCAGTTTCAAGAGAATCAAAGGAAGCTTCAGCTTCCAGCATCTCTTAGCTGTGCCCCCCGACCCACAATCGCAGACCCCACTTCCAGATCACTCCTCTCTCTCCAACACACTCACCAAACACTAGAGTCCAGCCCACCAATCTGAGACCCCCTGTCCTACAATCCTGGAGTTTTGGGCTTTCTAGAATAGATCACGTGACTCAGAGATTCCATAATGAAACTCTACCCGAGCATCACTGATAGGAGGCAGGACTCTTGGAAAGGAAACCTAGACTTTCAGAAGAAACTCGGAACTGGAACATGGGAGGATCTGGATAGGCCAGCTGGCTCCCTGTCAGTGTCAAAAAAAAGGCAAATGGCGCTTGTGTGTGCTCTAAGCTTAGGGCCAGGCTAGTGGACAGAATGGTGGGAAAGGGCTCTCCTGTGAGGGTTGCTAGGCACTAGCAGCACTGGGGGTGGGGACAAAGAGCTGCCTGGTCCAGTCAGCAGAGCCAACACTGCATCCTAATCAGGCTACTGGGGGAGGGATGTGGGCATGGCTGGTCCTAATCCCATTACAGCTGCTCATCCAGCTGCCAGTGCTGGCAGAACCCCAGACCCCAGGGCTGTCCTCTCCTTCCCTGATCAGGACAGTCTGCAAAGTCAGTCTGCAGAGGACTTTAGGTTCTGAAGGTTTTCTGTCTCACTCTGAGATCCCAAGCACTGAGAAGAATGTGGCTGTACCTTGTGCACCAGGGAAATAAAGGCAAGGTCATTGTCACTAGGGAGCCTTGAGGGGAGAAAGACTGAGCCAGGAAAGAGGCTGAGAGTGTATAAGAAGCACCAAGTATGAGACCTCACTAGGCTCAAGCCACTCAGTACTGCAGCCCAGCCAGGCCTCCCCTTACCCTTCTAGACTGGCCTCCCTCTAATCTCGGCTTCAGAGGAAGCCTTGGATCAGGCCACAAAATGACCTAACATCTTCATTCAGGACAGAGCCCTGACCCTACTTGGAGTCTCCCAGCATGCTTCAGTGGGCATCTCTAAATCTCACCCATCTCCATAGAGCTCTCTCTCTGAAGACAGGACTCTTCTTAAAGAACTGCTTGTTCCCTGAGCCCTACTGACTTCTAGAAACTCGCAGCTGCAGAATCTTAGCCCAAACTCCCTCCCCTTGCTCCTCAAAGTGGACTCATCCTACTGTGGAGTGTCTGCGTGTGTGTGTGTGTGTGTGTGTGTGTGTGTGTGTGTGTGTGTGTGCATGCATATGTGTGCTTGCATGCGTGTGTGTATGTGCGCGCATCTCTGTGTGTGTGTGTGCATATGTGTGCTTGCATGCATGTGTGTATGCGCGTGCGTCTCTCTCTCTCTCCCTCCCTCTCTCTCTCTCTCTCTCTCTCTCTCTCTCTCTCTCTCTCTGTGTGTGTGTGTGTGTGTGTGTGTGTATGTGTGTGTGTGTGTGATTCCAGGAGTAGCTTTGTGCCCAAGATCCCTTCCAGACTCTGTCCACAAAGAGTCTAAAAGGAGGTCAGTGGGTAGATGCTAGTCCACCCAGAGTCAAGACACAGACGATGTGGACAGAGTCATCCTTGCTGGAGGTGAAGACACGGAGTGGTGATAGAATTGGTGAGTGAGGGTGAAGGTAACCATTCTATAGGAATCAAAGTCCTGAGTGAACGTGTGTTGTTGACATCATCACAGACATGACAGGGAGCCTACTCTCAGCCCCTTTGGAAAGTAGCAAATTCCCTTTCCCCTGCTGGGGTGAGACTCAGGGCAAGGAGAGAAATGGTAAATCCTTCCCTTCTGGTCCATGAATAGACAGTGTGCTCAGAAAATATCCACTGTAGATTTCTCCCCACTGATTTTACAGCTGGAGCACTGCTCCCCTACAGAGACTGTCCTACCGAGATTAGCTACACCTGCCTCCTTGAACCAACTGCTTGCCATAAACCTGGCCTCCTTGTTGATGTGTATGGAATAACCTATTCTCCTGTTCAGCTGAATGCAATGCCTCTGCCTCTGTGTCAGTTCTGTATAATAATCATGCGAGATTCTGGGGCAGTGAGCTTTCTTCATTTGGGAGTGCAGACAACCCAATTCGATTTTCCCCTACGTATTTGTGTGTTTGTGTTTTCTCCATTCCTTCAGTGCCCTGGTCAAGGCCATTCCTAGAAGCCATGCAGTGACCCAGCTCAGCACCTCCTTGCAAGGTGAACAAGATATTGACCCTGGTAATTTTGGTAAATGGAGGCAGATATGGATGACCTTCCTGAATGGGTCGTGCAGTTCACACTTCTCATGCAGGCTCCTTGGTGGTCTTTCTTGCCCTTCTTGAGCACAGAGAATGCCTAGGAGGAATTCTGATTTCTCGCCATTATCAAGCTAGGGGGGAGCTGTCCTCTTCTTTTCAATATGGCCGCAGTGGAGGGTTCGAGACCTCCTCCTCCTCGAGCCCTTGATTAACATGCTCACTCCCACAAGCTCAAAGGTTCCTGTCAGGAAAGGAAAAGAAGTCCTAAAGACCCCCAGCTCTCCAACTGTTCAGCAGGAGGAATAATAAAGGAGTGGCATGACCAGCCTCACGTGGCCCATGTGGCCACAGAGCGTGCGGTCATAAGGAAAACCTTCATCATAGCCAGCCTCACATGTCTCTAGAGAGAATCACTTTCTCTGCGTGACAGGTGAGAGGCGGGTGACAGTGGCCTCACGGGTGGTGGCAAAGAGACTTTCCTTCTAAGCCGAGTCCATGCTGCCAACCACAGTGCTTCAGCCATATAACCTGCATTCACTTCTCAGCAAGGACAACAGGAAGGTCTGTGGGTTGAGACCTTCTATTGTCAGGCTGTCCTAGCCAATGTTCAGTGTGTCTCTGGTTCTAAATCCCAGTAGTCATGGCTAGTCACTGGGAAATTTAAAACACCCTCAAACACTTGCAACATGGCTTCCCTCTGCTCATTGAGAACTACACAGAGGTCATCTCTACAGGACTTACAAAGAGAGTCCTCAGCCCTGTTTAGGCAGCATGGTCGTCCCACCCACCCCAGGAAAGGTAAAGACTCAGAAAGTGGGAACCCCAGAACAGCACTGAAGTCACCAGAGGTGGTGGGGTGGGAGTTTTCCCCTTCAAAGGTTGACGTAACACAGGAAGATTCAAATGACTGCATGTATTAGTCATATGCATTGTTCTGGAAAAAAAAGAAAAACCTAGGGAAAGTAACAAGGGAGAAAGAATGTTCCTGGGTTTATGTTTCCCGGGGTATCCGGCCATGTCCGCTGTCTTTGCTTTTCTAGGCTGTGATGAGGCTGAACACCACAGTGTGAGGAGGAGTGAAGTCACTTACTTCCCCCGGTATCCAGGAAGGGAAGAGAGGGAAGGAAAGATGGGGTAAGGGGACGGAGTAGCTATGCTATGCACTCTGTGTGTTAGCTGACTTGTTCCTTCTTCCTCTCCTTCTCTCCAGGTCCCAACTAGTAGATGGTACCACTCACAGACAAGGCTTTTCATTGCCCACATGTCAAGTGCCCCTAGAAAAACCCTCATTGTCACACCCAGAGCTGTGTCCAACTAATTTCCTAAGAGTCTATCTCTCTAATCACGTTGACAATGAAGACTGTCACTTTCCATCTTCGGCAGTTTCTACTTTTTCCAGTTCCCTGGTGCAGATAGAGAATCCAGTGTCCTTTGATCCAGACAGGATATTCCTCCGGGGGTCCAGACCAGCATGTGTAGCAACCCATATGACTGATCCCATTAACTCCTGGGATACTTCCCGGCCACATTTCCATGTTGAACACAAGAGCCTGCCATCTCCATGTTTTCCAGGGCTCCTCCTCTACAAATGTACCTCTTTTACATTCTTGGGCAGTGGGGAGCCTGGGTGTCACTCCTTACCGTTGCTACTCATAATTCATGCAGCGAGCAGTGTTGGTGAGGACTTCCAAGAGCTAGTCACAGTGGCACACTTGAAATGGCAGTGATCCATTCCTCCTCGGCCTGTGGTCAAATAGGATGTACATAATTAAAGCAATGACTAACCTCTTAGTGGAACCCAACTAGAATATTGACATTGGGAAGCAGGGCACTCTGATCTCAGCCAGATGTCAGGGATGTGTCAAGAATTTGACTGCTCTTAGATTTAAAGGGGAAGTTAAGGAATAGCTTGGAGTGGAGGGGGGGGGGGCTCCATGGAGAAACCAAAAGCTATAGGCCTCAGAGAAAAGAAGCAGCAGGCACGGGCCCCACTGCAACCAATGCAAGCCAATGGGGTTGGACTGAATTTGAGCCATAGGGCCAGATTCCATGGTCAGAGGCCTTATCCTCAGAGCAGTGGGAAATGGTTGAAGAGAGTATAAGGTCTCACTTGCATTTTTAAAGTATTTCCCAAGATGTCAGGAAAAAGGGGGTTGGAGGGTGCAGAGAGTAGAGCTAGAAGGCTGGCTGCATCAGGCAGGACCTGTGGAAAGGACAGAGAGATGGAGAAACAGGAGACTATAAGGAACACAGCCAATAGGACTCAGCAGCCAGGTGTATGAGTGTATGATTGAATTCGGGCCACTGGGGAACGTAAACAACATCTAGTATATTCTTTTGAAGGGAGAAGCCTGAATGCACCATTTGCTTTCTCCTCCCCACTGACTGGGGCCGAAGTGTGATAGTGCAAACCAGGGTAACCTTGTGAGGAAGAGAAAACTGCTTCTTGAGAAGGATCTGGCTTCCTTGTGAACCACTCAGATTTGTATGCAAGGCAACCGTCCACTTCTCTTTCATTCTTACACGGCTGTTCAGGGACGCTACTGATGAAGCAATGCTTCAGAATGATGGACTAGCCATGAGGTATAGGGAGGTTGACGCTGGCAGAGCCTACGGCTGACACCAGGCTGCACTACTGTCTACCTGGTGGACACGTTCACTGAGCAGGAACCTGAAGGAGGAAGCAGGCGGCACATGGATTATGAACTGGACTTGGGTCATGTGGGTTTGAGGCACCCTAAGAGAAGCCTAGGAAGAGACATCACAGGAGGAAGTGAGAAGCTCAGAAAAGAGGCTGAAGTTGGAAGAGCAAGCCTGGGCTTAGAAATAAAGTCAGGGTTCTCCACCCTGGAAGCACAAGACTATGTCAGAATTCTGGTAAGCAGGCACATGCAGATTTTGACAGAAGGGATTTGAGGCAAGGACTGGCATTGGTGCCTTGGTAAACTCTGTGTTCGATTCTCCCAGGCAGCTAAGGGTGGGATTCCTTGGGTGGATGGTGACTCTGGGAGTGGACAGATGGCTCAGGGAGAAAGCACAGAGTAAGGAGACTCGAACTCAGAACCTGGCCTCTCCAGTGCCTCCCACACATCCTGCCACTACCTGGTGGTGAGAAAGTGTGATGACCCTTAGCCACTGCCCAGTCAGCCCAGCTCTGGCAATGGGGAACATGGCGGGGACACCAGATAAGACATATATTGTCCTCTCGGCTAGGGCTCTAGAGTGACGATGCCCGCTTTTCTTTTGCCTACACCCCCACTGTCCCCTAGCCTCTCAGGAACTTCTCTAGGCTTTACAGCTGACCTGAATGTAGGCTACCAGGAGGTGGGCTCCACGGGCCTCCCTGGGAAGGAGCTCCTTGCCCAGCGCTTGCCTAGGGCCATTCTATGAGCTCTGTCATTGCAGCGGCTGGCGAGTCTGCAAGCACCAACCTATGCTGCAAACTCACAGGCATTCAGGCTATTCTGTCACTCTTTTCCCTGACAGCTAGCCCTGTGCTTTTGCTGATCCCATCTACAAACCAAGAGAATTATGGGCGCCCTATCAAGACAAGTGGTTGCTAGAGAAACTAGCTTCCCAAAGCCCCATCCTGATGCATACTAATTCTTCTGCACCCCCCTTCTACTGATATTGTTCCCCAGGTAGAGACTGACCAAGCGAAACCCACTGAAGATTATTCTCCAAATACCTGAACTGGGGTCACTACCAAAAAACCTTAAATTGAAGGGTCTTCCTAAGGCTGGCTGTCACTTTTCCCCCACTGGGCCCTACTGACCCAACTCAAGGATCTTGAAGGAGTGTCTGTATCAGCCTTCAAGTGAGGTCTGAAACAAAGGCACCTGTTTCCCCTGTACTCCATCACTCCCCTCACTGGGTCACCTACCAGAGTGAAGGCCAAAGGGGAAAGCCCACCCAGGCGAGAGAACGGGTGAAAAGAATGAACTTGGCTTGGGCTGTCCCATGTTGAATGAAGAGGTGGCTGAGGAGAGTAGAGGTGATCCCCTCCGTAAGCCAGGGCCAAGTTTGGTGACACTGTCAGTGCTAGGGAAGTGCAGGGACTTTCTTCACAGTGTGACATGGCTTCTCAGGAAGCCATGGCAGCAGTTCATGGTGGCTGAGCAGGTCTGCCCTGGAGGAAGCATGCAGCAGAGGCTATTCACACTGCTGCTGGCCAGGGCCTGCACCGCAAGGCACACATGATACCTGAACATGCTACACATGGCTGGTTCAAACGGAGATGTGATGGGAATGTGAAATAAACGCTGGATTCCGGATTGGCACATGAGAAAAAAAGGCAAAATAGCTCATTCGTATTTTATGTTGATAAAATTTTGAAATATTTTGAATGCAACGGGCTAAATAAAGCATACCATTAAAACTCCCTTGTTTCTTTTTAAATACAACTACTAGATGTTTTGAAATTGTATATATGGCTCCATTGTGCCTCCCATATGTTTCTATGAGGCAGCAGGAAGTGGCCAGAGATAGCCTTGATTAACAGGTCCCTACTTCTACGCACAAGCCTGTTTCACATGTACTACTTGATTTTCACAACGGCATAAGGTATATATCATTCTTATCTTTGATTTATTCACAAGGAAGCCGTGTCCCAGAGAGGCTAATTAACTCACCCAAAGCTGCACAGGCAGTAATCTCATAGCTGGTTGCAGACTCTGGGTGATGAATCACTTCCTCTGGGAATGGGGGCCTGGCTGTGGTGGCAGTGGCGGGGAGGGGGAAGGGTGAGTCAGAACTCAGCGGGCATCAGTGAGGGATCAGCAGGCAAAGGGAAGCTTAAGGAAAGTCAAGGGATCCAAAAGGTACAGAAGGATCTAGGTGTGACTAGTACGGAAGGGCACTGCTGTTTACAGGGCATGGAACATGCAGGTGGGAAAAGAGACTTAGGAGATCTGTGTGGGTCCATGGAGTATAGATGGGCATTGTGGGCAAAGAGCCTCGGAGGGCGAGAACACTACCTAGACAGTGCAGATATTGAGGGAAGGGCCTCTGAGTGGAGCCTGGAGCTCGGCAGGAAGGAAAGGCAAGGGGCTAGGAGAGGAGCTCAGAGGCAAAGACAGAGAAGCGAGGCAGGAATGCATCCTAGGAGTGGTGATGGTGGTGGCCATTGGAAGCCTATGGGAATAAGACAACCTTAGGGATGCCCAAGGCAGGGTTTCTCTGATACGGGACTTCCTCCAGCTAATCCACACAGGCATCAAGCTCATCCTTGATCCCCAAGAGCTAGATAGCACTTGTTCCTAAGAAAGGCTATGCCAAGTGGCCCCTGATAAGTAAGAGGAAGGCTCTTCAGTGTAGACAAGTGACCTAAGAAACTCCTTCATTTAATACCCATGAAGTTAGTCCTTTTGTCTGACTAGAACATTTGTTCAGAGTTCTTACCTGCAGTGCAGCTGAACACACAGTTTCTTTGGAACACTGCTTACACATAAAGACTGTTTGGTTTGGCAAAATTCTTGGGGTCACCCAGTTCCCAGTGCAGTCACACCTGGCTTCCTCTCCTAGTTGGCCTATTCCTGTCTATAGGCTTGCTTGGGCTGTCCCAGCCGTTCATTAACACTGCCACCCCAACTCTCCAGGTTCCTCCTGTCCCCATCACTAATCTCCCCATCAGCGGCTTCTCATCAACTGCACTGCCTGCAAAAGCAAGTGCTTTGTCGATGGAAAAGCCCTTCGGGGGCAAACACAGGAAATGAAAGAGTACGCCCAGCAAGAAAATCCATTCTTTCGCACAGATTTCTGAAATCTGATTGCTACGGCTTCTGCTGAGTGCCGGGGATCTACTGGCCATTGCTCATACCCATGGAGGCTGGCAAGTGGAATGCCAAGAGGAAAGCCTCTGCTGAGATTCTGTCATGCTTTGTCTGTGCTTCTGGGACTGAAAGGCCAACAGACTGCCAAGATGTCTGTGGTAAAGTAGGCGTTCGGGTCACCGGCTAACACCCAGGGTGGGTTGGCTGATGACCTGCTGAGAAGAGGGTGTTGTGCCAGAGGAGACTTGTACTCATGAGGCCAAGATGTGTGACTCCAAAGGTGGGGGGCTAGGGGAATAGCTTCCCCTAGAGACAAGATGGAACCAACCATCCTACATTTTAGTTCATTGGGTCACTGTTGCTCTCCAGGACTGATTCGGTCTACAAAATGAGGGTGTTGAATGAGTTTGGTTTAAGGTCCCTTCATATACCACTCACTCAACAGCCTTGCACTTCCAGCTATGCGAAGACTTACAGGAGCCTCTGTGAACGGTGCCCAGAGCCCTGAATTTCGAGGCAGAAACTGCCCCCGTCTCACCATCTCACCAGGCCCAAATGCTCCTTGGAAACCAGGCTCAGATGACAGCTTGGAACTGGCGCATTGGAAGCCTCTGCCCAGCAAGGGGATCAGCTGTGTCAGTTCCAAGACCTCAGGGAGGACAGGAAAACATTATGGACAAGGTGTCCATGCAGAAGTAGAAATCTTTTCTTATGTGGGTTGCAGCTCAGAGCTCTGAGGGTCTTGCCAGATGTGTTTTCGCACACCAGAACAATTCCTACCATGCGCTCGCTACCCATCCTGAGGTACGGGTCTCTCCGTGCCCATCTCTCATGGTATTATTCTAGTCTCTTCTCTACATAGAACATGCACCAAGACCACAGGGACCTTCTCTGTGAGTTGGTCTTGAGTCTTGAGTTGAGCACTTCCCTTGCAAAGGCAGGGGATCTCAATGCGTGTTTGTTGAAGGAACTGAAAGCTCTTGCTCTGGCCTCTGGGTCTCAGGCTCAGTGTCAACAAAACCTCCCCATGAGACCAGCTGGGAATTGCCCCTGGATTTTCTAGTATTTGGTCAAGGAGTTGCTGCTCCTCCGTTCCTGCCTGGCAGGCTGCAATGGATAGCAACTCAGGTTCAACTATAGCCTGTAGAGGGGGGAGTGAATGAAGTGCATTCACTATCCAACCAAGCCTGGGAAAAGACGGCATCTTTCTTTCACATAAAGGGGCTATGGGGGCCTGAGGGCAACTTGTCCTTATGGATCTTGCTGTTTGATGATAGTTGCTTAGCACCAAGAGAACCTCTCTCAACTAATCATTTCTACTGCTACCCAGGCCTGGTTAGATGGAAGTACCTGGACCTTCGCGCTGGACCTTGGAGTCTGCTGAAGTATAATAGTATCTCCTTCCCTGTCCTTAATCTGCCTATAGGCAGAAGCAGCAGCCCCAGGGCTGTCCTCAACACACGGATCTTTTGGATTCCTTTCCCGGGGGTAGCTCTAACATCCTGCTCTCTCAGGACAGGGAAATAATGGTGTCCTTAACAGAGTGCCTGTGATCTGAAACCAAGATAGATGCTCAGCCACCAGAGCCTGGTGGTCTTGGGGAGAGACTTCAAGGGCAAACCTAGCTCTGGGAAGGAACGCTTTTCAGTATCATGGTCATGGTGGCTTCTGGGTTTTGAACCTAAGGGTCTTGGAGATATTTGCTAATAAATGCCCCTGAGACTAGTACCCTACAAAGACCTGTAGGACAATTTTGGGCAGCTTTCCCAAAGTCACTAGCTACCTGAAGGCTGCCCCTGCCATAGGACTGTGATATCTAAGCTCCTTTCTTGTTTTTAGTCAATGAGCTAGAGGGATAGAGAATGTGCCCCTTCCTTTGGTAGATAAGGAAACATAGAGGCCAGGTGGAGAAAGCCCACAGAGAGTGTTAGGGAAAGTAAGGGTCACTGTGAGGGCTGTGTCAAGAGAATAAGGTGGGAGAGGTGCAGCCAGGGCCTCAAAGCTACTTTCCCAGGCCCCCCTGGCCCTAGCACCCCACCCCCACCAACTAAACCTTTGTCTGATTTGCTCGCTGTGACAGCTGGGAAGGCTGAGCCTCACCCTGGCTCCTGCCATCAGCCATCTCTGTATGGCTCTAAAGATCGGCTCGGGCACCAGGCCCCGGCAGCAGGCTTGGCAGGTGGCTCTGCGTTGCCAGGGCGACCACAGCGGAGGAAAGCTGTTCCACAAGGTTTCAGAAGACCAGATGGCCTGGGGTCCCAGAGGTGCATTTCTTGGGGATCACAACCTTGTGTACATCCTGCTGGGATTTCACGGGGAATGCACTCACTAGGTGGATGAGGGAACTGAGGTGCAGAGCTTGGATCACCAATTCCCTGAGGGTGGGTGTTGAGGAACTAGGGACAAAGTCAGGGATCTGCCTCATCCTGGGCTCTGATGGCCAGGTGCACAGACAGAGAACCTCATAGGCCTGTGCATATATGTGCAGGTTTTCCCCTGATGAGACCCCTGACTCTATTAAAGATCCTTATTAAGCTTGTTCCCAGGAACAGCTAGACTGGAACAGCTGGAGGCTGAGGGAGACTCCAAACACTGATGGACAGGGAGTCAATGAGCAAACACAGATGTGGAAGCTGCCATCTGGCTGGGGACCCAGAAAAGGGGGTACTGAGACAAGGTGGGGGAGGGGCATCAAAAACTATGACCAGGAAACCTTGAGCTGGCTGGGCCTTAGAACTGGGAGAACTTGTGGATGGGGACACGGGTTAGGAGGCCCCTGTGGTCTCCTGTAATTCAGTCTGAGACACAGGGTGAGAAGAAAAGATAAAAAAAGAGCCCATTGCCATCTGCAAGTATTGGGTCTCCCAAGACCTCTAGAGAAGGAACCCATTACCTTCGGGGTGAACATGGCTGAGAATGTTAATATCACAGTGACTCAGTCCTGTCTTAAGATACAAATATCCTCCCAGCCCAATGCTTAAAAATGCTGATCAACAAACCAGGGCCCTAGCCCAGCCTCAGAGCAGGCTTGCCTAGGAGTCCCCTCCCCCCAGAACCTGAACCAAAGAAGAACCTTATACAGCCCCTAATGAAAGGCTGGGATGTGAGACTGGAGGCCAAGGACTGGAGAGCTGGTAGAAGTGGGGAGCTCAGGAAAGAACAGGTAAGTATATTCATCTTCCCAAAGAAGTGGAGAGGACAGCCAGATTCCCTCTTTCTGCATAAGGACTGCAAATGCCCAGCTCAGCCCAAGGCGGGGCTGTGGATAGCCTTTCCCAGTGGAGCTGGGGAAGGCCTGCTTGATGCTCTTCAGCTCTGACACTCAGACATAAATTAAATGGCAAGAGGATCTGGGCTAATTCTCAGGATTCATGTAACTGAGCCAAATGACTCCACAGCCCTCTCTGTGGTGCAAACAGAAATCCCCACCTGCTGGAGGTTGCCACACAGGCAGCCTCTGCTCCCTAGAGAGCTGGGAGCTGACTGCAGCCTGGGGCCTCCCGCCCCCAAACCCGTGCCTGCTGCTGGAGCTGTCAGCCCTGCTCCCAAACAGGCTGATTATCCCCATCTGGGGAAACCAAACATGTCAGCCCCGTGCCTGAGAAGAGGCCTGTCTCCTTAGTGAGACACAGTACGAAGAGGCTCCCAGCTTGTGTCTGCCATGCGAGGTGGATGAGCAACCTCAGTTTTCTTGGGGAGGCCTTCTCCTCTTTGAACATCCCCTGCTCCCAGAAGCCTTTGGGCCTCTGCTAGCCCTATTCAAGCTTCCTGCTGTCTTCTCTGAACTTCACAGGCCCTTTTGAGAGTTTGAGTTTGCACATATTATTCATCTATGCAGTATGAACCAGTAAGATTTGGTCCCCATTCCAGAACTAGACTAGTCCAGTCAGTTGCTACCTTATTGGAGCTCTCTGCATTTTGGCTCCAGGACCGGAGACTCCCCCATTGAATGGGGTGTCCAAGGGAAGCGGTCAGTACACAACTTGCCACAAGCTTATCCTTCACACTTTGTGGTCATCTGCCCCTGGTTTCCCATGTGTTCCTTCCACTCAGAATGTCTTTCGATCAGTGTGGCAACATTCTTACATTACTGAGACTGTCCTTCAGCCCTCCACCTCTGGTGCCTCCACACACCAGGCAAGCCTTTGTACATCCTCCTGTTTCCTCCAGCACAGGAACTCCTGGGGGCAGGAAGTATAAAGGCATACCTGCCTACCCCAGGATACCAACCAGGGAGCAGACATAAATCATATCTAGAAAATGGGTGAGTGGATAAAAATGAAATTTTCCTCTGTTTCAGCCTGGCCTCCTCAACTGCTCCAATTACCTCTAATATTCTCTCCTAACTCAAAAGATGATCTTATCGTCATGGGCAGGGCAGCTTCCTGTCTTATTGTGGAGGGAAATGCACACTCTCTGAATTCTTTCAATGTGGTAGGCAAAGGGCTATGCCTGTTACACATTTACCCAAGCTAGCACTCACACAGAGGCGACAAACATTGTCTCAGACAAGGCAGAGGCAAGTCCACGGCCCCAGGACAGAGTGAAGAGTTGCCTTCCTACATAGTCTCTTATTTTCTGGAACAGACCTCGGCAACAGTCCAAGCCAGGGCTCCAAGGTCCAAGCCTCAGGCACAGAGGCTGCTTTATTTATCACATTGTCAATGAGGAAACTGAGGCACAGAGATATTAGCAGACTTGCCAAAGATGACAGCTGCTAAGTGGCTGTGGATCTGTGGCACTCATGCTAAGAGGCAGGGATGATACACAACATCACAGGCCTGCAGTCAAGCACAGTACCTACCTCTGCCTTCAACCCCACACTGTCTATACCCTTTGTCTAGACCCATGCTCAGCTTTATCTTCCTTTATTCCCTTGCACAAGGGAGCAGACGCCAGAGTTGAATGACCAAAGGAAGCATAATGATTGTATATATGTGTTTATAATGTTTCCCCTGCCTGCCTCCAAAGCAGATGGAAGGTGGTTTCGAATATTGAAATGCATAATGAGGACAATAAAATTATTCTCTAAAACAGAGCTGTTGGAATCCAATCATCAGGCAGGAAGATGGAGCTCTCTGGGGCAGCTGGAAGGAGCCAGAGTAAGATGGAGGAACCTACACTGGTGTCCCTGGTTGTGCCAAAGTCATCTTGGATAAAACCCTCTGTCTTAGCCTCAGTGTACCTATCTAAAAACATCTGGACAAATGCACAATGTGAGAAATAGAAATCTGTTGACAAGGTCTGTGCCGGCTAGCTTTCTGTCAGCTTGACAAAAGCTAAACTCAGAGGAGAGGACCTCGATTAGGAAACAGTCTCCATAAGATCAGGCTGTAGGCAAGTCTGTAGGGCATTTTCTCATTTAGTTATTGATGAGGGAGGGCGCAGCTAGGAGGAGCAGATCAGTAAGCAGCATCCTTCCATGACTTCTGCATCCATTTCTGCCCTGTTTGAGTTACTGCCCTGACTTTCTTCAATGAAGGACCAGAGTGTGGACGTTTAAGCCAAATAAGCACTTTTCTCCCTAACTTGTTTTTGGTCATGGTGGTCAAAATAGCAATAGGAACCCTATCTGAGACAGCATCTCAAAGAGCACTAAATCCACCCAGTTTCGGACTTCCCAGAGCCCAGGTGGGTAATCAAGGATATTCCAAGGGTTGACCTGGCTGAGCAGGGAGGATGAGGTCAGTCTGGAGGCCCTGGGCCAGTGCCCTACTGCAGTCAGATTAACTCAGTCATCATGTGTCTCAGTCACTGAGGTTCCTGCTTAGACTTTTAGTCCTGATGTTCAACATGCCTAGAAAGGACACTGAACAGCATTGTCTGAAGCCCTTCCATGCTTTGAAAGTCCACTGGGATGCTTGACGTTGCTAGTCTACCCCAGTTTGGACATATCCTGGCATTCTCCAGAATTGAAGAATGCTTGAGTTTTAGAGCAGGATCTAAGGATTTCCTGCAGAGAGGGCTACAGTACCGGGACACGAGAATCGGGGTCCTCCTTTGGTCCTCTTCAGGTCTGCAGTCAATGGACAAACACCCACTCACTAGTAGAGACTGGGTGTTCAGTAATATCAGCTAGGAGAACGATACAGCTGCTACAAACACCACGGGAGCTCCGAGTATGGACCCAAGGGCCTGTGATAGCAGCCTCCACTGCAGGATGCTAACAGCCTCTCTCCTTGGTGGACATGGATGTTAGACACAGGGATTTGACTACTGTACTGGAACAGGTAGCACAGGGCCCTTTGTATTCTCCTGGTCAGTACCCCCGAGGGCTAACTTACAGGTGGACTTTGCCATTTCAAAATCTGATCTCAGCTTACATGTTCTTCTAAATGCCTACCAGGGAAGCCAAGTTGTAGGCTGTCAATGTACAAATATGAAATACAGACTCCATCTCTGTATATACTATACCTCTGGGAAGAGAAAGTCCTGGGCCCCTGATGATGACATACCAAGACATGTGTGGTCTATTCTTCCAGTTATTAAAGTGTGAGGAGAAGAAAAGAGGAGGAGGAAGGGTAGAGGGGAGATGCAAAGTAGATGATCTGGGAGAGGATATTTCTCCCAGATGTCCTCAAATCAGTGTCTTACCTCACGGGAACAAGAATAGCCTCCCTTACCCAAAACATATATATTGCATGTTGTCTCTTACGTATGGATGTTAACTCTTAAGCTTTATATGTGTGTTTGTTTCAATTCAAATAACACGAGATTTTAGGTACCTAGTAAGAGACCGGGTGTGGGGGAGGGGATCTTCCAAGTTAGGGGAAATAGATTCGAGTGTTATAAAGAGATAAAGGACAAACAAGAGTAGGAGAATTAAATAAGGAGGGAGACGGGAGAACTGGGTAAATGAGTAAATATGGAAAAAGACAACTACCATTAAAGACTTTGTAAAGGCCATATATAAACCTACAACGGCAAAAACATCCTGAAATATATAAAAAGGATTTAAACGGAGTCAACATATAATGGAGTAGATAGTGTTCAAAGTAGACATCTTATTCCACCAAGTAAAACCCCCAGTTCCAGAAATGAGTTTTATCTTGTTGACTTATTAACTATAGACTCCACCCCCACCGTCACAGGCTACTACCACGGCTATTGATTACTCTCTAAGCTTTTCATGATAAGGCCTTTTTGAAGACACAACTTATTTATGTCACTGAATATGAAGAAATCAAACTCGTGCCTAACTAGAAATTTCATACCTACTAACCACATACTTTGCACACTACAGAGAAGAAAAGTACCTGTCAGTTTCACCAAGCTACAAATCCTGAAACCTCCAGCAAAAGATCTGCCAGTATTGATGCAATCGTGGTGCAAATGTTATGAGAGCAATCAACCATTTCTTTTTTTTTCTTTTTTTAAATTAATTTATTTATTTATTAAAGATTTCTGCCTCCTCCCCGCCACCACCTCCCATTTCCCTCCCCCTCCCCCAATCAAGTCCCCCTCCCTCGTCAGCCCAAAGAGCGATCAGGGTTCCCTGCCCTGTGGGAAGTCCAAGGACCACCCACCTCCATCCAGGTCTCCTAAGGTAAGCATCCAAACCGCCTAGGCTCCCACAAAGCCAGTACATGCAGTAGGATCAAAAACCCATTGCCATTGATCTTGAGTTCTCAGTAGTCCTCATTGTCCGCTATGTTCAGCGAGTCCCTTAAAAATTACACTTAAGGCCCACTCCATGAGCGAGAACCCATATAGGACACTGATAAAGTAGGAGACAATCTGAGAGTAGGTAGGTCATGGACCTATGGAGACTCCTACTATTATTCTACTACAAGAACATAGAGTGGCCCCTAATTTCTATACGTGCAGATCAGAGCATCACTCGACCCTCACCAGAGACGCACCTTCTTGTGGTAGATAGCAATTAGCAGAGAGATCCACAACTATGCCATGTGCCAAGGGTGAGTAAGAGACTTTGGACCACTCAGCGTAAAGTGGATCTTTTTTTCATCAAATCCACCCCATCAAGGTTCAAGGATCTATACAGAAGAGGGGGCAGAAAGATTATATAAGAGCCAGAGGTGGTGGAGGACTCTAAGGAAACAATAGGACCAAAACACATGTGAAAGCGCAGAGACGGTGGCAGCCTACCCAAGACCAGCACAGGCTCAAAGCTGACAAAATCCCAACCCTGAGGAGGGGACATGCACACAGAGTCCCACTCCGCACCTACAAGCTGTTCGCAATTACCTACTGGGAAAGGTAAATACCAGTTTCCTCTAATGTAGTGTCCCTAGGTAAGTCAGCCACACTCCTGGCCTAGCCTCATGCCTAGGAATAGTTGGTCACCATAATCAGACTCCATATTCCCCATGTTTTTCAGTTTTTGTTTTTTCCCCATACATTTTTTGTTTTCTTCTTCTTCTTTTTTTTTTTTTTAGTTTTTTCCTTACTTTAGGTTTGTCTGTTTTGATTTTCATTTCTCATTTTTTGTTGTTGTTTTCTCAGTTTGGGTTTTTTATTTTTGTTTTTGAAAGTGAAAGAAAAAACATGAAGTTGGATGGGTAGGGAGGTGGGAAGTATCTGGGAAGAGATGGGGTACATGAAAGGATATGATCAAAACATATTACATGAGAACATTTTAAGTGAAAAATATATAAAATTCAATGGATGGAGTTTGAACATATACAGAATAGACTTCCTGGGGTCCAGACCTCCGTATAGCTTCCATGTAATGACTAATTTTGGTTGTCAACTTGCTATGTGACACTATTTCTGTGGAAACGTGAACAAAAGTCCACCTGCCTGAGAAAGGGAATTGGTGACAGACCAAAGAAAGGATGCAGCCAAAGTCCAATTTGATGGACAGTGAGCTTTATTGGGTTACTGACAGAGTGGAGGTGATGGTTACTTATGGGCTTATGGGGCTTAAATGACTCAAAGAGGGTTGCATCACCCCAACCCCAACCAGGAATGGGTGATAGCTCCCAAATTCTGAAAACCCAAAGCTTAATGATAACACACTAGCAGCTCAGAAAGGTGGGAAGTGACTCTTTCAGGCAGCTTAGTTGATTTCTGCCTTTCACTCTGCTGCATTATAGAGGGGGCTTTCTGGCTCCCTTGCTGCTTGCTTGCTTGCTTGCTTTTTCTCTGCAGTCCTTGCTACTTATAAACTTTTGGGAAGGGAGGAATCTAGTGCACCTGATCAGTTTCAGAGAGCACAAAGATAAGACAACTGTGGGATCTGACAAGGAAAGAGCATGGTCCAATTTAAAGTTTTAAACAAGGGGCGTATAGATGTACCTATTGTGACTGTTTATGAAATTAGAACAGTCACAAGGAAACCTCACATTTGCTCTCGTTAATAGCAAGACCCCACACCTCGAAAACGCACCTTATAAAAATGCATAAGCGAGACTGGAGAGATGACTCAAAGGTTAAGAATGTGTACTGCTTTTCTAGAGAAATCTAGTTCAGTTCTCAACACCAAGTCAAGTGGTTTACAACTGCCTGTAACTTCAGCCCCAAGGGATTTGGTGTCTCTAGCTTCCACAGGCACCTATAATCACACACACACACACACACACACACACACACACACACACACACACACATGCACATACTTAAAAATAAAATTTTTAAGAATGCAAATCCATTTGAAAGGAGAGAGGGTAAGCTAAAAATTCTTCTGAAGGGGTGCCCTGCTCACTAAAGGGAATCTTTTTGCAAAATAAAAACTGAGAAAGGGGTTGTATAGGTTCATTCTTCAAGGCATAAAGATAATTACAGCCGTGGCAGAAGGGTGCCATGCTGTATTTCAAACCAGCAGCAGAATTTGGCAGCACCATCGATATGGTGCTGCTTTGCAGGTTTGCAGAATATAAGCTGAAGGTCATGGAAAACATTCCAAGTTTTCAGAAAGCAACCAAGGCCAGCAGACAATGTGTGACTCTGAGAAGTTTTGTGAAAATGGAAAGGTGGAGCCTACATTTTGTTAGAGACCTATGGACACTGGAGATGCAAAGACCATGGGAAATCTGTAAAAAAAAAAAAAAAGGCTGCAAGCACAGAGTAGATCTGGACCAAGAGACAGAAGCTAAATGTGCTATATGTAGCATCAATAGAGCAATGACTGCAGGAGTTTAGATATGTCATTTAGATCCCCAGAGGCTGAACAAGGAACTGAAAAATTTAGTGTTTGCCCTGTTGTGTTTAGGTTTAATAGAGGCTTACAGTGAAGAGATTGTCTTGAGTCTCTGAAGAGACTTTGCACTTTGGAAAAAGTGTTAAAATTTAAGACTGTGAGAACTTTCGACTTCCTAGTGAACGCATTTTGCATTATGTATGAGATCTCCATGAGCCTAAGAAGGATGATGGGTGGAATGTTATGGTTTATGATGTCTGAGTGTCAAGTTGAAAAGGGACAGACTTGTGAATTTCAGTGCAAAGCACTTGCCACATAAGCACTAATGACTGTGTCTGGGTGTCCAACATCCTTGAGAAGCCGAGCATGATGGTGTGTGCCTTTAACCCCAGCCCTGAAAGTCGGATGGGGGATTCTGGCAGCTTGCTAGCCATCTAATTTAGCCAAATCAGAGCTATCCAGTTATATAAGAGACCTGTGTCTCGGAAAATAAGAAGTGGAGCAATAGAGGAAGACACAGACATCAACCACTGACCTCCACACACACGTTTACAGGCATGCACGTTCCTGCATCTACTGCACACATATACGCATACACTAGACTGACACAGAAAAGTAGGGAAGAACAAATTAAACACTATCATTATCCTTCTTCTACTTTCTGGTTATATTATAGAGCAAGCATTCCATCTTCTTGTTTTCCCCAACATGACTGCATTTCTCTGAACCATGAGCAACCACCTTTCCATTTTCACAAAAAAAAAAGAGTCTTTCCCCTCTGTACTGGTTGGTTTTGTGTGTCAACTTGACACAAGCTAGCATCATCAGAGGGGAAGGAGTCTCAGTTGAAGAAATGCCTTCCTGAGATCCAGCTGTAGGCATTTTCTCACCTAGTGATCAATGGGGAAGGGCCCAGCCCACAGTAGGTGGTGCCATCCTTGGTCTGGTGTCCTGGGTTCTATAAGAAAGCAGAATGGGTAAGCCATGAGAAGCAAGCCAGTAAGCAGCATCCTTCCATCTCCTCTGCCTCAGCACCTGACTCCAGGTTCATGCTCTGTTTGACTTCCGTCAGTGATGAACAGCAATGTGGAAGTGTAAGCCAAATAAACCCTTTGCTCCCCAACTTTCTTTTTTCATTATGGTGTTCCACAACAGCAATAGAAACCCTAAGACACCGTTTTAGGTTGTTTTTGCTCAGGTATTTGTTTACAGTAATGAGAGAAGAAAGGGGTCTTTTAGATGCCCCAACCTGTTCCTCAGGGCCAGCGAAGGTAGTCCCATCATGGCCTCCAAGATCTGGGCTTTTCTATCCACAGACTTCATGCTGTGATTTGAGGATTCTGCAACCTCCTGCCAACTCCATATCTTGCCTCTCAGTTGCCTCTGAAACACGGGATGATGATGGCCAGATTCTCAGCCCTTTTCCAAGCCTCTTCTCCCTCTGAGTGTTCACCTCATCCCATCTCAATGACAGTGGTCCACAGGGTATGGTAATCCTCTAAGTAGCATTTAGGTTGCAGTTGTACTGGGTTGAAAACCCAGTCTCTGTGGGAAGTGTACTCTAGAGTTTGTCCTGAGCTACAGGTCTTGGGATGATCTGTGAATAAGAGAATCCACTGCCCTAAATTTATGCTAGGCAAGTGAGGTTCCTATATCCCAGCCCTAGGGAAAACTGACATATTTTCACAGTTTTCTGATTCTTCCCCTTCCCCTACCCTCAGCCAGCTGAGTATCAAACTTTGTCTTCTCTTGTGTGGTTTTAAAAAACCTTATATTTATAGGCAAGCTTTTGTCCTCCTGCTGGATCCCACATGGATGTGCCCAAGTGAGAGGACCACTCAATTGCTGGAGGATGCTCAGACACTCAGAATCTTATACGGAAGGATCCTGGGCCCTGCTAAACCCTTCCCTTTGCCTCTTCCCAAGCACCTGCTTTTGAGCTCCTTGCAGGCTGGGAAGCCTGGACTCAAACTGGAAACCATTCTTTCCATCCCTACTTGCCCTTGTGCTGTTGCTTTATCCCCTTCCAAACTGTGAGGTAAAAGCACAAAGCCATTTTAGTCCAATTTTCTCCTCCTGATGTGGAGAGGCAACGGTGGCATTAAGACCTGGTACCTGCTGTTCAGAATCAACAAAGAACCGTAAGTGGGAGGTAATGGGTGCTATTGGCAGGAACTCTCCTCCCACGGTCCTCAAGCTTTTTGTCAGAGCCCACATTGAAAGGAACCTCCTAGGCCATGAATCCCTACTTCTCTGGCTGTTTGGATCTTGCACATTGCCAGGGCAAGCCCCTGTCTGCTGCCAGCCTGGGTTTCCTTAGCTGTACTACGGCCTTTAATACTTCTTCAAAGACAGGGGAGGAAAAAGCCAAGAAGAGGCGGTCATTGGAAACTTGCTGCTTGTCCCTGATCTTCACCATCCTTGGCTACCTTCTGAGCCAGGATCACTGACCTCTTTCTGTAAGCAAGTAGCCATGATCGGAAGTTTGGTGTATGCTTCCACCTCCATACATAAGGGCCCAAGGAACAAAATCACACAGACTTCTGCAGTCCTCATGATGGCCAGACTTTATGTTCGACCTGGATTGCCTCTTTCAAACCTCATACCAGCTCTTAGGGAAATGGTCTTGTCACATTTGGAAACCCTCAAATGAAAAATGAAAGCATTTAAACTATTTGTCATTGAGTCACCTAAGAGTTGTTGGCAGGCACCTGAGCCTGGGTAGCTTGATCCTACAGACTCACTGTGCCATGTTCTCTCAGAGACCACAAACCTCCTGATTTTAAGCATGAGACATTTGCAGACCAGGAAAGGAGCCAGCTTCTGGTCATTTTGCCCCAGGAACCTAGATTAGAGTCTCAGGTTGACCCACACTGAAGAAGGATCTAGTCTCACCTGCTATTAGGTGAAGAGGCCCCAAAGAAACATTCACAATAAGCTCACCTGGTGTGGGACAGTGGTCTGTATTCTGTCAACTATATTTTAAATAAATGCTGATTGGCCAGTAGCCAGGCAGGAAGTATAGGTGGGACAACCAGACAGGAAGTAGAGGCGGGTCAATGAGAACAGGTAATTCTGGGAAGAAGGAAGTCCTAGTCTGTAGCTGTGACCCAGCCATAGAAGAATCAAGATGTGACTGCCTCGCTGAATAAGGTACTGAGCCATGTGGATAACATAGACAAGAATATTGGGTTAATATAAGTTATAAGTGTTAATAAGAAGCCTGTGCTAATGGGCCAATCAGTTTATGATTAATGTAGACCTCTGTGTGATTTCTTTGGGACTTAATGACTGTGGGAACTGGGCAGGACAGAAAAGTCAGTCAACACTCATCAACTGCTCCATCAGGTTGAAGGGAACACAGACTGAGAAAAGGAGCCTCTTCATCACGTTCCTGCGTGACCCCTCCTGGCATCCCTCTTCTTTGCATCCTTCCTTTTTCCTCCTTCCTTCTTTTCCTTCCCTCCAGCCTTCTCTTATAGGCCCTGCTTTTGGCTTTCTCTTTTACTGTATTCATTTGCTTTCCTCAAGTCTCTGCCCCTCCTCTACTGGATCATCTCTGCAGGAAGTGAAAGGTGGACAGGTCACACAGCTAGCAGTCGAGGTACACAGTCTGACGTCAAAGGTGCTCCAAGGTAGCAGGCCAGTCTCTATCCGGAGCATGCTCAGAAGTGCCTCTATTGTCCACAGGAGCATACTCTACCTCAGTCCCCTCCTCTCACAAGTCTCCCCATGACTTTCTCCCTTCATCATGGAAGCACTGCTTCAGACATCCTGCAAGCATCCCTTGCAGAGATCCCTACAAGGCTGGTTTGGGGCCAGATAGGATATGGTCTTGTGCTAGAGGTCCAGAGATAAAAGGATATGGTCAAACCCTAGTCAGGAAATGAGGAACCTGGCACAGTGGCTCTTTCCCTTCACTGCAGAAAAGGAAAATAAGGCCTGTGAAGGCTAAGATGTCAGAGGAGGCTCCCTGGATACTCTGGAAAACCTGACTGACCTAGCTTTCATTAGAGTGGCTTCCATGCCTGTGGCTGAGGCCTGAAGGGAGCTTGTTGCAAGACTTCCCAACATGAAATCTCTGTCCTTCCTCAGGCAGCATGAAGGTCATAGGTGCACTGGATCTCCAGTGAAAAGGTGCAGAAGCAGCCGCACCAGTTCTCTGACTGAATAGAGAGACGATTCAAGGCCTCCTCTCCCCAACCAGGAGGCCCCATCCAGTTTCTTTTCTCCACAGAAAATTCTACCATACCCAACACCAACAGGACCTAGATAGGTCCATCTTTCTATACCCCTGTATCCAACATCTAGATACTCACTTAGCTCTAGGGTCCTTTCAGTCTTGGCCTTATACTGAGAGGCAAAGTAATACCATCAGAGGATCAACGAGAAGAATGTCTGTCATCTAGTGTCCCCACCAAGCCCATGACCAACACTGTTGGTTGTGGGAAGGACTTGTGGGTGACGATAGAAGCCATGGTTTTCTACCTCTGCCTGGTAGGTGGAAGGAAAGAGATGGTAAACAGAAGGAGATGGGAGGGCTCTGAGCAGGCCAAAGAGCTCTAAAGACCCTAGTGAGGTCATGTGCTTGGAGTCTTACAGCAGATCAGATGTGGCATTGCTCTGGTGTTTGGGGCCCAGTTAAAGACCTAGAGAAAGGTCTTCTCATTTGTCATTTGACATTTAGACGACACCCCTGCCCCTCAGCATCAGGAGGACCACTCATGCAAAGTAGTGACCTCTTCACTTTTTATTCTACAAGATGTAGAAACTGGGACATGGAGAGGTTCCACTTGGTTTATATAAGGTTACACGGCCCATACATGGCCAAATCCAAAGGCATCTAACGCTGACCAATTTCTGTAGGGTGGACCAGGTAATATGGAATTCTGAGGGTGATAGTGGACCATGAATGAGCGTTACTATCCTTGATGGATACCATCCCCTTGAGAAGTCAGAACAAAGATGGCTCCACTAGAGAAGACAATACATGGTGCCAAGCAAGTCCAGCAAAACTCCCCTCCTATTCTCCTCCAACTTGTTCCTTTCTGTTCCACCTGCAGAGGGAAAGGACCAGGACCTGGTCATCAGGTGGGCACGTCAAGGAGGACAGAAAAGCCTTCCTGCTGTGGTCTCTAGATTTGAGTTAGATGAGGGGAATGTGTGTTAGGGGCTAAGTAACATCTTTCCTGGGGCCTAGAGGTGAGCAGAAAAGATGCAGGTGAGAGCGGGTTTTCATCTAGTGCAATAAGCAAGTACTCCTCCAAAAGAACTTTGAAACACAAAAGTGCGGTCAATAGACACCAGCATGCTAGCTATAGCACCTGCCCCAGTCAACGTGAACTAAAGTTACCATCATTCCCTGGTCCTCTGGGTCTGACCTGCCCCCAATAGGGTGAGGTGTCCACATGTGCCCTCAGCAGCATGTATATTCTCGGGTCACCCATTTGTTTCTCTGCTGGGGACCCCCAGCTGCAGCCCTGCCAAGAATCCATGAACCCATACAGGCCCACTTTCCCCATGCAGAACAGGAAGAGACAGAATGAGTGAGTCTTTTCAGAAAGCCGTCCCTTATGAACCGTTCAGAAATACAGCCTGGGCCGACATCTGTAATCTGACAACAAGCTCTAGGTGGATCAAGCCAGGGAACAGAACCCAGGACTGAGGTGAAGAAAACAGCAAAACGCAGGAAGCTCATACCACCCAGCTCTCCGTCTGAACAGTTAGACACTCAGGCAGCCCTAGGCCAGATGGCCACAGTCCTTTCCCCAGAATGACTGCTCTCCACTGACAGACTCACCTTCTCCCAGCACCCCCATTCCTCATGCCAGCTGCCATTTATCAGTGGGCTTGCTTGTCACCACAGCACAAAACTGCTTCTCTGACATGGTAGCATTATTAAGCAGAAGTTGAAAATTGAATTGGAAGAT
Source organism: Microtus pennsylvanicus (assembly GCF_037038515.1). Taxonomy (NCBI): domain Eukaryota; kingdom Metazoa; phylum Chordata; class Mammalia; order Rodentia; family Cricetidae; genus Microtus; species Microtus pennsylvanicus. The sequence continues at coordinate 13,472,862 of NC_134599.1, read as the reverse complement.
AAAAGGATTGATCTATTTGTCATTTTCTAATGCAGACTCTGTCCTTGCAGAACAAAGGACAGTGGCATGTCTACGCTGATACGTTCCTTTTTGACTTCCTGGCCTTGGGTTTCTAGAGCTTAAATTCCCACTGACCAAGCACTTAGAGGACTTCCTGCCCTGCCTGATGCTCCCTTGTGCCCTGGGAGGACAGAGGGGTCTGAGTGATTCTCCAACTGGGAAGTTTCTTGAGCTCTCCCCTTCCCCCTAGTCTAACTGCATGGAAGCCTGTTTTTCACCCTAAAAGGAATCTCGCTTGCTAGGTGCAGCAGTCAGCATGGAGTTAGGTCCAGGCAGGGCAGATGTGGGGTGCTGAGGGGCCTTCCTGTGGAAAATATTAGTGTTAGCCCTCTGTAGACCCCAACCTAGAAAAGAAGCTGAGAGTGGAATACATTTTACCCCCTCAACCCTCTCCCTTCTTCCCTTTGCTGGAGTTGCCATGGTAACTGGAGTTCACCCTAGATGCCAAAAACACTGCAAAAACAACAATAAAGACATCACCCTTGGTTCAGAGGGAAAGGGCACAAGGCCAGGCTGGGGCCCCAAACAAAGAATATCCCTTCCTTCCTCTGCCCTCCCCAGAGAAAGACAACCCTGGGAATTTGGGGAGGCTAGGCCAAGGCAGAGGGGAGGTGTGCTAACATTCAAGAGACTTCATTTCCTTCCCTGGGACTGCTCTCTTTTCCCTCATGCCCACAGTCACCCTGTAGCTTCCTGTGTGTCCACCCCGTGTCTCCTTCCAGGGGCAATGGGTTTAGTACGGTGAGAGGGGAAGCTCAGGGGCCCAGAGGAGGGGTCTCAGCTCTGGGATATAGGCTCAGAAAAGGCATTTCCAGCTCCATCTATAGGGCCCTCAATAATTAAAGGATGCATTCGTAGAAGAGGCACGATCTCATTCACACTAAGGTAAAAGATAAGCTTCCAGTGGCCTGAGGAAAAAGCCTTTGAGGTGAGACTTCAAGTCCCACAGGGCTAAGAGTAGACTGGTGAGCACCACGCACCCTCTAAAAGGAAGACTGGGATGGGAGCTCCCTTGTGGACACCCCGCTCCCGCCAGTGCCCTCGGCATAGACTGGTGCCGGCTTCCTCAGCACTTCAGCCTCGGGACAGCTCCTCACCACATCCTGCTTTTGGCCCAGGGCACAGGTGGTCCAGCAGCATGCGGAGTACTGAAGAATTGAGTGTCGATGAAAGATGGGAGAAGAGAGATGCTAAGGGAGGGGAGAGGCCAGTGAAGCCTCTTCTTACCCTCTGCTGAAACAGAGCTCAATCCTACACCCGCCCTTTCCCCCAGGAATTGGGGAAAGCAGGTGAAAAGCATGGTGCGTGTGCTGCTCCTCAGACTGAGCTGATGTAACACGACAACTCACCTTCAACTCTGCCCCTGGACCTTCAAGTCTAAGGATGGCAATGAAGAAATGGTCTAGAGACACAAAGAGCAAAGAATGGAAGAGTGCAGAAGGAGTGAACAGAACAGACAGGCTCAGTCCTGAGGCTGAGACCCAGCCAAACAGAAGGACTGCCTTAGCCCAAAGACCCCAGAATCCTGCATCCTTAGTGAGCAGGGAGCTAGCCAAGCAGAAGCAAGAGCAAGTCACTGTGTCCTGGGTGATAAACACTCTTCTTAAGGCCCAAGTGGGACTCTAGTTGTTCATCGACCAGTGGGGAGGCTTCCATACACTATGAGTTGGGGTGGGGACCTCTTCCAGAAGCTCTGGAGAGTAATGGAGTCACAGAATGTAACGGGAACCTCTCAAAGCACTAGAAGCAATGGACCATAATTGGCTTCCAGGGAAGAAAATAACGGAGCCAAAAGCATCGTGAGCGCTTCCTAGGACCAAAACTGGGCAGCAGCTTGCAGACAGCGAGAACCAGAAAAGAAGGAACCCTGAGAATGGGCAGACTGGAGAGCATAAGGGACCAGGGAAATGGAGCCTGGATCCATGTATTCGTACACACACAGTAATCCGTGTGCATTTGTGCATGTGTGGCTAGGGGAAGCAGAGAAATAGGGCAGTGTCAGACATAATGAGCCTGACCTCCTCAAAGTTGCGAGCAGCCAGAAGAGAGGGCAGACTGAAAGAGGTCAATGGGAGGCACAAAGCCAACAGGGAGTGTGTGGTTGCCAAAGCAGAGTGATAATCCCACTGTTAGCACCTGATTTGGTCAACTCAGCAGATCTTTCCTAAGCAGTTGCTTAGCGATCACAGGCAAGACTTTCTTTCATAAGGTTTGTGTGGGCCAGGCAGAATTCTCAGCAATTTGTGCTTGAACTGCACTTCAATCCAGTGAATTAGTGTTCCTTCACACACATTTTATAGTCAAGAAAACCAGAGCAGGGATTGCAAGGGATTCTTGTACCACGCCTGGATGCCCACTCCAGAGTCTTGGCCCTGTGCCTTTCTGTGCTTCTGCCAGTGTCAATTCAGGAGGGGCAATGTGTCGGGTAGTAGGAATCAAATCACGGTCACTATAGACCTCGCCAGCCAGGCCGACACCTAGACCTGTACAGGGGCCAGTGCGTTAGGGATCTCTGTGAGGTGGTCAGAGTTTAGTGATGCTGTGGAAGGGCAGCAGGGGCAATAGCAGGATGTCGTGGAAAAGGGCTGAAGACACTGTCCAGACTCTCTGGTTCCCCATGGAGAGGCTCTGCCTCTTTGGCTTTATTCAGAAGACCAGATGGAGCTGGTGCAGGAGGCACACAGACACAGTGATGGTTCTTCTGCCCCGAGCCTGGATATGTAGCTCTACCTCCCCAAGGAAGGGTGCCCAGCACCAAGCTGGCTACAGAAGATGAACTGTTGAGGCTCACTCCACACCCTCTTTTCTCTCGAAGGTCTCAGGGAGGCCAGGTCATGGTGACTTACAGAGACTTCTTTAAGCACTCCTAAGTGGTTCCCCCTTTTCTGCCTTCTGCCCAGACCAATATGGACTTTACTCATTCATGGCTACAGGCTCATTAAGTTAGCAAAAAATTAATGCTCCCTTAAATGAATTATAACATCAATCTATGACTTATATAATTATATATTAAGTATATAATTTATATGTCATCATGCTTTAATTATAGCATTCATTTATGAGTTCAACAAATCAGAATCTACTTCACCCGAGAACTGGGCCCAGTTGGGGAGATAGGGGAAAGGGAGCACATACCTTGTGCACATACCTCCTTCACAGACCTGGAAATCCCATGGGGAGCAAGATTGGGGGGGGGCAGAGAGGACTTGGCAGCAAAGTAAAAAAAGCAGAGCAAGATCACTCTCCCAATCTTGGCAAGCCAGGGTCAGGAGAGCATCAGGGAAGGCTTCAGGGTCAGGATAACATTAAGGAAGGCTCTCTAGAAGGCAAAACACAGTTGGCAAGTGTTAAAGAGAGCTCAGTCAGAGAGGATGAGAGGAAGGGGAAGAGGCAGGAAAACAAGATAAGGAAGGAGTTGAAAAAGAGATAAACCAAACTCAAGGTCAGAGTAGAACTAGGGGGAGAAACAGACTGCAGAGGTCTCTGGTATCAGAGTGGGAAGGTGTCAGGAGGTCTCTCTGGTCTTGTCAAGACATTCAAAAGACTTCAATGGAGTAACCACATTTGATTATATATTCCTTTCCCCAGCCCTGAAAAAACCACTAAGAGGTCAAAAAAGGTCAAAGATAGCCAGAAGAGGGACCACAAAAAGTAAGTTAAGTGCCTGGGGTGAGAGGATGAAGCAGGCAGCAAGCCAGATTCTATTTAGATGCCTCAAAGCCTTAAGGCACAGAGCTTCCCAGAAGCTTCCAGAAACTTCCAGAAGCAGAAATAGAGCTGAATATAGAGTCAGTAGTGCACATATGCTTTAAACAGACATGAGACCTGCCCCAAACCAATCTCTAGATCCCCTTCCCACCTACGTAAGCTGGATGGGTGACTCTCAGGAAAACTGAAGCCAGAGATGCTGAGCCTTGGTATCCCTAGGGTGGTAAGGAGGCACTGCAGATGAGGCACCAGAGAAAAGAGGGGTTACATATAGGAGGGAGAACTTATGAATCCAGCTTCTACCCAATGTGGGCACAAGGGATGACAGAAATCCCCTCAGGAAAGATTTAACAGTTCTAAAGGAAAGACCTCAAAAAAGTGACACAGCTGTCTTTTGTACTGATAGATAAAACATCATGAACAATGGTCCTTGGACTTCCCACAGGGCAGGGAACCCTGATTGCTCTTTGGGCTGAGGAGGGAGGGGGACTTGATTGGGGGAGGGGGTGGGAAATGGGAGGCGGTGGCAGGGAAGAGACAGAAATCTTTGATAAATAAATTAATTAAAAAATGGGAAAAAAACCACCATGAACAAGACAACTTATACAAGAAAGCATCTAGTCTGGGGGTGGGGCATTGATCATAGCTCCAAAGAGTTGGAGTTCATGTCCATGATGGTGAGGAGCACAATAGCAGACATACATGGTTCTGGAGCAGCATCTGAGAGCTTCCATCTGATCCAAAAGAAGAGGGAGGGAGGGAGAGAGAGGAGGAGAGAGACAGAGACACAGAGACACAAACATAGACAGTGCTAACCTGACACAGTGTGGACTTTTGAAACCTCAGACTCCCCCAGTGACACACCTTCTCCAATAGGCCACGTGCCCTAATCCTTCCCAAACAGTTTCACCAACTGGGGACCAAGTATTTAAATATAGGGGGGCCATTCTTACTCAAAACACTGTGTCACCTGAACCCCTCTAGAGAAGCTGAGCAGTGGCAAGCTGTGTTTATGCACAGAGCCTCTGACAGCTGACCAGTGATTCTGTCTGTGATACAGACTTTTAGAGAATCCTTCACACCTTAGAGATGGCTCCAATGTGAAGGGTCTGAGACAAGGAGAGAAGCAAAGGAAGATGCAGATAGAGGACTCGAGTTAGTGGACACAGAGACAGGTAGTTGGAGAAACTGAAGATGGAAGTGTTGTCTTTAAAAAATTAATAGATTGTATTAGAGAAACATTCTTTAAAAACAGGATGCTATTTTTAACTGAATACCCAGAGAATAAGCAAAATTCTTAGAAAATAAGGAGAAAAATATCACATCTTACAGTCAACGTTCAGTTGAAAAGCAGAAAGCTTAGGTAAAATATTTTTTGGAAAACAGTACAAGCTGATGAGTAAGAAAAGATATGAAATGAGTATTTCAATGCATAAAATCTAACATCTCATTAACAGGGATTTCAACACGTGAGAGCCTTGAGGATGTGGAGGGAGCGATAGCTTCAAAGAGAAGATATAAGATCTTCTGGAATGCAAGGATGTGAGTCTCTGCTTTGAAAGCACCCATGAATTATGGAACAAATCACAGAAGACATGGTAAGGCATGAAATTCAGACTATCAGGGACAGAAAATTTTGAAACAAGAGGAAGAACTGATCGTGTACCCAGGACAAGGCTTCAAAGGGCACCAGATGTTTCCACAGCAACACTGGAAACCGGAGCGTGATTAACTGAAGCATTCACAGGCTCCAGAGAAACTCATTTGCAACCTAGAGTTCCATATCTTATCAAAGCATTCGTCATATGGGGAAAACAATGAATAAAAGAGGAGAAATAGATGTAGTCAGACACAGACATGAAACGCACTGTGTTTCTTAGAAAGTTCCTAGCGAATGGCTACACCAAAAATGGAAGAGAACCAGGGAATAAGAAGTCCGCAGTCAATACATAGGGGAGTCAACTGAAAAGAGGAAGCAAAACTCGCAAGATGGAGAATGAACAACAGGGGATTAAAACGTTGCTGGGGGCACAGACATGGTGAGATGGCAGAACTGTGATCCTCTTGTGTTCGAGTCTGAGTATCCCCTCCTTAAGCTCGAGAAAGAAAACTGGCAGTTCCTCCCTAGCAGACATCAACTGTCCGTATCTTCCTAACTAGGCATGGGGGCTCATGACCTCCTGCCCTGTGCATGCCGGAATGTTGTTTCGTTTGATGGTGTGCGGGCCTTATTCAGGTAACCACAGGTGTGGCAAGTTCATGAGTACAGGGGTTTAGCCACCTGGTTCTCCTGAGCCTCTGGCCCTTACCACCATCACACCTGCTCTTCTGTGATGTCACCTAAACCTTAGGGGTAAAGGGGATTATTATATAGATGACCCACTTACAGCTGAGCAAACAACACAGTCACATTCTCTGCACTTTGACCATCTGTGCACTTCTGTGTGAACCACCAAATACTGCCAAAGAAGCTTCTCTGATAAGGACTGGGAACTATATTAGTAGAGAGCTATAGGGCACTTTGATATTATGTCCATTTATCAAAAAATAGGAGGATCACCCCTAGGGTTTATGACCTCCCCCAGAAATGGGTTGCTGGCCAGAGTTATATCCCAGGCATGTGCTTTCTACTGTGGAGCAAGCCTAAAATCCAACCAAAAGGCAATTGGCTACCCCAATAACATCAGTGCCACTACCGCACCCATGGGCCAATCTTGCCGGGCTTTGTCATTATTGTAACTTGAGTGGTTCATACCTAAATAACATTATTGGTGACTTTCTCCCCTAGAATCACTTTCCAGTACTGTGAAGCCAGCAGGGAGGAAGCTTTCCTATCAATACCAGTTGGATTTCTCTTTGTCCAGTGGCCAAAATATGTGGTGTCTTCGGCAATAGAGTCAAGTTCTAGAGGGAAACCATGAGCAAGAGTGTACTTACTAATCAGGATTCTCTAGAAGAACAGAACTGATAGAAGGGGGTAAGAAAAAGGGCTGTATTAGAGTGGCTTACAAGCTGTGGTCCAACACTAGTCCAACAATGTCTGTCTGCCAATGGAAAGGCCAAGAATCCAATAGCTGTTTGCTCCATGGGCCTGAATGTCTCAGCTGGTCTTCAGTATACTCTCGAATCCCAAAGACATGGGTTCTAACACCAGCAAAAGAGTGGGCTTGCCAGTGAGAACCAGGGCAAGCAGGCAAAGAGCCAAAGCTTTCTTCTTCCATGCCCTTTATATAGGCTGCCACAGAAGGTGTGGCCCGGATTAAAGGCGGTTCTTCCCACTTCAAATTATCTCATTAAGAAAAATCCCTCACGGGTATATCCGTGGGAATGGATGATTACAGAGAAGACTGGGAAGAGTGGGCTGGGCCTGGAAATAGGCAGAAGAGGCCAAGCAGCAGAGAGGACTCCGGATATTTGGAGTGGGAAACACTGCATTGCAGTGTCCTCATGGATTAAATAAGTGCATCCGTTGCATGGGTCTGTAGTTCTTAAAGTTTCTGCACAAACGTGAACCGCAGTAAGATCCCCATCAGACAGATGCAGGAGAGAAGAATGGCAGGGCCCTGGGCAGAGGCTCTCCTGTCCACCCGTAGCTAACTTCACCAGCTCTAGTCTTTTGAAAGGGACTGGAAGGGACCAGATCACACCCCCCAGCCTTCTCTGCAGCTGAATGCCCTTCCCTCATTTCCTCCCTCAAAGCAGGAGGATTGGGTCCTCTCACAACTGAGTTAATGTGGGGCTTTGCAAGCCCAGATTCTACTTTAAGAGACACAGACCACACTGGCCTGAGATGGGCTGAGCCTTAAGGTCAGGCAAGTTAGGTGGGAGGCTCTTGCTTTCAGGGGACACAGGCACACGGTTGATGCCATTCTGTTTAAAAGTCTGACGCTCTGTTCTTTGTGGAGTCTTGAAACTGATTTTTTAAGTTTTTAATGAATGATGTCAATAAAATATTACAAGTGGCTTCCCTTGTGTTTTCCACGGTTTCAGTTACTTATTGTTACTCAACCACAGTCTAAAAATACGAAGTGGAAAATTCCAGAACTAAACAACTTATTCTGGGTACTGGGCTGACATTCATGCCGTTCGGCTCCATACACACCCACCTGGGACCAGGAATCATCCCTTGATGTAATGTGCACTCTGAGTATGCTACCAGTGGCCCACTGGCCACAGAACAGCCATGTTGGCTATCAGATACACTCTCTCAGCACCACATGGTTTGTCTTCCAGAACCTAGCAGGACCTCCAGCACTATCCCCTTCATTTCGTCTTGAAACCTAAACATCATGTCATCGTGGGATATGTGGGTCCAGTACATTAAGTTATTCTGGCAGAGAAAATGACTGTGGCCTTCTAACTTTCATGTCAGTATGCAATAACTATTCCTTATGACCAGTTGTCCATCTCGCCTACTGTGCTATGCCTCATTCGTAAGTTTATCTTGAGCCACAGGCTGGAGTTTTCGGGATGATCCATGAGCTAGAGGAGCTACTATTCTGAGCTTGTGGTGTCCCTTGTGTGTTCTGTGCTAGGCAAGTGACATTCCTCTATTCGCGCCCCTGGGGAGAAGAACTCACATCTTTGCTTAGCACTGTGGCAAAGCTTCCTGAGACGTGGAGCAAGGCTCCTCCTGCTCTGTAACCTCCGTGCAGAAGTCAGTAAGGAAGAGATGAGAAAGGCATGCAAAAGCCAAGGCAACCCTGACTTCTGGAAGCCTCCCGGGGGAATACCAGCAGAAGCCTGACTTTATCTCTCTCTCTCTCTCTCTCTCTCTCTCTCTCTCTCTCTCTCTCTCTCTCTCCCCCCTCTCTCTCTCTCCTTCCTGTGTGTGGACAGTTTCAAGAGGGACAGGGTGACTCTGCTGCCCCTTCCCAGTGCTAGGAAACTTCTACGGCGGAGAAAAAGACATCTGTGCAATCTTGTCTTCTTGGGAAAGCCATCCAAATAGCCCCTTGATGACAGAACCCTTCCATTTTCCAAGGCAATAAATTAAATGCCTGTTCGCGGATTGCTGAAATTGCTGTGCTCATTCTGGTTTGAACTGGTTGGAGGGGAAGTGTGAGATAAGTAATTATCATGTGCACTTTCCAGATGCTACGCTGGGGCTTTGCAAAGGCTATCTCTCACCTCTCAGGCCACCGCAAGAGACAGAGACCACTGTCACCCTCATTTTATAGATGAGGAAACTGATGGCCAGAGAGGTCAGGTAACTTGTGAGTGATCACCCAGCTGGTAGAGGATGAAGATGGAGTTATATGCCTGTAGTTCCGACCATTGTACCTGTAAGTGCCCATTTCTATTACTGCAGCAACAGAAATGCTGATCCCAGATGAGAATCTGAAAGGTCAGGATTCTAGGATGCCATGCAGGAGTACTATACCTTCTAGACTCCACCTCTGGGCCTCAGGCTCCTTGTCTGAACAGACAGGATCTGAGAGCTATGATGGATCCTGGCCCTGATACAACTGTGAATGAACCATCCGGGTCAGTGTTTCCAGCAGTCACATGTCCTGCTGTTCCTGGTTCCGAAAATGGAAAGGCAAGGAAGGAGAGTCACCTGCAGGCCAGAATGCTGGGTCCTAGGATCTGAGATAAGTGTCAATGGAGACCAGTCCAGGTCAGAGTCTTGAGCACTACCTTGGTGTCTTTAGGACCATAGTGCAGAGGGATCCATGGCTACTTGAACCCTGAGAATCCTCCCCCTTTGTTCTGAGGGTCTTGAATCAGCACCAAGGGAATTGGAGAGTCAGGTCTTGCAGAGTCCTGCTCTGGTGGACTCTGAGTTGAACACATATCTCACTGTGAGGCTGAAGAGGAATAAAAGGCAGCCCAGGCCCAGCCTGGGGGAAATATTCTTACCAGTTCATGAGGAGCAGGGGTGAGAGAAGCCAGTAAACTACAGTGCAGGGGTGCCGCTGATGGGAAACTAGACTAGTCTAAAAACTTGTGTTCATCCGGAGTCTTGAAGGAGGGGCCTAGAGGCTCAGAGAGCCGAGCATGTTGCCCAAAGGATGCTACCACTCTCCTTGAGAGAACCAAATGGGTTGCTGTGTTTTCCATAGCGTACGGGAGTCATGAAAGCTTGAGCTTCCAGGAAGCTGCAGTCACAGCTAATCAGGACCCCCTGTTGACCCGTGGTTCATCCAAAGATGTTTCCTTCTTCCTCCTTAGCTAACTGTGACTGTGGACTGGATCAGTGACTGCGACTGAGATCCCTGCCTCCTGGATAAGCAGGAGAGAACTCAGAGCATGCTAAGGGCCCTGGAACCTACCGTGATACGCTTTCTCTCCCCACCTAACGGGAACACAGTGGCCCCACCTTCCACATGCTATTTCCCCTCCCAGCTAGAGATCAATACACCTGCACTGATATCTTGCCCTTCTTTGTCTTGCTGAGAAACCCCGTAGTCACCAAACAAGATTATAGTCCACTGTCACACGGGACCTCAGAGAATAGCAGAACTGTGATATCATGCGGCTCTTTGGTGACTATGCACAGAGACATGAGCAGTGCAGCCTCGAGAGAGAGTCAGGAGATAATCCAAGCCATCTCTCTCTTGTGGTCCCAGCTCTGGCCGATAATGTGACCCCTCACATTGTTTACAACGGATCAGCATCCCTTACTCACCTTTGGTTCAGACACACCACACACATATGCGTTTCAGGGCAGTAGAGAAACTACTGGCCCTATAGACATGTGCAGACTGCCTTTTACCTGCGACCTCCTAGCAATATCAGGGCAGAAAGCCTGTCCCTATTCTCCCTTCCTGTCTCCTTCCTTCCATAAGATCTGGGTCCCCAATTACTCAGAGATGCAGGAGGCCTGCCAGGGAAGAAATTAGAGCTACACATCAGCTATTCTATATTTACCACCTGATGGCCAAGGAGGATCTATCTTCTGCACAATTAAATGAAAAGAGTTTTAATATCGGCAAAGCAAAGGACTCTAGCAACAATGGAGAATTAGGTTAGAGGCAGCAATTGGATTAGTGCCGAGCTGCAAGTGAAATGAAGACTTGGACACGGGAGTGTGATCCTTCTCCTGATGACAGGCTCTTCCTTGTCAGGGGTGGGGAGGGTCCGGGATGGGGGGAGTTTGGCTGGATTCCCAAAGCTGGCCCAACTCCCACCTCTATGGATGAGAGGCCGGAAGATGCAACCTCTCCTAGAATCCTCTGCGGAAACACAGATGAGGGGGATACAGTGGTGGTCATGGATACCACTCTGGCACCCCATACTATCAGCTGAGAAATAGGCCTCCACAGGGTCCTGTCGCTCCTCCTTCCTCCCTACGCCACCATCATCTTTCCCCAGGGCCTCTGAGGTCACCCTCCACCCTCTGCCTCTTCTCTCTCTTCTGGTCCAACCTATAATTACACAGTGTGGCTCCTTGAAGCAGCCTCCCTCCCTGGAAGATGCAGCAGGGGGCAGAAGGGCATACCTTCTCAAAGGGCAGTTATTGTGAACACAGCAAAGACACCACATTTGCCGAGGGCACAGACCACTAAAGGTCTCTTCCTTATCTTTTCAATTTCTCAGGCCATTTTCCTTGGCCTTATTAAACGAGGAGTATGGCCATCCTCAGCATCGTTTGGCATTCTTCCAAGGAAAAGTGGCACACAGTGCATTGCTTCTGGTTGGTTTTCCTCTGGCCACTGCTTCAGGCCTGATTGCAAACCCAGGGCCTTGGCTAGACACTAGAGCAGATCCTTCCACAGCCGCCATGGCGTGGGTGTCAGGCCTCCCATCAACTCTGGGAAGCGTCCTAGCCTGATCCCCCCTCCCCCGCCCATGAAGACACACAAGTCCACACCCTATCTCTCTGAACCTCCAGGAGGAAAACTCCACAGCCAACTGGGTCTTATCCATTCACCCACTTAGTGACACCAAGCCCTTTCTCTTGCCCAAATCTTCCAGAAATAGTCCAAGTTTGCTCGAGCTGACAGGAGTCATCTGGGGATTACCAGAGAACATTAGTCATTCCACCCGCAGTCCCCACATCTGGCAGGCAGGCCCAAGAATCAGCGGGGGATCCTGGGTTACTATCCCAAGGAAAGGAAGAAAGAATGAAGCTCAGGAGGTAAAATGGCCTTCACAGAAATTGTTATTAGATAAGACTGAATGAGACTCTCTGGTCCCCAAATCCATTAGCAAAGAACAGAAGTAACAAATAGAACAGGTGTCACACTGGGGTTCAACCTTGTTATCATAAACAACACGATTTTTAAAAGGGTAGGTTTCTGGATGTGTCACACAAAGATCAAGGAAACAAAAGTAATTCTTACAGATCTCTGGGCTTTTGCATGCTAAACCACTAGAAAAATAGATGTCGACACCTCTGAGAGATGGCAGCAGGCCCAAGCCTACCAACCACATGTTAGTAGGATCACTGGTTCCCCAGTAACCCACATGGTCTTTCTTCTAAATTACCACTTGAATACCACAGTCCTGAGATGGTCAAGTTTCTTAACAAAATGGCATGGTATTCATGTAGAACCCACGCATACCTCATATATTTAAAACATCTCAGGAATTCTTATATTACCCAACATAAAATAAGTGCGAAGTAAAGAATTGTCATACTTGTGTGTGTATCATGCAAATCAGTGTATGATCAGAATGAGCACTATCTTTCTGAGTACATGTCATCCACATGGGGTCACTCTACTCTAATGACTTTAGGGGGACGACAGGGGCTGCTATATTAAAATCTCTTCACGGGCATCACAGGGACCGCTGCGGGCATGTTGCCTCATGGTATACTGAGGTCACTGTGCTTGCCTTGCTTCATGGGTGATGCAGCAGACCACATTTAGTAATTAGTAGGTAATCTAGTAGGAGTACTAGTAATCTAGTAAGAGTCTGAACAATCCCTCTTGAGGGCAAGATTTTGGAGGAGTGGCCCATGTGCTTGCTGCCTAACCTCTTCCTGGGCTTCTGTCTTCACGATCCCAGCACACCTGACTGTATTGCTCTTTCTTCTTCTTTTATTATTTTATTTATTTATTTATTTAGGTTTTTTAAGTCAGGGGTTTCTCTATGTAACAGCCCTGACTGTCCTGAAACTAGCTCTTGTAGATGGGGCTGGCCTCAGACTCACACAGATCCACCTTCCTCTGCCTCCTGAGTGCTGGGATTAATGCCTGTGCCACCACCACCTGGCTCTTTCTTTTTAGCATCTGTTGTAGGCTTTGTCACAGACTCCCTCTGGGCCTCCCTTTTCTCATCTGGAAAGCAAGGGAAGCAACTATGTTGCATTGTTGGGCTTTGTTGAGGCTTGATAAGGATGACACAGTTACTTGGTTAAAACACAAGAGTCTCTAAGCATCTAGAGGAAAACATTAGAGCTATGCCATGGACATTCAATGTCTCCCTTCTGCACCTGCCACATCCAGTTTTGTGAATGATACCGCCCAGGCATGAGATGTGTATTTAAGGATGTTTTCCTCATAGGCCTTCTGCTGGCTCAAGGAGTAAAAACGGCACCTCCCTCCCTTAAGAGCACACGAAGAAGACAGCGTCTGTGCTATGTCTGGTCCATCTCCTTGTGCTGGCAATGTTGCATCTGTTTTTTCCCCACATAATTGAAAGCAAACATAACTCACCAATTCCCTTCAAAGGTCAGCCCAATCTTCATATAAATAATATCACCTTCTCTTCTGGATGAGCCTCAGCCATACAAGAGGCTCCACTGGACACAAACACATGGAAAGAATAAGCCAGGACTCTTTCCCTGGTATCTGTCTTTTCCCAGCAGAGTCCTGGGATAATGGACTCTCCATGTGGCCCATAGGCACACACGCCTGAGACAAGGAACAGGGTCATAATCCAATAGTCTGACTCCTAGATGACTTAGCCGGGGCCACTGTAACAAACACCCTGGTCAGGATGCTTCAGCAACAGAGATCTGTTTCCTCATAGTTAAGGATGGCTAGGAGCCAGAATCAAGGCCTTGGCAGGCTGTGCTCTGAGACCTCACTCCTTGGCTTATGGACATAGTTCCTTTTTCATGTGACTTCCCTTCTTTCTTTCTTTCTTTTTTTTGTCTCCACCTTGATCACCTTTTCTCATCATGACACCAATATGTCGGCTTAGAGCCTCCCCAGTGATATCATTTTCCCTTACTAATTTCTTTTAAAGTTCTACGTAGGCTTCAGGTACAGCTCTGCAGTAGAGCATCTACCTAGCATGTGTGAGACCCTAGGATCTACCCTCACCCAGCACTACCAAAAGCACAGGTAAGAAAGTGCTATGTCTCAATGAACACATTCGAAACACTAGGTTTGAAAGCTCAGCATGTGGATTTGGGGACGAACTGAGCAGCCTATGCCACCTCCAGCCTTTGAGTTTCAGCCGTTTCATTCCATCTCACGACTGTGAGCTCACCGCTCTGCTGTCCCATCTCTACCCAGCTCCTCCTTCACTGTCCAAAGACCAGCTCTCCTGCAGGACGTTTCCTCCCCGCCTCGGGTGCATCCTCCTCCCACATCTCAGCCTCTCATCTCGGACCCTTGCCTCTCAGCCTGGGTTCCTGTGGGACTCTAATCTTCCAAGTAGGCTCTACAGTGTGTAGGAGCAGGCCCATGCTGAGAGGTGAGGGCAGGAGATGAAACTGAGGTCTTGGGGTGTTCAGGGATAGGCTGGGGAGAAAGTCAGACCACCAGGATGTAGAGGCAGTTTTTGAGGTTTGGGAGCAGGAAGATACCTGGGTTTGTTTCTTCCTTCCTGCCCGCTGCCTTGTTCTCTTCGATGGGAGGGATAGCTACCAGATGTTCCAGATGTCCCCAAAGACTCCTCCGCCTCCAATCCTGAGAGGGTCAAAAGGAAGCCCTGTAATTTGTGGGCGGAGAAAACCCTGGCTGTGGCTTTCCCCATCCTCACCCCCTCTTGTGCTTCGGATCCTTGTTGTCTCCTTATTCCCTTGGCCAGTTGTTCTTTTGGCTGCTGGCCTCACAGCTGCAAGAGACTATGCTGTGGGTGAGAAAGAGTCAAAGGCAAGAGCCAATTAAATCCTTGGGGTCTGGTATTATTTGTTTTCATCAAGCGTTTTGGTCACTGGAGCAGTTTCTGGCACACAGAATAGCCAAACTTCAACTGAAAATTTTGAAGGCCTGAGAGGGAAGGATGAGCAAACACTGTCTCTGACCTTTTGTGTGTCTATGGAGACCTAAGTCCCCTCTGGACCCAGCCCGTGAGGGTTTCTTGGAGCACCAAGTAAGAAAGCAAGAAGGGTCCATGGTGTGGGGACAGGAAGTTCTAAATACCATTGAATTAGGGAGTGCTCTGTCACTGAACACGTAAGGTAGATAGATGCCTAGATGCTGGGACACCAGCCAAAGGATGAAAAGGCCCTCAGAGTGTAAACCACACCTGCCTTGACTCTGGCCACTTCCTCTTGATGCCCCCAGTTCCTAGTCTCCAGAATGGCAAGAAGGTATCTACAGCCTCTCTAGCTTGGATGATTAGATTTCTCTTTGCCCTTGGGAGATTCTATCCCAAGAAGGTAAGCAGTGGTCTCCCCAGAGACATTCAGAAAGGACTGTCCATCCTCAAAGGGCAAGGGGGAGCCTGGGAGTTCAGATCGTGTAAAGACCACGGTGAGAACTAGCTTTGCCCTGACTCCCACGCCTCCAGCCAGCCCTGCAGGCCTCAGCAACACTGAGTTCCGTGGCCCCAGGGATGCTGAAACAGCCCTGAAGGCTTAACAGGGTCAAGGCCATGGCATTCTCTGGAGGGAACCCAGGCTGCCTTCAGGGGCTCCAAAGAACATGTGTAAGGCAGTTGGAAAGCCTCAGGATGAGGCAAGAGGTCAACTCTCAGTCCCTTCAGTCCCTGCCTGGATGCAGGTTCCCTGTGTGGCCACAGTCAAACTGCTCTCTGCCTAGTTACTGGCACAGTTTCTGAGTCCCGAAGAGCCAAAGCTGTGTTTGTGGTGCCTACAGGAACAGTGTCCCAGCCAGGAACAAACCATTGCAGGCTATGCCCTTGGACTTTTCTGGCTGGGAACCCTGGGATGGGAGGTCAGGCACGCTCTACCTGGCTGGTCTGTGTGAGCAGTCTTCCTTACAAAGCCTGAACTAGGGCGCTTCATGCAGATTTGAAGCAAGCGGCGTGGACCCGGTCCTAGACCAAAGCAGGATCCCACAAAGGAAAAGGGCATAGGCAAAAAAAAAGGCAACAGAAACAGGTGGGTAGGGTGATCTTGGCTTCAAGGAACTTAAAAGGGAAGTTTGGGGGAAGTTAAGGGAGAAATCAGAGTTCCAATCTTCTTCATATCGATTTTTATCTGATCTCATTTCCAAGCATTTTCTTTCCTTTTTCAAGTCATAAAAATGCCATTCCTTCCTCATGATAAAGACTTACTCGGGATTTATGATGGGAAAGACACGGTGCAAATTAATTAATAATCACCACAGCCAGTAGGTGAGATCACGCCTGGATTCTTGCCTGCAGAGGACACACCACAGGCCCATGTCTGTGGCCGGTACGTTCCCATTTCTCTAAAGCCTACCCTGGGCCAGGTGCTATTGAACACACTGAACAAAGACTTCCACCTTTATGGAACGCATATCCCAATGCAATCAAACAATGAAAAGCTAAAATAAGTTACATTTCAATAGGAGGTGGCAAACAGAAAACTGGGAAGTGAGGAAGCAGTGTAAGTCCTGGCTGAAGGAGTCATGTGCTTCGGAGGCCTCACTGAGGTGAAGAGGGGAACCACGCAGACACCTGAGGGAAGGACAGGTACGAAGACCCTGGATCAGAAGCAGTTAACAGACCTGCCTGCTGGAACTAAGCCAAGGAAGTAAAAACAAGAGACGGTCTCGAGAGGCATGGCACCCAAGGCTTCCATGTGCTCAGCATTTTGCTTTGAGTGAAGTAAGGGAAGTAGGGAAAAGGAAGGCTTGGTAAAGAATTGAGTGGCCACGGCACAAGAAGGGGCAGGCAGTGGGCTGGGGAGTTGACCAGCTGCTGTATTACTTAGTGACTCCACCCCTCAGTCGGACCCCACTAGGAAAGAAGTCAAGAGTACAGGACACAATAGCCCTGGAAGTAAATCCTGGACCAGGGACTTGGACCCGTGAGAGAAGGACGCAGGCCTAAGGAGCAGTCGTGTTGGGCTCTGAGGCCCTCTGAGGATGTATGGGTTCCTGTGCTATATCATCCACCAAAAATGTGGTGTCAACCTGCCTCCGGCTGCTCGCTGTGAGTTGAGTGGGAAAGAAGAATAGCGAAGGCCTGGGGATGAGTGAGTCTGGGTCCAGGGATTGCTTAACAGATCCTGCTGAACCAGGCAGGACCCCCATCAGCCTGGCCCACTCCCCACGCCACAGCAGGCTTCCAAGAATTTCCAGGGGAAACTATTGCCTCTAGCCAACAGAATCCTTCAGTCCTTCTAGGGAGCATCCCAAGGGAACCCGACAGGAGCTGCGGCTCAGGAAAGAGAAGGAGATGACCAATGAGGTGGGATGGTGAGGGTCAGGCCCCACACCTGGTTTGTCTTCATAATTCCCAGACAGGGGTACAGCTGCAGACAGATGGAACCGGTGACCCAGAGCTGAGCCCAGGAGCTGAGACTTTAAACAAGTAGATGAAGTTCTCCCGGTCTCCATTTCTTATCTGCCGAATGGGCTAAATATTTCCAAACTTTATGAAATGTAAAAGGTGAAACAGGGGCCCCTGGAGATAGCTCAGTGGTTAAGACCACTGGCTGCTCTTGCAAGGGATCCAGGTTCAGGTCCCAGAATCCATGTGGCAGCTGGCAAACATTGGCATAGGCTATTGGGAGTTTACATTCATAGCCTAATGGCTGTCTTCTCCGAGTCCTCAAAGGGGCATCGTGGGACCAAGCACACAGAACAAGACAGCTGATGTCTGGTGCAGGCACAACTTGGGGTGCTGCTTTAGGATGTCTGAAAAGGGATCTATCTGATGAGCAGAGCCATCTTTGGAGGGCTACGCAGAATGAGTACCTACTTTGGACATATTCAAACATATTCAGATACTAGATCACATGGCAACTTCGCTACCAGGCCACTAGTAGAGGGGAGACACCCCCTTGCCACCCAGCTGTGCACAAATCATGGGGCTGGCTGCCTCTTTCCTCACCTGTGAAGCGGAGCTGGTGACGAGTGGGCCCTTTAAATGGTATGCCTGTGCACACTCGAGTCCTAGAACAGCGCTAGGATCATTCTTCATTGCTCAGTCAGATGCAGCCAGTCCTTGGCTGCAAGCCAGCAGATTGTATGCCAACAAATGCCATATGGGGCCTTGGGCTAGCACTTTTTCTCTCCATAGCCTCTACACCAGTGATCTAGGTTATCCTGGGGACTGGTGGGTAGGAGCAAGGCGGACCTATGGCTAACCATCTACCCTGGCCCAGAGCCCCTTTCAGACGCCACCCACTGTCACTCATTCATTCGCATTCATTCACAAGGTCACAGAGAGATTTTTGCAGAGACACAAGACGCCAGCAGAGTCCTCAGCGGGAGAGCCTTGAGCCCATAGGCCCTGGGAACAGGGTTGAATGGAGCGATGCTTGGTTCCCTGAGTTCTGTGGAGATCGGTGTGGGTTCCGGAAGTCATGCTCCAGACCACGGGGAAAGATAGAGCCAGGAGAACGAATTAATTGGGGACCCCAGGGTTTCTTCTTGGTGCATCTTGCACCCACCCACCAAGTATTAAAAAGCAGAGAAATCCTTCAAGACCCACACTGCTCAGTCACACAGGACCCAGAGAGCTTGCCTTCTCCCTCCTCAGGCACCTTCCTCCTGTCAGGCAGCCCTGTCCTTCAAGAGCTGCAGCGACAAACTCCACTACTCAGCCTCGGGGAGATTCAGTCTCTCCTCTCAGAGGTGAAGAGGACAATGCCTACCTCCTAGGCAGGGAGAGGGATGCTGAGCTGTGCGGCCAGGAAGTGAAAGGCAGCGTGCAAGCAGGCAACATGGCCCTTGGCACTGGGCGGTTGCTGGCCAAATTAGAGCTGGGCTTCTGCTTTTCGTGCCTCTAAGCCAGGCTTTGTCCTCCCTAGAAATCCCAACTCCCAGCAGAGACACCTCCCTCAGTTTCTTCCTGGAGCCTGCTCTGTAAGCAGGTCTTGTGGTAGCAGCCTCAGCCTTAATTTTAGTTCGGGGCTGGGTAATTTCCCGTGATTACAGGCCCTGTCAGTACAGCAAGCACTCCAGCTGCTGGAAAGCCGGCAGCCCTCATCAGAACAGAGCCAGGCACATGCTGACACATGTGCCTCGCCACTGGGGACACAGGCTCCCTCTCATGTGTGTGCACGCACCGATATTTTCATGCTCGCACATGCACATCCCTGCATGTGCACACTCACATACACATGCACCCTCAAATGAACATCCACCCTGTTCAGGACCAGGGGTCTCAGCCAAGCTGTGTGTCCACACCCTGTGCTGCATTCATCCGACCAGAGAGAGCTCTCTGTGCCACACACACACACACAGAGAGAGAGAGAGAGAGAGAGAGAGAGAGAGAGAGAGAGAGAGAGAGAGAGAGAGAGAATCCCCTCCCCCATCCCCATAGCAAGTGATGGGTCTGACAATAGGGACAGAGACAATGGAGATAATGGGGCTCTATGGGACAAGGGCTCTCTTTTATGGATCCCCCGTTTTCCTGCCAGCATCTTCCTTCTATTTCCCACCTGGGCTTTCCAGAATAGAAAGCAATGTCCTATCTCTTTCTCCATAAGCACTCTGTGTGCCCAGGTTTGGATGTCACTGGACATCATGTTGACATTTTCATGGCTTGACTGCATCCCACAAAGAACATGTGCTGGAAGACCCCAGGAGGCAGCGTTAAAGTTGGGAAAGTTTTAAGGAGTGGAGCCACAGGGCACATAGTAAAGTCAGAACCACTCTTGGAAGGAGCGGATGCTGATATGGGGGATGGGTTGACTGGCAAGAGAACAGGGTGCTGCAAAGCCATTCCTGATGCAGCCTTCCCCTTCTGTCTTGCCCTACGCTCTCTCCCTCCCTCCCTCTTCCCCCAAGTGCTCCCAGTGTGATGTACATACCATGTGTTGAGATAGCCTAGAGGTCCTCACCGAATCTGAGATGTTGACCCCATGTCCTTAGGCATCCGGGACTGTGAGCTAATTATGTGTCTGGCTTTTAGGAATCATTCACCCTCGGGTATTTTGTCATAGCAACACGAAACAGCTTCAGAGAGACATCTGCTCGGGATCATGAGCATGACCCTCTCCATCTGCGGAGGGGTCCCATTTGTGAATTCCCCGCCGTCTAGCCCCACAGTCCATCCCACTGCACTTTCACGGCCGTCCTCAAAGGTTAGCGAGGCTTCCTGTTCCAAAGGGTTGCCACAGCAGGGAGGTGACAAGGTCTGTTTTATCCCTCTTACATGGGTTGTGAAGGGCAAAAGGGTCTCGGTTTAGGGTCTGCAGGCAGCCTGGTTTGGCCTAAGACGGCTTATACATGGAAAGCAGCGACAAGAGTAAGGGTTAGGGCACCCTGGTTAGGCTGGTTTGGATGATCTGATTGGTTGACTGGGCTGGGAAGGAGAAGGGGAGGCGTGGAATGACAGCCGAAGTGTGGAAGAATTGCTGGGAGCAAAGCCGCCATTTGTGGAGCGGAGAACCAGGCTGGAAAAGCTGAGCAACCCTTGTGAGGTATCTTATGGGCCAATCACAGATGCAAACTTGCGTTTCAGGGGACCACTTGAGTTAATCTGGCTGTACTGTGAGAGGCCTGTCTGCTAAGGCTTCCTGGGTGCCATATGCCATCCTGGAGCCTTGTTCTCCACCCTACCACATTCAGGTAGAGTCCTGTGCTCTCGCACCACAGAGCCCAGATTTGAGCCACTTCCGTACACCATCCATCACTGATCTGATCTGATGACTAGAATCGTGCCCCTCCTCCCTGCTAGCTTCCTTACCTGGCTTTCTCCCCTCACACCTGTCCCCATAGCTGCTTTGATAGTTCAGTCACCCTGAAGATCTGCATCTTACATGTCTTTGTTCTTGAGACAGAGCCAGGCCTGGAGCTCTTATCCCTGACTCTATGGTACCCCGGGCATAGGCTGCTGGAGGGTGGCAGGACACAGATGGTTATGGAGTCCACGCTCCACATTCCTACGGGCCTGAGCAAGGGGCACGGACAACAGGCAGTGCTGTGACTTGGCCTATCTGATATGTGCTGAGCCTTCGGTGTGGAAAGGTTAACCTCAGAGGCAACCGCACAGCAAGGCTGCTGTGTTAGTGGCTGAAGGCCTTCGGTGAGGAGCTGGAAGCCCTCATACTCCACCCAGCCTGCTCCCGTCTGCTTACCTCACATCATGAGATCCAAGGCCACTGGATGTCTGTGAGGGACACTGTGAAGGCCATCTGTCCAGCAAGAGCCCAGAGCCACACCCATCAGAGCTGTGGACCATGCCGGTGCCATGGCGATGCCATCTCGGCCAGCCTTTCCCAGCCTGGTAACCATGGGAATGTACTCGGGGCTGCTGCTGCTGCTTATGCAATGCCTCTGAGGGAGGGAGACTCACAGACCCACCTGCTTGCTGCAGGGAAGCCAGAGCCCCAGAATTGCCTGTGAACATGTATGTCACCCACCTGTGACTCCCTACTGAGGGGCAGGTGGAAAGCCACATATTCCCAGTCATGTACACAATACCGTGCCTGAGTTAGAATGGCCCTGAGTGGGGAAGAAGGAGAAGGAAAGAGAAAGTAGGAGCAGAGGAAAATTCTGACTAGTAGTTGACCGCCTGCATACAGGAAGGCTCCAGCCACCTCTGGCAGCCCCAGGGCCCAGATGTTTGGTA
This sequence comes from Microtus pennsylvanicus, assembly GCF_037038515.1. Classification (NCBI taxonomy): domain Eukaryota; kingdom Metazoa; phylum Chordata; class Mammalia; order Rodentia; family Cricetidae; genus Microtus; species Microtus pennsylvanicus. The sequence goes on along the minus strand of NC_134599.1, from coordinate 13,451,292 downwards.
TCATAGAGACAGGACAACTGCTTTATGTGCTATTCTGGTTTCATTGGCCTGAATCTGGGAGCTGGGGCCTCCTAGAGGGAAGAACGAAGGGACGAGATGAGCATAGGCTTGAGAGCCAGCCAGAAAGAGCACCGTCCACAGGAAGAGGTTCGTGCGCATGAGTGAGCCAACCAGAGCAGACGGAGAACAAAAAAAACCCTCCAACCCTGCTGCTTCTTGATATGTTCCAATGCACAATCTATTGTCAAGGACTCCAGGGCTCGAGCCTCTGGTAACTTCTGAAGCTGCAGGATAAACCATCACAAGTGGCACACAGGGACACGAGTCCAGGACACGAGTTTCCTATAGCAACTGCTACTTTCCTGAGTTCTCTCCATCCTGGTCCTTTCTCTCGGAGCCGTCACCCCCCTGTTAAGGTTCACTTCTTAAGATTCCTGGCCTTTTGCAGTATTCCCAAAGATCAGGAGTCTTTGGCTCAGGTTCTCCTGGCCCCAGCCTTCATCTTGGCTGACAGCAATGCCCGGGCTAACGGTCAGTCCCTTGTCTCCAGAGGCCCCTCGACTCCACACAGCCTCCTCTTTCACTCTTTCAGAACCCCTGGAAGCAGCGGCATGTTGCTCCAACAGTGCCAGAGAGCCTACTGTGTGGGTAAAACCTCATTTCCTTCCAGGGTTCCTTGTCAGCACTCTGCTCCACCCTGACATTAAACATGCCAGGTCTATGTCCCATTCAGTCAGCATCCTTCCCCTTAGCTCCATGCCTACTGCATAAGCTCTCTTGCAAGTGTGGCCAAGCCTCTTGTTCCCTGTCTTTGAGAAAGCGCAATCCTGTCTTCTCTAGTTGAGGCACCCACGTTATTAATAATGGCTGGCAGTCCCCATGTGCCCTGCCTTTCTGCTTTGTATACTCCAGATACAATCATTTCTCATCATCACACTTCACAAGGTCCACCCCACTTTCTGCTCCTACCATCCCAACTGCAGCCAGCCATGAACCTAGCTACCATGGTAAACCAGGAGCCAGTGGCTCACCTCCCTCTGCTGTCCACAGCCATGCCAAGCCTTGTATGCCTGGGCTACACCCTCTAGGAAAATACCCTCTTCCTGGCTGTGCCCTTACCCATGTTCTTGGCCCTCCTCAGTCCCCAGTCACCTTCCCTTGATGGCCTTATGCCCTCAGCCATCAGTGGCTCCATCTCCATATGAATGGCGTTTGTGCCCTATTCCTCAAGCGCACCTGCTTGGGTCCACTTGGATGCAGAATTGCCTCCTGTTACCCAGGATGCTCCCACCCATCCTAGGCACACCTCAGTCAGGAGCTGGTGCATACACTGCCCCCACTTTCCCACGGCCCATTCACTTCTCAGTACCCTTCTGTCTGGCTCCCACGTCTGCCAGTCCCCTGCCAAATCTGCTCTTGCTGTGCGCGGTGCTGCCAAATCCTGGATGCGTCTCCAGCCTCCTCTTGAAAGGCTGCTCAGCAGTGCTCAGACCCTTCGCCAGAAACTCTGTGCCGTAGTCTTTGTTTGGCCCCAGGATTTCACGTTCATCTGCTTTTCCTCCCACCCCGCTGGCTGTTCCTTCTCAGCCTCCTCAGGAACTCCCGCTCCTCAGTCAGACCCAGGAGAAAGTTGAGCTGGTGGTGTTCATCACAAAGTGGCTTCACCAGTGCTCTTAATGTTGAAACCCAGTCATAGTCCAGCAACCTCCACCCAACTCCAGACCGGATCTCTCGCAACCCCACCGCTCTCTGCAGCCCACAGGCATCTCACGCATACGTCAGTGGTGGTTTCGTGGCTACCACTATGAGTCTGCTCAGACTGACCGCCACTCTCCTCTAAAACCCTCTCCTCTCTATCTCTGCACGCACCAGGAAACCTGAGAAACTTTACTTCACACATGAACTTCAATTGCCAACACCTTTTAAGTCTGTTCCTCTGCTTTAGCCACCGTCTCTCTGGTCAGAGGCCTCAATTTGGATCTTGCTGCCTTCATTAGAGGTCTCTGCCTGAAATCCAGTCTGCACACACCAGCTTCGGGGTGGGTGGGTATTTTAAATGCATGACCTCCACTATTTCAGACACTTTCTATAGCTTTTGAGATAAAACCTCCCTCTCATGGCTCTCCTGGCACTTTGCCATCTGGGAATGGCCTGGCCCACCCCACTGTGGTCTTGGTCACCTTCGCCTTTTCCCATTGAAATTCATTCATTGCACCTTTTTCCAGCCCCCTCAGTGCCAAGCTCCTCCTGCCACAGGGCCTTTGCACATATTGTTTCCTCCACCGGAGCTTCACCTAGCCAACTCATATTTCTGGTCTAACTCAGTTTAGGTATACGTTCCTATAAGAAGCTTTCAAACAACAACAACAACAAAAGATCTCCACACTATCTTTGATCCTGCACACCCTTGTTCTCTCCACATTTGACTTCTCTTTTGCAGGCTTATGGCTCCGACGGTCATTTGAGTGGCCATTTGTCTCCCTGTGCTGAACATCTGTCACTTTAGATGCTGGCCAGCTTGCTTGGAATGACCTTCCTGTGTTTGACGAGCTTGCAACACTAGGAAGACCTGCCAGGGTGTTAGCTACAGCTTGCTGGCCGAGCCCTGCTGAAGTTAAGATGGCCGGGTCAGGACAAAGCTGTCTCCGTCAGTGGAAGCTCCGTGGGACTGGGTGGAAAGAAGGGGTCTAGGGACAGGTGCATCAGGGACCTTGAGAAGCGAGGCAGTGCAAGACGTCAGCTTCTCAGGACAGCCAGGCAGGGTTCCTGGCATTCCGTGCCCAGTATTAATGCTGTGACCCACTCTGTCTCTGACGTGGGAAATAGCATTTGACACAATGGTGTGAGGTGTGCACTTCTCCTGGCTACGGCCTCTACCATGAGACTTGGTCCTCCAGAGCCCATAGACCACACAAAGACCTGACAGCATCACGTGCCTGCAGAATGGAAAGTGTAATGGAGGCGTTCTCTACACCCTCTACACTCATCAGGGCTCTTTAGAAAGATGAAGTATGTGTGTGTGCATGTGTGTGCCGTTGCTGTGAATGAAACCAGGACTTGGTACTTACTAGGAAAGTGGTCAACCACCCTACTACTAAGCCCTTCACTTGGTCCTAAAAAGGAATCTACACAGCACTGGCTCATGCAGTTATGGAAGTCTGCTCTCACAGGAGAGCCTTGTGAAGGCCTGGGTACTATACCGGAAGGCCTGAGAACTAAGGTCAGCCAGGTACATTTTTCCAGTTCAATGGTGAGACAGAGAAGGTGTACACCCAGACTTCTGTATTTCTATCCAATGACCTTGGGAAAGGCCAAGTGTGTGACCTGGCCCACCCATTCACACCCTTCCAGTACCTAAACAACTCCTAGTTAAATGCCCCATCGAGGGAACACATAAAACTAACCTTACCTTCCCCTATCAGTCTCTAAACCCTGAGAAGATCACCATTATCTCCACTAGCACATCACTGTCACTGAGCCTGATACTTACCTAATACCTAATGAAGGAACAGGAAGACCAGTCAGGAATGAAACCCAAGAGAGTCCCTGGGAGCTGCAAAACCAGGTCCGGGGCTCGCCATCCTCCACCTGCTTCCTCAAAGCATAGCTCCCAGCATGGAATCAGACAGTCTTGAGCCACAGTCTTGTCAGCGGGGCAGCAGAGCCAGGACAGACCACTGTGCAGCCCAGTGCGCTGGGTTTTAATAGTCAGCCAAGCACTTGCTCCCTAGCCATCCCTGCAGCCACCCACACCCTCCGCTCTAATCCTACACATCCAACATGGCGGTTCTCACAACCAGCCCCAGGCTCTACCTTAAAGCTTTCCATATTCCTCGGAGTGGAGAAGCCTTCATTCCTTCCCTCCTGCTCTCTCCTCCTCCTTCTCTCCTCCATTCCCTCCCTCCCTTCCCTCCCTTCCATCCTTTTCTTTCTTTTTGTCTCCATACAAAACTCCTCTCAGAACCTGAAAAGAGGTGCCAAGAGGAGTGTGGTGACTGGAAAACGGACAAGGATTTTCCTCAAAAAGAAGCCAAGGTCCTCAGGAAACCCCCTGTGGCCTGACCCTTGCACAGAGAGAGACCCCATGGGACACTGATTATCCTGTCTCCTCAGAACTCTCTCTGCTTATACAGTTCTTACTCAACTCGGCTCCCCTTCTTCAAAGACGGAAGAAGGGGGGGCCCTTCTTCCACCTACGTCTTAGACTTGCTGAGCCCCAAGCCAGATCCTGGGAGTCTCTGTCCTCTCCAGATCAGGACTTCTCCAGGGACTATCAACTGCCCAGCTCCCAATCTTGGCCACAGTTCATATGCCACCTGGTGGCCAGGACGAACATTGCTTTTTCTCTCCCCCCAAGTGTCCTTTCCAGACACGGGTTCTATACTGAACTATACACCAGCCCATATCGTGTCCCTCATGAAAACCCTCAGGCAACACCTTCTAGCCAGCCTCTCCTACCACCAAGAGAAAGCCAAGATTCTGAGAGAGGGAGAGTGGCCAGTCAAGAAATCTGTTGAGAACTTGATGGTGCCAATATATTAAGACTCCAGAGCCCTGTCACGGAGTAGAGTAAAGAAGTGGTGGGAATCTGAAGCTCAGAATGAAATTGGTAGGGACCAAGAAGTAACCACAATAAAACCCCTAGGGTGAGATGCATAATCCACAAAGCCAGTATTTCCACCAAAGCTGACAACATAAACTCCATTAGGTAAGTACTACTTAGTCACTAACTAGCGTTTACTGCCACCAACCATTAACTAGCAACTAACTTTCCATTAACCATTGATACTCAGCACTAACAATGATTGATACTAGACTCTGCTAACACTAACTAGCTGCTCACCACTAATTAACCACTGTTAAGCGAGAAAGCTCTAGACCACCTATGCAGGGAGTCCTCTGTATTTGGTGCAAATCTAGAAGAGTCAAATCTGTAAGTCTCTGTTTATTTTGAATCTCCACACACCCACTTTCCGGTGTTCATGATGAATTTCGTGAAAGAGAGAGTTTTACCACAACTTTAAGAAATCCCTGTAATACAGTTCCTCATGTCATGGTTACCCCCAACCATAAAATTATTTCCATTGCTGCTTCATAACTGAAATCTTCTTACAAATCATAGTTTGCTATAAATCATAATCTAAATATCTGATATGCAAAGACATCTGATATGCAACCCTTATGGAAGAATAATTTGACCTCTAAGAGGGTCATGAACCACAGGTTGAGAACCGCTGGGCTAGACAGATGAAGAGATCTGAGCTCTTAGGGCAGCAGGATAAAGAGAGGAGGAGGGCTGTGTAGTGCAGGCAAGGCTTCCTGCGAGGGGGGAGCTGGGCTCTGCAGAACATGGCTGCTGTGGTAGACCAAGCAGAAGAGGGGTTGTACGCTGACAAAACACTGTTTATACTTCCTCCTCCCGTCCTGATTAAATCCCCCACCCCATCAGTCAGCAAGCAAGTCCCTGGGGACAGCGCCTGCTCTCTTTCCCCTTCCTCCTGCCAAGAAGGAGGGTGGAAGACGAGGGAGGGTGAGGATGTCTAGCATCAAGGCAGCCTGCAGTGAGTGAGAGCAGCTGGCCATAGGCTCAGACATAGACGGACCTACATTAGTATCTGAGTGGGGACAATCCCCCATAATCTCATATGCTTGAACACTCGGTCCCTAGAGAGCGCTGTCTAGTGAGGCTGTGGAATCTTCAGAACGAGGCCTTGGTGGAAGGGATGGAGAATGGGTGTTATAGGGTGCAGCCTGACCTGATTCTCGCTCTGGCCAGAGCTCCCATCTTCCTGACTGTTGGTGCAATGAAACCAACTGTCATGACCCAGCTGAACCAGGTGAGAACCATTGCCCTCCAACCATGCTTTCCCACCATGGTGAAGTGTACCTTCTTAAACGGTGAGCCAAAATAAGTTCTCTTTCCCTTAAGTTGCTTCTTTCTGGTACTTTTTCATGATGGTGAAAAATGTTATCAAACCCAGAACCCTAACAGGAGAACAAAGGGGAAAGATGCAAAGTTGGGGACTCCCCGCCTCTTGAGAAAAGACTAGAGTTGTGCGCAATTTCCAGACCAAGCTCAGACTGCGAACAGACACAAGAAGGGTCTGTTCAGGCTCGTTTGACATCAAGGAAAAGGGACCAACAGCACCCTGCCACTTTACACCTGTTTAGCTTGTAAACATTAAAAGGAGGGAGGATGCCAAGTGCTCACTGGGCTGCAGGGATTGCCCAAGGACAAGGGCTGTTAGGATACTGATTCGCAAGCCCGCAATCTGGTACCACCGAATCGTATCAAAGGGGGTTGTAACTACTACCCCAAGGCTGTCTTCCTGATCTGAGTCCCAGAGAAAGGCTTGTCTTACAGTCCTTGGGAGGACAGGCAGATGGGTGCTCATCTAGCGGGAGGGGGCTGGGCAACCCTTGGGCAATGGTATCAGGTGGCATGGTGCAGTCAAAACAGGGCACCAGATGTTCTGATGTACATCCAGCCATACAGCGGAGCTCCTAAAAGCACAGTGCTGGGGGCAAACGCTAGTGGCACGATGAGACACACGACGGATAGCATTTATTTAAATTCAAATACAGACACGTGGCACACTCCACACTAGCAAGACACAAAGAAACGCAAAGATTCGCATCTTTGCCTGTGGGAGGAGGGGGGTGGGAGTGGGGGTTAGGACAAAAGAGAGAGCATGCTTTTAAAAAATAAATAAAACATGAGAATTCTCAAAGAGACAAATGGCGATAAGGCAGCCGGAGCCAAGGGATGAGGAATGCCCCGGAAGTACAATAATAGCTGCTACAAGAGCTACCCTTTCGGAGCCACATTGACTCAAGCACAGATCATTCATGTTCTAGTTTATGGGTTTCTCTGGGGCTTGGGCAATAGCCCTAGATGGGAGGAAAGAATAGATGGGGGCAGAGACAGGAACTGAGAAAGTCGGAGGTTGACATACAGGGACCTAGAGAAAGCAGATGCAGAGAACTCAGTGGCATGGTAGTTTGAGAACAGGGATTGGAGCTCAGCTCCTGCTGATGTTTGGCCTAGCACTCCGAGGTCAGCACCTTCATTCTCGATCGGGGCAGTGTGGTCCACTCAGTGCAGGTCCGACGAGCTGGCAGAAGTTCAGGGTCGTGGCCATACCATTTGCGTGAAATCTCCGTCCTCACCTCCACAGACAAAGGAGAGGAACTTAGAGAGATCCCACGGACACTCCTCAGTTCAACCCCAGAAGACTAAAGGTACTGCCTCGACAGATGAGGCGGGAGAAACAAGGCAGGCAAGGGAAGCCTGGGCATGGGCTTTGCCAAGTACAGCCTCTGGAGGACACTCCTCCCTCCATCCTTGGAGTGTTTCTGGCATTTGTCTTTAACACCTCGTCTTTCCACACTGCCTGTGTCCGAGGCCAGTTAAACATAGTGAGTACCTCTCTGCCTGCTGGCCCAATCACCAGGTGGTCCTCTCTGAGTGACTCTGACCCACCCTTGTCTTAAGGTTCAAGTCCTGGGGGCCAGTGGAGAGAGAAAGCTGGGAAGAGGGAGTAGGGCAGTCTATATCTGTGTCTGGCTGAGAGACATTCTTCCTGATAGCTAATTTGGGGCTATATAAAAGAGAAAAGGGAAACTGGTTCCCAGAACTGCCCCAAAGTAGAAAGGGTAATTAATTGAAAGGAAGTGAGGTAGGTCCCTATTACCAAAAGTATGCAACCACCTCATGTCTAGCTTTGCTCCATATAACAGACCCCCTCATAACTTACTTTCTGTGTGAGCTCCTTTCCCCGACAAACTCACCTCAGTGATCTCTTGACCCCACCCCCTTCCAGGGCTCCCAGGACCCTTGGGACTGCTATACTCAGATACTATGGCCTTTATAAGGCTGAACAAGACTCAGAGACCAGGTTGGGTGCACTGAGAGTCTCAGAGGGAGAGGTCAGTTGGGGACAGGTTTGGCAGGTAAGACAGGATGGATGGACAGATGGATGGAAAGAAAGATGAGATGATGTGCAGGTTAAGGGAAAGACAGAAGGAAGGAGGAGGAGAAGAAAGAAGGAAGGGATTTCTCAGCAGTAGAGAAACAGGACAGGAGTTGGCCAGATGGCCTCAGAGCCCATGGCAAACGCAAAGACATCAGGAGGATCCGTGGCCCTGCTTGTGCACAATGCCAGAGTCCTAGGGGTCTGGACCCGGCTGAATTCTCCCTGCCTCCACACAGCAGGACATTCACAAGGGGAGAAACGCTAGGGTCTTCGGAGTGACCATCTCTTTCCACCAGCCTGCCTTCTTCTGTGGTCTCTTACGTGCCATGGTCTCTGTTCTGTCTGCTTGCTTCAGCTCTGCCTCCACTCTGGTGTCCTAGTCTAGATTCCCTGTCCTCTAGAAGTTTCCTGTTTCCTGTTCTGCTCTGGCTCTTCTGGTCTCTGCATCTGATGCTTTACCCCAGTTCCTTCTATATGAACGTCTTACTTTTCTTGGTTTCTGTCTCTGTTCTTTCATCCTCTGTCCACCAACTGATCTACTTTGTCCTCTACCCTTCCCTGACCCCTGAAAGACCTCCCCCATCTCATAAATGGGTAGTCAAACCTATCCCAACTCAGAGGAAGGATGTGTACTAGGTGTTCATCAAGTATTTAGATTCAATTTGATTCAGGATCAAGACCTACTCCCACAGAGGATCACAAGAGTGGAGGATTATGGGAGTTAGCCTAGCAGGAATTTACAGGGCCAGGGCAAAAGAAACGGAGATGAAGAGAAATTCTACTTGTTGAGTAAACATGAGTCATTGGGAGCACACGTACCTCTTGGTTGAGGAAGCAATAGAGAACAGCAACAATGAAGCCCTGTGGGATCAAAGAGGAAGGAAGGACCTCATCAGAACACTTTCTCTGGCCTTGGAACATGGTAGTTTTTCTACTGTTTTCTCCCTCACTCTTCACTCACAGCGCAGTAGACATACCAAGCCATGCCTGCATGGGCTGTATAGATAGCCCCATCTCACGATGTATCTTCATTTCTGTATCTGCATTAGCGAGCACACAGCCTGATGCATGATAGGTACTCGGTAAGACTGAAAAGATTAGATGGATGACTAAGCAAACGGATGGACGGATGGATGGATGGATGATGGATGGATGGATGGATGGATGGATGGATGGATGGATGAATGGATGGGTGGATGGGTGGATGGATGGGTGGATGGATGGATGGATGGGTGGGTGGATGGATGGATGGGTGGGTGGAGAGTGGGTGCAATGATACAGGAGTAAGTGGGGCAGATGGAAGGAAGGAGGAAAGAAACAAAAGAAAGAAAATGATGTAAAGGGATAAAACCGGACTTGCTGAACATAGCGGACAATGAGGACTACTGAGAACTCAAAAACAATGGCGATGGGTTTTTGATCCTACTGCACGTACTGGCTTTGTGGTAGCCTAGGCAATTTGGATGCTCACCTTACTAAACCTGGATGGAGGTGGGTGGTCCTTGGGCTTCCCACAGGTCAGGGAACCCTGATTGCTCTTCGAGCTGATGAGGGAGAGGGACTTGATTGGGGGAGGGGGAGGGAAATGGGAGGCGGTGGCGGGGAGGAGGCAGAAATCCTTAATAAATAAATAAATTTAAAAAAAATTAAAAAAAGAAAATGATGTAAAGATGTATAGGTGAGTGGGTAGGTGTTTCAATTGATCAGCTGGTGACAAATGATGGAAAATAAATGAGAGGGAGGAAGAAAAAAAGAATTGATGGATAGGTAGGTAGCGATGGATGGTAGGAAGAAATGGTGCTGAATTGATTAACATATATTGAATGGCAGATGAGTTGGTGATTAAGTGGGTGAGTAAATGTGCACATGGGTAGATGGATAGATGGATGGATAACTGAATAACAATAGACCTCAGCCTAACATGAATTTAGTCAAGGTTAGCTGCCTTAGTGCTTGGAAGGAATACCTGTGGGGAGGATCTCACCTGGAAGGAGCCCAGTCCCAGCTCCAAGGGTAGGCGGATGCCCAGGCCAGCACTGTCAGGCAGGAAGTTGAAGATGATGTAATGAATTCCAAACAGCGGGATAAGGAGAAGTGTTGACTTGGAAAGCCGCCTTGAAGAAGACAAATTCTAGATTATGAGGCTGCCCACCATCATCCACACTGGAGACTCTGTCCTCCCCACAAATCTCTGAACTTCTTTACTTTAAGGCCAACCCACTGTGGTGGCCATGTAGTTACCCCAGCTACTCCAGAGTCTATATACATCTTTCCAAGTCTGGTTCTTCCAAGAAGCCTTCTCCAATTCTCCCTTTCCCCATCTAGATATAATCTGCTAATCTGCTTCTCCAGGCCCCCTTAGGAACAGATGAAGCGTTTGTCAGCCATTTGCCATGATAACTGGCAGTTTTGTGTCCCACTTTCAAGTACTGTGATCTCATGGGAGGCAGGCGTCAGATCTGTTCTCTCTCTAGGGGACATAGGGAGGGAAGAGGACAGGACCAGGGTAATAAACAGCTTCCAGAGGAGACACAAACAAATGTCATTTTTGCCGAGCGCTTTTCACGAGGCTTATCACGCTCAAATATATACCACACACAGACACACAGAGAGAGACACACATGCATACACATATAAGCACGAACACATGCACTGTACCAGTACTGAGCCCGTGTGTGGAGGCCTCCCTGTGCAGGCTCTAGCTTCCTCAGCAGAATGCGAATTATATTGAGAAACAACCCAAAGTTCACCTAGAAACGAGGCAAAGGAAAGAGGTTGCAAAAGTCAGAGGCAGCACTAGGTGGCCTAGGATTTGCCCCAGTCCTTCGGTGACCAGGAACCTCAAGCCCATGAGGTGCAAGTCAGGGAAAGACTGAGGGCTCCTCCTCCCTCTCCAGCCCTGGCAGCAAGGATGAGAGTCAGGTCTAGCCACCTGTCTCCATCCACCTCAGGGTCACTCGGGTATAGAGCAGCTGTCCGTCACTGGGGCAGTTTCTCTGCTGGGGAGAAATCCCACGCCCATAGGACCCATGCATGTCACGTGCCATCCCAGCCCGAGATGCTCTGCAAGTCAGCCCCATGGAAACCAGAAAACATGCCTAGGAGCTGACAAACCTAGTGGTTATGGCCCAGAGAGGCTGCCAGAGAAGCTAGGTTATCGGTTTCCTGATTCCCTCCAGGTAGCCATGTTACCACCCCTGCAGGACCATACAAAGAAACTTGGAGGCTGGCTGGATAAAGCAAAGGACACTGGCCTCAGAGACTGACCCCAACAGAGAGGACTATGGGCCCTTTGATGATCCACCAGTAGGGGGAGCTGTCGTCTAGGTCCCAGCACCTGGGAAGAAGACAGCCTGGGCTTGAAGGCGCCCCTTTTCTACAGTGATGACCACCTCCTCAACAAACATCCTATGGCTTCTGGGAGCCTCTCCCGTCTAATGCTCAGAGCTTCAGCCTCACTCCATCTCCCTCTGGCCTGATCTTTCTCAGTCTTTCCACAGGAAAGCCCCAGTGAAGGCTGGCTAACGCTTCTCATCCTCATTCAGACTTTTCCTTTCCTGTAAAAAGGCCTGCTCAGACAGAGCTGGTCTCCGGAGATGCAGCTCTGACATCCTCTCCTGCCTGAGCTCGTGACTACTCCGTGCTACCAGCAGCCTGCCCACCAGCGACACTCTAAGCTACGGGCTCCCTCCTCCTCCTCAGATGGTCTACTACAGGCCCTGCTGACAGCATGGGGGTGAGGAAGTTGCGATACTCACGCAGTGTCCTCGAAAGCCAGTTTGCAGCCCACCCATGTACCAGTGCATAGCACAGGGAGCCCTGTGGGTGAGACAGCGCTGGGGTGAGTGAGCTCCCTGCGCTCTGCGCTCTGAGTTTAGCCTCCACTTCCCACCAGTCTGTTAGCCATGTGCAGACAGTAATAGTGGGGACCAAGCAATGGCTTGGGGGGGATCTGGTTTACCTCCCAATGCTCAGTACAGGACTGTGGCCTGTCTCTTCCCCTCCCTGGGCCTCAGAGTCTCCCACAATGTGAAATGCCTCTTTATGAGCTCCCAGGGGCCTTCCCAGCCTCTACCTCCCCTATGGTGGCCAGTGACCCCTTGATGCTCACCCCAGCCAGCAAAAACCAGCCACCAGAAAGCTGGTTTGCACCTGGGAGATGTGGAGGCCAACAAGCAGCTCAGGTAGACAGCTTCCGCCAGCAGCCAGCTGAAGTTGGTCATGGTGGCAAAATGGGAGATGGCCACGGAGACCTTACACAGGATCTGGAAGCACAGTGGTGATGCTTCAGGGCTTTGGCTCCCGTCGGATCTCTTTCACCCCCACCGAGACACCAAACCCTCAGGTCCACTTCTATACCCTGGCCTGGACCACGCCGGGCCTTGGGCTGCCCCAAAAGGAATTTGACAATATAATTGTGATAGGCAGAGGACAGGCAGGTTGGGTTCACGTGTGCCTTCTGTCAAACATGCCAACCACATCAGCCTCAGTGTTCTCTGTGAAAGGAAGAACTCCAGGATCTCTCACGGCCTTGTCTCGGGGCCACTAAGACCTGCTCTAGTTCTTCTGCCGTAGGCCTTTCCAAAGCTAGAGTTCCTTTTTAGAGTGATAGCTATGGCCTAGTTGTCCGTGCACAGCTTTGGTCTGGGAATACAGGATACTCTCAGCATAGATGCGACCATCTGCCTTGCTCCCTCTCCTACCTATGGGGGCAACAGTACCAACTCTGAGCCAGCCCAGCTGCCCAAACTCTATCCATTCCCCAGCTGTGTGACTAGGTGACCTGGCCAGCTGCCCCTTGTTAGCAAAACGGGATTAAAGTGGGGCTTTCAAGGCATTTTAAGATCAAAGGAGATAATTCATGTAAAGTACTTGGTGTGCTGCCCGGCCTAAGTAAGTGCACAGCGCATTCAGTAATTAGTTCATTAATTAAACCCGGCCCCTTGTTGATCTGGGGAGTCACTTGTCTATTCATTTCCAGAGCACTCTCAAAGACCTTGAACTCTGACCTCTTTGGTTTTCAATCCACTTCTCTCCTCTCCTTCCTCTGCTCCTCCACTTACAATTTCCACTTCAGAGGCTCTACCCCAGACTCTCCCATTACTGAGAGCTTCCTCCCTGTCTTTCCAGTGTTGTGCCAGCGCAGCTCCAAGGTCACCTCCTCCTTAAAGCCTTTTTGTTCTCTTAGTTGTCCGCTTTCTCCATGCACTGGTTCGTCCCCAGATCTGGGGTGCCTACTGTCCTCTAGGTGCTTCTGGAAGGAGGGACCGAGCTCCACCTGGATCCTTGTATACTCATTTTTAAAGGTAGCTTGGATTGGCACTGCAGCCTTTGAATATGTGGGGAAAAGCTTGAGGCTTCCTTCACTTGTCATTGGTCATGAGTACAGGGTCAGCCTGTGTGGCAACAGCCTAGGCAATTCAGGCCTGCCCTCTGCCCTCTGCCCTCTGCCCTCAGCCCTCTTCCCCCTGTCCCAACCCCCTCCAGCCAGGGCCTTTACAGTGGACAAGCCGCAGTGGTCTGTGCCATCACCCTGGAAGAGGGCAGCATCCTTCAGGAACACAGCGCTGGCCTTGAGGATGAAAGTGACAAAGAGCTGCATGTGGATGTAGTTCCGGGGGCAGTGGAGCCTCCTGGAAGGGACAGGAGAGATGAATAAAGAATCTGGCTGCAAAGGGCTTCCTGGGGCCCGCAATAGGCCTGGCATGGCTGGGAAGCTAGGCACAAGCCAGCAAATGCAAAGCAGCCAGTGCCACATCAAATGCAATCAAACCCAGAGAACTGAGTAGAAGTGAATAGTGTGCCAGTCTGACCCTGAAGGTCAGCTGACCAGCCTCCTCCTGGGCTAGGTTCAAATACAGGAGCAAGGTAACTACAGCCCCATCTTCAGACAGCTCTGTGATTGTGGGTGTAGAGGCAGTCACAGCCCAGCATGGCCTAGGGGAGCCTCTAGGTATCAGGGAGACACAGTCCCACGGGAAACTCAGTCTCTGACGGCTGGAAACCATTGCACCCAGAAGTAAGGGCTGAGGGTGACCAAGGTAGTAGAGCCCATACAGGGGACCCTGGATTCAATCCCCAATCCTGGAAACAAAACAAAAAGCACTATAATGCTCAGAAGGCTACAACCATCAAAGGGTATCACACAGGGGCAAGGAGGATTCTTAGAACCCGAGGAAAGCTGAGCTTCCAGGGATGGCAGGAAAAAGAAAAAGAAGGCCCTGGAAGCAAACAGATTGAGCTCTGTGTGAGCGGAGGTGTGGCCACAGAACTGAGTTCTGGTGTGTGAAGAGATGAGATGGGCCACACATTGGGGAAAAGGCAAGAAGTCAGCAATGAGCATCTCACCTAGCTCTGAGCCCCTCTTGACCATCCAGGCAAAGAACTAGGCTTGGTCCTGGGACAAGAGGTTACTGAGCAAGTGACAAGGGTGGCAAACCTGAGAGCAACCAAGATGGCAATAGCCAAGCAGAGGGCTACAATGGAGATGCTGTGGCCTGTGGTGTAGATGATCTTCACGGTGGAGAAGTAAGATTTCTGGGGACAGAAGAACGGTTCGGCAGTCAAGCAGGTAGTCTGCGGCTCCACCCACTGCCCCCTCCTGGATGCCGCAGAAAGCCCCGTTTGGGCACTGAGCCTGCAGGTGGAGAAGCTGAACATTCACAATTGCACTGGAAGTGGGGAGAGGGGGCAGAAACCACCTCCCTGGGGAGTAATGAAAGCCCAAGGTAAAATCGACACCAGCGAGCTACCCGTTTGAGAACACAGTCACCCCCAGATAAAGGTGACATCCAGGGCACCAGGAACAGCCACAGGCAGGCAGGGAAGGGCTCATTGAGGCCCAAGTGTTTGAATCGGTCAGAGCTGGAGTGTAGCAGGGCCAGGGGCTGCCTCTACTCGGGCTCTGCTGTTCAGGCAATCCCTGTCTGTGCCACTCTGGCTTGTACCTACATCTTTTGCTCATAGGGCTGAAGGAAATGGAATTGTGCGTGTGGATGGGTCTTGTGGAGACCCTGTGGGTATGCTGTGTGGAGAATGTGCGTATGCTGCACAGAGCCAAGGCTCTCTGTGACTACATCCTTGAGTTCCCACTCACCATGCAGCAGCCCTGTACGCTGTCCTATCGGCTGAGGACCAGAGAAAGCAAGAGCTTCTTGCCCCACGTAGCCGGCAGTCCTTGCTTTCTCTGAAACAACCAAAGCCTCTCCACTGGAAACTGAGAACGGAAAAGGCTGGCCAAGAGGAGAGTGACTCCAGCGTCCCTTCTCCCTCAAAGCAAAGTAATCCGTGTCAACCTTGAGTAAAGGGACCATCTTCACTAGGCACTTTACTGCCATCTGCTGGACAACTCCTTTAACTACTATGACCACATGACGGCTACAGAGGGGAAAGAAAGGCAGCCACCTACCATTCCTTTAGCAGCAGTTGTGGCCACCTTCCTCGAAGATACTAAGAGTCGCTTACCTCCTCAGTTAGCAGCTCCAAGGGCACAGGGCAAGCCACGGGGTATGGTGGGAAGGGATCAGACCAGCCAGCGTTAGTACAGTCTCTCTTCACATCCCCTAGGGGCAAGCAAGAGTCTCTGCAGATTTTCTCCCTTTCCCAGAAGATGGTGGGAGGGCCCTGGTTGTCAATCAAGTGCCCCGGTGAGGTATGCACAAGGAGTTCTTAAACACAGGGAGAGAAGAGTCCTCCTCTCTAGAGACCAGAGTTCCAGACCAGCCTGGTCTGCCTCTGGCCTCCAAGAGACCTGTTGAATAGTATTCAACTGAGGAACACAGAGTGGAGAATGATGGGCCTCTACATCGTAAGGGCAGGTGGGAAGAAAGCAGATGCCCTCTGCCCCGTAAGAGGCAGGAAGGCCTGGTGGTGAAGTGGAGAAAGCAGTGCCTCTCATCCTTCTCAGCGTGGTACCACCTCCTGGCAACGGCCAGAGAGCACTGGGTGGGTGACAGCCCCCCCCCCATGTTCTCACTGATCCTACACTGTGAGGTTAAACTATTATCCTTATTCAGGATGACTAAAAATTGTCAGGGTAACATGGTGGGGGGGGGGAGGTCATGCTTAAACCCAGGACGCCTGTCCCCAAATCAGTGATGTACAACCCAGAAAGGATCACCACATCCCCACCCTGGCCATACCTAGGCCACTCACCTGGCTCTGAGCTGAAGTGAGAGAAGAAGTCAGGGCAAGGGAGGACCACCCACTGGCCAGAACCTGTCGGGGGCCAACACAGCAGCCCATCCCAGGTCCCAGGGCAGCCTAGGTGAAGAGAAAGAAGACACGGGGTGACCTAGAAAGGGAAGCTGATATGGCCATTCTGAAGGGCAACCTGGAAGATATGTCAGGATCAGGGAGGATCCATCCCCTATTCCCTCATACCCAGGGAGGTGTTGTTGGTCCCCTCTACCACCTGAAGACATGCGAGCTCATCCTCTCTCAGCTGAGTGATGACGTCACATTCCGAATGGAGGTGACCCAGGGCCTATGAGAAACAGTGACAGGATGAGCCAAGCCCACTGGCAGCCTCCAGTTCTCAAGTTCTAATGATCTAAAGACAGAGACCAAGCTGGACACATCTCTGTGCCCCACTGGAATCCAGGCATGCTTGGTGGGTAGTGAGGCATGAAGGGGGGGGGGATGGAGGGAAAGTTCAGAAAGAAGAGAGGAGTGGGGGGAAAGAGAGCAGAGGGGGAGAGGAAGGAAAAGAAGAGAGGGTCAGAGAGAGAGGGGGGAAGGAGGGAGGGTCAGATGCACTCTTCCATTTCATGGCAGTAAGGTCTGAGACACGTTAAAGAAAGCCATCTAAAGTTACTACAGAACATGACAGTCCCTAACATGGCCTCTCCTTTTTCCCCCACCCCCTGCTCTATATTCCTAGGTCCTGGAAGTGTTTTTCTGCATAAACAACCCTGGTAGGTAGAACAATGGTCACAAAGATGTTCATTTCCCAATCCACAAAGCCCAACCCAACCAAGGAACTTAGCAGATATGATCACCAAGCAGGAAGATGTCCTTGGTTATCTGATGGGGGCCAGAGTCATCACAGGGGGCCACAGAGACCAAGTCAGAGAGGAAATGATGGAAAGAGAGGTTATATGGGGTTACTGCGCTTACTGAAGATGAAGAAAAGCCTCAGGCCAGGGAAGGAAACTAGACACCACAATCTTTTTTTTTTTCAGGTGGAAGAAGAGCAACCTTTATTTTGCTCAGCAACCTTATATACCTCTACTCCTCTGTGGAGACCCACCGGCCAGGAAGAACACAAACATTCTTGTCAATTACAGACCACAAGGAAGTTCCCCTGCCGGTCAGGGGAAGTGAGGGCAGCTGGATCACAACAACTCCCCCTCTTTTATTTTATAATACCTTGCCTGTCATGGGGAATAGCCCTCTAATATTCCCTGTCTTAGGTGCCCCCAAAGTATTGCCAGTCAGTCGCTACACAGACACATAGCCCTAGACCAAGGATCCCCAGGACTGACAGTGCCAAGGAGCCAGACCAGTGCTGCAACCATCTAGCATGCACTAACTGGGTGGTAAAATTAACAAAAGCAGTATTCCAAATCCCTCTCATATGACAGTTGAGTTCCGTAACAGTAGCAGAAGCATGCAATACAGTGCCATGAGTAACACACATAACATGATAAACAGTTGAAAAGTCCAAAGATAGTCCACTTGCTCCTGAACCAGAGCCACTTATTGGTTCAAGGACAATATGTCCAAATGAATATGTCCATTAAGATCATTCTGAACATCCAAAGCATTGCTGACTCTTTCAGCCTGCTGGTTGACAGTCTCAGCTGTCTGCACAGTCTGTGAGAGAGCAAGACCGGCAG
This sequence comes from Microtus pennsylvanicus, assembly GCF_037038515.1. Taxonomy (NCBI): domain Eukaryota; kingdom Metazoa; phylum Chordata; class Mammalia; order Rodentia; family Cricetidae; genus Microtus; species Microtus pennsylvanicus. The sequence continues at coordinate 13,433,477 of NC_134599.1, read as the reverse complement.
CAGTAGCTGTGGTGGCAAAGCTCTGCTCCAGCTGCCTTCTGGCCCCAGACACACTCTCTCTGGGTCAAAACTGCTGCATGGAGTTAGAGACCACAATCTTGCCAAGCAATTAGGATTAGCATGTTGGCCTTCTGATGTGCTTCAGGCAAGTTACATGAACAAATGTGTAGGCTAGTAAGAGGTGGAGTATCCAGGTGGCTGGGAGAACAGGAAGACAATACACCTAAGAGGTAAAGGAACAATGGACAGGAAGGAAGGAGGGCCTGGGAGAAAGGGTACTAGCTGGAGGGCTGGTGGAGGGGATGAGTGTTCAGACAGACACACAGACAATGAGATAGGGGAGGATGGACACATAGGATGCATGGCAGTACGGGGAGCGATAAGGGCCCCGTATCAGGGTGACTGAGTTGATCATTAGGCAGATAGAAGGAGTTGTTTTCATGTGTGACTGGGTGATCATCAAAATTGCAGATTGGGTACCTCCTCCAGCTTGGTGACCACAAGGAATGGTCTCTAAGTTCTTCTGGACACCTTTATTTCTGAAGAGTGCTTCTGAGGCCATCTGAAGCCCAAGTGCTCCAGGCTAGGCAGAGATCTGGGATATGTCTAGGATTTGGCGTTTAATTTTCTTTAGAGAATTAGAATTTCTAACATCTCTCAAGACTTACCCATTTGCCCTTGCCAGACCAGACACACACACACACACACACACACACACACACACACACACACACACACACACACATCCTTTTCCTGACCTGACCAAGGTGGTCACCTCAAAGTTTGGGAGATAATAGTTAACTCTAGTCCTGAATCTGGTATCTATTCCAGCTGTTGAACAACAGGTTCCAGTCTAGGGTTCCCTCCCCCAACTGAAGTTTTCATGGTGCTGTGTACAGAGGAGACAGTATGAGCCCTTTGTGCTATTCAGGGAGCTCGTGGAAGTTACCCACATGACACTCCCACGCCAGCCCATGGCAAGTCAGATCACTCACCCCCTACCCCCTCCCTGAGGTATGGTAGTCCCATGGAGGGTGCCCTATAATTCTCAGTGTGGCCCAGACTAACATCAAACCCATGGTAATACTCCTGCCCTGCGAGTACCAAGACGGCAGATATGAGCAAGTGCCGAGACTACAGGCATGAGTCGTCACACCTCACGCCAAGATTTTCTTTTTACAGCCGCAAATAAAGGCTCAGGTGTCACACAGTTCACTTCACAGTCCCCAGATGCTGGCATCTTGAGTGAAGGGCAGTGAGTTACCAAAATGGGTGGTCACCCTGGGAACGCAGTAGAGGAAGAAGACAGTCTCAGTCCCCATGTGCTCCCACTAGTGTCATGGGACTCCTCCCCGACTGGCCTTTGACGCTACTTTGAGTGACCCCAAAAGTCTGCTGGGAAGTTGCAGCACATCCAGGGAAGCCTCCTCTCTTGGCCAAACCACACCCCGGTGCACAGACCAGGGAGCAGCGGCTGGTTTCTGAAGCCTCTCCAACCCTAGCATCACCACAGGAAGAGTCCCCCAATGTCACAGCTGGAAGAGTTAACTCCTCAGACCCCACAGGGACCCTAACTCCACAAGGTCGCTGGCCACACTCCCTTCAAGGAAGCATCCATTCCAGAGATGGCTGAGGAGACAGGACAATGGGAGGATGAAGGAGTGGGGCCAGCCTGGAAGTATGTGGCTTACAGAAGGGGCAAGCTCATGTGTGACAAGGCGGTCCTACCTGGCCTCGGCTATTCCAAGACAGAGTCTCTGGACATGTGTCTCTGGGACCCCCAGGGAACACAGATAAGACATGTCTGAGGGAACACGGAGACAGCTCACTTCCAGGAAGAATCTGAGACCAGTCAGGTGAAGGAGGTAGCCAGCAGACTCAGGAGGTCCCCAGCCACAGTCTGCCACCACCCAGCTGGAGACACAAGAGGAGGTCTGAGCTGGCTACTTACCACTTCCAAGAGGTTCAGCAAGCAGAGGACACAGGTACCCCACAACAGGCGGTCCATGGCGGTGATGTGTGTGCTCAGCTTCAGTGAGCCTTGGCCATTCCCTCCCAGACTATCTCTGCTGGTGCCACCTAGGCGTGCCTTCTGTTGCCTTCCCTTCCCAGGAGCTGTGTAGGCAGGGCCAGCAGAAGGGACATCCAGCTGAATATTGAGCAGAATGATGGGACATTGTGTTACTGTCAGCCCTAGATGGTACGCTGTGTCCTCAGCGGGGGGTAGCTGAGCTCTGGTACACCACCTCACTCTATGTCTGAGTGTACCTGTTCTGGCAGCAAGAATCCAGAGGACACAGATAAGACACGAGAGAGGTGACAACCACGGGGCATGGTTCCACTTAGTCAGTTTGCATTTCTATCGTTTTCTGAGCCTCAGTGGTCTTACCTAGAAGTATAGGATGGTCCCAGATCTGCATCAGAAAGAAGGGACCTCCAACATCTGTATCAGAATGAGGGGACCTCACAAAATAAGGAGCCCCAGGTCTGTTGATGGTCCAGTCTCTTCTATGGAGGGTGGAGGGTGAGCTCAAAGCCGAGGGAACCCAGAAGAAGTGGGGCAGGTGACAGTGGAGCCTGCAAGGTTTAAATGAGCTTTATGGAAGTGACCGTAAGAGTCTTGGGGTGTGGCTCAGTGATAAAGCATTTGCTCAATGTGTGTGAGGCTCTGGGCTCAAATCTCTTGCCCCATGAAACAAAGAAGCAGTCACTAACCACGGCTTAGGCTGCCCAAGAATGTGTCACATTATTTACCTGACGGGGGACACTTAGTGAGGTGACATCTGAGCATCAAGGCTCCCAACTTCACCTGGGGCTAAGCAAAGTTTCCCAAGACTCCTTCTGTCTAGAGATGACAATGAAGCCAATTAGAGGCCTCTCAAAGGGATCCCTGGAGCTGGGCCATTCAACAGGGGCAAGATATCCATCTTCCATTACAGGAGTGAAGAGACCCATTCAAATTATTTTGACTTTAAAATACAAGCTCTCAGTTGGCCAGACTAATAACAGTGTCCTAAACCAGAGTAGATCTTACTGAGCATTCGGAAATTAAAATGAATATCACCTTTAACAACCCTGAATGTTGGGGGACTTATGGGGTGTTGATTCCTGAATGGCCACTGCCATTTACAGAGCTGCTGCTGGGGGCACCAGATGTGGTTCTAGTGAATTCGTGTCATGAATGTGGAAAGCTTCCCGCCACCGCATCTGCATTTAGGAATCATCTGACATCAGCAAGGCTTTATTTTTCCACTCTTACTCGTTGTCAACAAAACGCTGAAAATATTTTCTACACATGTCGCCCAGTGTGGGTGGTACGTGGCTGCTCCCTGGCAGGCTAAGGAGACTCAGGCAGGAAGAAATCAATGGCTGTTGAAAAGACACAACTAAAAAGGGACAGAGGCCACTGCACGAGAAGAAATACATGATTGATCGCGCTTCGTAATTAGCATCTCCCCTACCAGCATTAGCGGTATTAATAATCTATACCAAGAATTCACAGCAGTTCATATTATTTAAATGAATGGCACTTAAAGAGAAACTTTGCCCCCTTGGAGACATTTAACAATGTCTGACAGTATGTTTTACGGCCACGAGCAGGGGCTGGGCCTGGGGAGAAGGGCAGCCAGGTACGGCTGGTGTGTGGTAGGCAGCTTCCATAGCCATTCAATGATCCACCCAGTCTGAAAGGTCAGCAGGACAAGACTGAACTAACCCCAGGTTTCTGCTTCCCCATGCTTTCCCCAGGACAGTCATTAGAACAGCCTGGTCACCCTGGTGTAGTGTACCACCCAGGATGTGAGTGCCCCCCAATACTTGCTTGCTGCTGTACATCTTGCTGAGCTTGTTTCCCTACCTGTAAAAAGTGAGGTGCTCTAGTTAGGGTCACTATTGCTGTGATGAAACACCATGACCAAAACAACTTGGGGAGAAACGGGTTTATTTGGCTTTCACTACCAGGTAACAATCATCACTAAGGGAAGTCAGGGCAGAAACTCAAACAAGGCAGGAACCTGGAAGCAAGAGCATGAAGAAGTGCTGCTTACTGGCTTGGTCCCCCTGGTTTGCTCAGTCTGCTTTCTTATTGAACCCAGGACTACCAGCCTGGGGGTAACACTACGCACCATGGACTGAGCCTCCCCACATCAATCATTAATCTAAAAAGTGCCCTACAGGCTAGCCTACAGCCAGATCTTACAGCAGCATTTTCTCAGGTGAGGCTCTCTCTTCTCAATGACTTTAGTTTGTGTCAAGTTGACATAAAACTCTTCCAGCACATAGGGTTAATACTAGAACCTTTCATATAGACACAGATAGACAAGAAAAGGCAGAAAGAGCCTTCTTCTAGAGCTTTGCTCTCAATAGACAATAACCAGCATGTCTGAGAATGGACCATCAACAAAGCTGGCACAGAAGACCCTTTGCATCGAAAGAGATCAGATCTCCAGCTCGCAACTGTGAAATAAAAATTTGAAAATATTTAAATCAGGCTGGAGAGATAGCTCAGCAGTTAAGAGCCCTGGTTGTTCTTCCAGAGGTCTTGAATTCAATTCTCAGCAACAACATAGTGGCTCACAGTCATCTATAGTGAGATCTGATGCCCTCTTCTGGCATAAAGTCAATAGAGTATTCATATACATTAAATAAATAAATAAATCTTTTTTGGGTTTTTTTTTTTTTTTTTGGTTTTTCGAGACAGGGTTTCTCTGTGGCTTTGGAGCCTGTCCTGGAACTAGCTCTGTAGACCAGGCTGGTCTCGAACTCACAGAGATCAGCCTGCCTCTGCCTCCCGAGTGCTGGGATTAAAGGCGTGCGCCACCGTCGCCTGGCTAAATAAATCTTTTTTAAAAAACAAAGAAAGAGGGGCTGGAGAGATGGCTCAGTGGTTAAAAGCATTTCCTGCTCTTCCAAAAGTCCTGAGTTCAATTCCCGACAACCACATGGTGGTTCACAACCATCTGTAATGATGTCTAGTGCCCTCTTCTGGCCTGCAGACATACACAGAGACAGAATATTGTATACATAATAAACAAATAAATATTTAAAAAAAAACAAAGAAAGAAAATATTTAAACCCCTAACTATAAGATAGTAGAATAATAAAAACTTTGTGAAAACAGAAATTTATTACATGATCTTAGAATAAGAAGACTTTCTTACATAATAAAATAAAGCTATAAGGGAAGAGTCTGTAAGACTGACCATATGAACATCCAAGTAAGTGCATGCTCTAGAAAGGATGCTGTGGATAAGAATGAAACAAGTTCCACACTGAAAAACACTTGCCAACAGCACCAACCAGTAGATGCCTAGCTTTCGAAATACTAATTAATCAGTAATAAAGAGAAATGCAACAGAAAACTGGGCTAAGGATGCATACATACTAGCAATTGAGAAAAGTAAAACATATATACTACCGAACAGATGAGAAGAAAATATGTTTAACATTGATAGTACTCAAGAAATGAAAAGTACTAATATACCCTTCTTTACATTGTCCTAAACTTATTTTCAGGCTTTGTTTTATTTTTAACCTGGGTATGTATTGAGAGAACAACAGTCTTGGTGCCCATGGAGGCCAGAAGGAGCCCTTGGGTCCCCTGGAGCCAGAGTTCTAGGTGATTACAAGCCTCCCAATGTGGGTAGTGGGAACCAAACCCTGGACCTCCACAAGAACAATACACATGTGCTCTTAACCAACGAGCCATCTTTTCCAAGTTTCTGGCTCAAAACTTTTGTGTTTAATAATGTACCATTATGATGATGTGAGAAAGCAGGTACCTTTAAACTGTGTGTATGTGTGTGTGTGAATGGGTGAAAATGTTATTGAGCAACTCTAAAAATAACTTGGTACAACTTACTGACTCTATGCCAACATGTCTTAAGAGCAAGAAGTTCTATTTCTTCATATTTTTATTTTAATAAATGGTTGCCTTAAAATGTAACCTGTCCATATAATGGGAATATATATATGATTGTATTATATGGATGTAACACTCAACCACTTCTCCAGCACCTGCTTGCCATGCCTGCCACCGTGCTCCCTACCATGATGATAATGAGCTAAAGCCTCTGAAACTGGAAGCAAACTCCCAATTAAAAGCTCTCTCACTCTCTCCTCTCTCTATTCTCTTTCTCCTCTTTCTCTCCTCTCTCTCTCTCTCTCTCTCTCTCTCTCTCTCTCTCTCTCTCTCTCTCTTTCTCCCCTCTCTCTCAAGACAAAATTTTTCTCTGTAGCACTGGCTATCATGGAACTCACTCTGTAGACCATGCTGTCATTGAACTCATAGAGATCTGCCTGCCTCTACCTCCCTAGTGCTAGGATTAAATGCATGCATCACCACTGCATGGCTAAAATGCTTTCTCTTATAAGAATGATCATGGACATGGTGTCTCTTCACAGCAACAGAACAGTGATGAAATCACCAGCACATTAGGCTTTGATTTGACAGGAAAAACAGAAAATATGGTGCATGAGATAAAGGTGTGTTGTCTTGCTGTTTCTTAATGCTTGAATGAGATAAGAGATGAGAGTATAAGTTATATATATGTTAAAGAGCCCTTTTCAGAATCTAAAAGTGAAGAATTGGACAGTGCAAAAAAAGAATGTGATAGAAGTGATAGGAGATAGCCCTTGGGTTCAATCTTTAATGTAGATGAAAAGAAAATCTGTGATTCATACACAGATGGGAGCCTCAGTACAGCCAAGTATGGGAAATTGATAATGAGGGAACATTCCGCATCTGAACTACTTGTACCAAAAAGGATTCAAACAAGAAACAAAAGAGCCTCTCATAGACTAACAGCCAAAGCTATGAAACATGGAGGTGCATGAGATAAGTCCAAGTGCTGGAGAAACAGAAAAACCCAGTAAGATACAGAAAATACCCATTCCTCAAAGAGACAAAGACTGAGGAAATATGAGGGAAATCTATCTCCAGCAGACTAGCACATACATACAAGCCATGACTCAGGAACCTGAAATCAATCTCCAACAGGCTGGCACATACAAGTCACGACTTGGGAACCTGATGAAATTCTGAGACCCAGGAAGACACTGAAACTTACAAGATCCCCAAGTCCCTTCTCAAAGTGATACCATCTAGAGGTCTTGATCCGGTTTGTTTTCTCTACCATTTAAAGAATTCAAGGGCAGGAAAATCTCAATCATGACAGGTAACAGCTGGGAGAGTTGCTAACACAGCAAATAGGAGCAGAGGAAATCAACAGTTGAAGGAAGGCTTTATTAGGGATCAGCAAGCACACACCTACAGCAGGCACCCAGGGAAAAAAATCTCCACAAAACAGAAGAGGCACTCAGGAATCCAATACATGATTGGCCTTCTCCTTGAAGGGCGGGAGTTTCTAAAGTGTGAAGGGTCTTCCTCCCCTAATTTAGGCTCAATTGGTTTATAGAAAGACGGGATAACTAGTTGACCTACAACTGTTGTGAAAATACCTCCTGATCCAGGCTTGAATGTGTTGAATTAGCCCATTAGCAAGGGATCTATAGGCAGGAGAAAAATCCCACAAGGCCTTTGTTTTAAGTTCAGGCTTTCGTGTCAGATAGGAGGGTGAGGGAAAATTTGGCCATCTTTGAAGTTTGCCATCTTTATTCCCTCTCCGTAACTGTCTACCTACCAGAGAATTTGTTTAACAGCTAGTCCTTCTCAAGGAAATTGTATATGTGTGTGCGTGCATGCAACACAAATGTTGATGAGAGATTCTTTGATTATTGAGATGCCAAAAAATTGTCTAGACGCCTCCAGAAATGCAATTTTCATGAATCATAACCCATGGTATAATGGGTTTCTCTCTCAGGCTCCTTCTGTGTTCCCCCGACTCCTTCTCAAAGTCTTGACCTCTTATTATTTAATTATTACACACACATACACACACACACACACACACACACACACACACACATATATATATATATATTCTAATATAATCTGCTAAATTTCTTTGCTGTTGCTCATATGTATAAGTAATTAGGGCTGACTGCTTGAGATTGGATAATCTTGCAGGCTTTTCATCACCTTTTAAGATGAATTTTCTCTCTCTCAGCAACCATTGGTTTGTAGCTATTACTCTTGTAGTGGGTCCATGTGAGGGGAGAAATCATGTGAATACATTACTCACATAGGAAATTCTCTAAATAAATAAATACATAATAAATAAGAACATTTCAAAGCACAGCTGTTACTGTGACAAATAACAGAAGGTTAATTCTTTACCCTAAGCTAGGGATCCAAAAACAGCATCCTTCCCTACTCCTACTCAGTATCAAAAGGACAGCAGGGAACTATAGATATCAATGAAAAAAAAGCTATTTTTTTTTTACTTTGTTTTGTTCTGGATTTCTTTGAGTATACACCATCATTTGTAGAAAATTCAAGACACCCACAGAAAAGCCTCTAGAACTAGTATTTGTGGATTACATAGTGCCATTTGGGGGTCAGGATCAGGAATACAGTGACAACAAATACTGGCATGAATGTGGAGAAAGAGGAACCCTTATACACCATTAGTGGAGATCATTCTGGAAGTTTCTCAAAAAAAACTAGATACAGAACTACAATGTAACCCAGTCAAACCACTCCTGGCATATACCCAATGTCCATTCTATCTTACTACAGAGATACTGCACGCCCATGTTCACTGTATCTTGATTCACAATAGAGAGGAAATGGTATCTCCCAAGCTGTCTATCAACTCATGAATGGATAAGGGGAATGTAGTACATATACGCAATGGGATATTACTCACTTGTAAAGAAGCTGAAATCATGAACTTTACAGAATTCGTGGTTTTGGTAAGAATGGTCCCATGCAGGCATGTATTTGAATATTTGATCACCAGTTGGTAGAGCAGTTTGGAAAGGATTAGGAACAATGTCCTTGTTGGAGGAAGTGTGTCACTGGGGGTGAGCTTTAGGATTTCAAAAGCCCATGCCATCCCCAGTTAGCTCTTTCTGCCCTCTACTTGCAGATCAGGATACAAGTTCTCAGTTATCATACCAGTCTCATGCCTGCCTGCCCCCACAATAGTTATGGACTGTAACCCTCTGGAGCTGTGAGTTTCCACCCCAATAAACTCTTCTATAAGTTGCCTTAGTCATGATGTCTTATCACAGCAATAGAAAAGTAACTAAGACACAGGCAAATGGATAGAGTTTTTAAAAACTGAGTGAAGTCCTCCGGGCACAAAAAAAGAATATGACAGCTTCCTTCTCATATGTAGACCCTAGTCTTGTCTGGAGTACATGTGGAAACCAAGATGCTGTAAAGTTTTTATTTTAACTTAGGATCCATTTACAAAAACATTCAGTCTAGTTTGAACTTGCTCTGAGGTAAAAATGGGTTGACTGTGTGTAGTTTGTCATAGACTGGGGAGAAATTATTGTTGTTTTCTTGTGTTAGTCTGAGTAAAAGAAACAAAGAAGGCTTTTAAGTATCTTACAGTCCTCATGGCACAATAGATCTAGTTATAAAGCATATCCTAGTATATTTTCTATATATCAAAATTATACAGATTATTGAGAAGTCATCTTCCTGAACACCCATGGATATATGTGCCTATAATATTGAGATGCAATCATGGGATTGCATATACACATCACATGAGATTATATACTACAATTCAGATATTGAAGAGACACCATAACTGCTTTTGCAGATGGAAAATTATAAACAGGAGCAAAAGTTTCCAGAGTCAGTGGTCCCATGGGCCTTACCTTAATGGGATTCTTCTCCATCAGAGAATCATTCCTCTGGTGGGTTGACATATGAACACTAGCTGTCACCTGCTCAATACTTCCACAGCCTCTGACGGAGCAGAAAGAATGTAAGAGCTGGTAAATGGGAAGGAGAGCTGTGAAATGTTAAATTTGGGCTCTACAAGGCTTCTGCATGCATCAGCTCATAGCAGTTGTGGTTGCTTGCATAATAGCAAGTCAATCAAAATTCCAGCATAAGTAGTAGAGGGGTCCCCAAAGCTCTACCCTATCAGAGGAACTATAGGCAGTTGAAGGCTACTGAGGGAGAGACAGTCACTCTTCACTGGGGATGTGACCATAATGAGTTTTCATGACTCAGTGGATGGTCCTACACCCACGTGCATACAGATAGCACTAATTGGACTTGGGAGTTATTAATAACATAACAAAATTAATTAAATTAAAAGAGGACATGAATCTGGGAGGGAAAAAGGAATGGAGGCACTAGGGAGAGTTGGATGAACGGATGGTGGATAAATATGATCAATACATTATATAAATATATGCAACTTGCAAAGAATAAAAAATTAAAGAAAATGCTTTTTTTTAGTTCTCTCTGATTTGAACTATAAATTCAACATAGCTTTAGGTGGCTGCTTTACTGATATAGTTTAGTGATTTTACAGAAAACCAAAGGAAGCAAAATAAGTAAAATAATTCCTTAAAGAAGGAAAGTTAAAGGACCCCACGGTGCTAGACACCACTTTAATCTCTATGGCAACACATCTGGCTGAAACAACTCCGGAAAGGAAAGGTTTGCTTGGCTCATGTTTTCAGAAGGAATCCAGCCCACCACAGTGAGGCATAGCAGAACAGCTCTGTGGTGACAGACAGGTGGCATCCTGCAGGATGTGAAAGAAAGAATTCAGGTTAGCACCAGAAGTGGGTATAATCTTCAAAAGTGTCCTCCTGCTGTCCGGGTTCCACTCCCTAAAGGCTCTGCAGCCTTCAAAATAATGCCACAATCTGGTGAGAAGCACTCAAGATATGAGCCATGGGCAATATAACATACTCAGATCCTGTTGCCCACTATTCAATTTAAAAATTTACCACAAACCCACAGTAAACAAGGTGGTGTGGTACTGGCAAAAGGACAACCCCATAAAGGAATGTAACAAAACAGAGAGCCCAGAAATAGAGCCACACATCTTTAGGTACAGAGTCAATTCAGTGAGAAAGGATCAGCTCTTTAAGAAAGACTGCTGAAACAATTGAGTGCCCATACATGAAAGAAAAAAGTAAACCTCAATACACACCTTATAGCGTTCATAAACCTAACCTAAAGTGGATCACAACCTAAATTTAAACCCAAAATCAATAAATAACCTGGAAGAAAGCTCAGGGAGACTGCCGTCTCCTTGCGCTTGTCCACAGTAGAGGCAATTCACAGCACAATCCACATGAGGGAAAACTGAGACGTTATTATCCAACAGAGCAAAGCCATATGCTCTTCAAAGATAATATGAAGACAAACCACAAATTAGTTTATTATTTTTTAAGGATGTACAGATCAGATGTCAGATCTTTAATCAGAATTGTACTAATAATATAGAAAAAAGTATTCAAAACCCAGAGAAAAGCAAAATAAAATTCTCGATGTGCCAAAGAACTAAGCAGATACTTCTCCAAGAAAGACCCATCAACAGAGGCAATTCAAATGACATCAGAGCATATTCTCCACATAGGTCATTAAGAAAATTAAAACCACAAGCTACAAAATATAAACTCTATACCTATTAGCACCTACTAGAATGGCTAAAACTTTCAAACTAATAAAACTAAGTATTTACGAAGATGTAGAGCAAGTGGAGTCCTCTGAAACCTTTGTTAAGAACGCCAAACAGTATGGCTGAGATGGGAAACACTCTGTAGTGAGAAAAATAGGAGGGGTCCACATCCCACTAAGGATAGTTGGCCAGAGGTTAACCACTGTTAAGGACTGTTAACATCACAGTGTCATGGCAAGTCTTTTACTGTAAGTACTCTTTGGTGCCTAGTTTTCCTTCAGATAAACTAAGCTACTGGGGAGATGGGTTGGTTTTGATCCTTTGACTGACAGATATCAAATCTTCCCCCTTGTGCTGATTGTCTTTTAACTGGGAGATGTCAACCAAACAACTCCTCCTTGGACAATCGGCCAGACAGTCACACGGTAGCTTAGCTGATCTGAACACATCAGCGGTGTCTAGGGAGGTCCATGTCAGTTGCAGAAGCAGTGCAATCACAATTTCTGTTCTGGGGTGGAGGTGGGGGGGATTTGCCCCAGTCACAACTACTCCAGACACCTTGCACAAGTCAAGGAACCTTCTGTAGCAAGCTTTCTCAGATTACCAGCTCCCAAATCAAGAAATGGAGACTTATTATCAACTATGAATGCTCAGCCTTATCTTATGCTTGTCCCACCAGCTCTTAGTCTTTGATTTAACCTGTTTCTCTTTATCCTTGGGGCTTTTTACTTTTCTTTTATTCTGTATGTCCTACTCTGTCTATCTGTCTGGTGATGGAGGAAGGTCATTGGTTAAAAAATAAAGAAACTGCCTTGGCCCATTTTATTGGTTAGAACATAGGTGGGTGGAGTAAACAGAACAGAATGCTGGGAGGAAGAGGAAGTGAGCTCAGAGAGATGCCATGCTCCCCTCCCCCGGGCAGACGCGATAGCTCTGCTCTCTGAGGCAGACGCATGAAGCTCAGACCCAGGATGGACGTAGGCTAGAATCTTTCCCGGTAAGACTGATGCTACACAGATTATTAGAGATGGGTTGATCAGGATATCAGAATTAGTCAGTAAGGGCTAGAGCTAATGGGCCAAGCAGTGTTTAAATGAATACAATTTGTGTGTTGTTATTTTGGGGCATAAGCTAGCGAGGCGGCTGGGGTACTGGGAATGCAGCCCCGCCGCTCCCATTACAACAGTCTGGCAACTGCCGGGCTGGCTGGCCCCAGGCTCATTCTCCCTTCTCCCCCACCCCACTATATTCCTCCTTCTTTTTATTCTCTCTGCCCACCAGCCCCATCTATCCCTCTACTGCCTAGCTATTGGTCATTCAGCTTTTTATTAGACCCATCAGATGCCCTAGGTAGTCAAGGTGAAACAGCAACACATCTTTCCATAATTAAACAAATGCAGCAGAAATAAATGTAACACACTTTACCATAGTTAAAACAATATCCCATAAAAAACTTCACATGCATCATTGGCCTCCTGAGGTAGAGATGACTCTGGCCATCCTGCAGCAGGAAGGAGGCACCTCCTTAGTGACTTAGCAGAAAACCCGTGGTAGTTGGTGGGAGGGTTGTGATTGGTGAAATTAGAAACTGTCATACTGTGCCCATGTGTGCCCTTCTCCTAGGAGGTTAAGTTGGTTCGTTTCCACTGTCTGAGGATAACTCTCTTCCTGTAAGCTTACCTCAGGTGTGTCACCCCGAAACGAAAAGCTTGTCCCTTATATTTTTCCTTTAGGTTCTTGATGGCCTACTCTTGATCTTTGTCCTAAGCTGGGGAAGCTGAGCTGGTAGTACTGTAAGCAGAAGAATCCTTGGCTTCCAGTACCAAGAACATAATAGAGGTGACAAGGAAGTGGATGTAGAGGATTATCGTGTCAGCAACTCCCTGAACTCCACAGCCGATGGGTTTGCAGCCTAGTTAGGAGCCAGGAGGACACTGAGAACTCCAGAGAGTGACTGCAGCAAAGGCTATGAAGTGGGAAAGAGGGCAACAAGTGACAACAGAAAGCCAAGAGGACAATAGCCAAGAGGACAATAGCCAAGAGGTTGTGAAAACGGAAGACACTGAGACTGAGTCATGAGAATTCCAGAGGACTAGGAATGGCTGAAAGCCAAGCATGCCAGTGACTGCAGCTCTGGGGTCTTCATGACTCCGAAAGAGCAAGTTCCAGAGAACTGGAAATGACTAAGTGCCAAGCATGCCAGTGACCGCAGCTCTGGGGTCTTCATGACCCCGGAAGAGCAAGTTCCAGAGGACTAGGAATGGCTAAGAGCCAAGCAGGCCACACACACACACACACACACACACACACACACTTCCTCTAAATTGTAATGTTCGATGTATGGTTCTGTGCACCTTACAGTCCCCACTTTACCGTCTAAATTATAAAATCCAACCAGAATGTTAGGAGGTTCCAGATGAGAGCAGGCTGAGACAAACTAGCTTGGCTGGATCACAGATGTGTGATTTAGTCACCAGTAGTGGACAGAAAAGAGAGGATATAGTCTAAATATTTCACCTGGATGCTGTGAGGCTAAAGACAAAAAGGAACACATATTATGCTCTGTCTGTTTCTAAGTCAAAGAATCTGAATGGCCACGAGATGGTGAAACAAATACTAGTTTGGAAGCTAGGGGGTAAAGAGCAATGAGGAGTTGGTGCTGGGCCAGAATCAGTGTTAGTGCAAAATCAGGCTTCTTTAATAGGCGATGTGATGAATGGTGGGTTGACAGGTCAGTAGATTACCAATATGTAAATTTGTCAATCTATGAACAAGCATATGTGTGCACACATATGCTTGTTCACAAATGTCCCAATTCTGGCCTACGATGTCACAAAAGCAGTGATATCCCTACATCACCTGGCAGCTGTCTAGTATCTAAATACATTTAAATACCACATGCCATGTAGGACCTAAGGTGTTTAAGAAAGGGTTGACCTGGGGACTACATCCCAAATAATTCAAGATGAGCCTGGAGAAGCCTTTCTCAGTGCCAGAAACAACAAAAGTATTCAGGAGAGAGAGAGAGAGAGAGAGAGAGAGAGAGAGAGAGAGAGAGAGAGAGAGAGAGAGAGAGAGAGAGAACACACACTGGGGATCACTCAAGCCTGGCAGAGCTCCCTCTGCAGGGGCCGGGCAGATAAGCAAGCAAATAAAGAAAGAGCAGAGACATGGTATTATGATCTAAAGAGAAAAACAAACACCCACACAGGCAGGGCTGGAAATAGATGGCGGAGAAGGGGGCACAGCCCTGCACGTGGACTCGGACACTACAGGGAGCTGAAACAAGCAACTCAGAACATCATGGGAGCAATCTCTACCTGCAAATCCTCCACTAAATGCCAAAGTTTAGGAAGAATGGGAGAGTTGTCTGGTCTCCAAGTGTCTCTCCCAAATGTGCATTAGACACAAAGGGGGGAGTAGAGAAAGGCATCAGACATGAAACGTTCAAAGCTATCATCTCCAGTGAGAAGTTGGGCGTGCTATGGTGTGACGTAATGAGAACACATCGTATGCTCCAAGCCCAGTAGTCCAATCTAATGAGGAGAAAGCCTTGCACAAGGCTCTTGAGGGCCGCTGGCAAAATACTGGCCCAACACAGGTTAGAACAGACCAGGGAGACCTAACTGGAGCTTGGTTTTTAGAAAGTGCGCAGATATTTGCACTGCGGGGCTAACATAGATTCTAATGCTTGACCACTGAGTTTTACCATTAGCAGTGTGACCTCTGCAAGGGTGCTAAGTCTAACGTTCTTTCCAAGTAAAACTACCTAGGATGAGAAGGAAAGCCACGGGGAAGATACATTTCTAAAGTATGTATTTCATAAAAACGCCCTACCTCTTAATGACGAGGAAGCAAAAAGATTTAGAAGGATGGACAGCTCTTTTGTCAGTCGAAGAAGCTATGAATAGCAAATAAGATCTCTTCAAGATATTCAGCATCACTGGCTGTTAGAGGAACAAAAACTCCACCATGACACCCCACTGCACACCAAGCTGGACAGGCTAACTGAGTGTGAAGGTCCAGTGCAGGCATTGGCAAAGATGGGAACACCTACAATTCTGGAATACAAAGCAGAGCCTATCCAGACAACAGGCTGAAAGTTAAATATAAAGTCAAACACACTTATCTGAGTCAGTAATCTTCCAAGTACATATTTGCCCAAGGTAAACTTGTATTCAGATATCCAAAGATCTTTATCCAGCAGCTCAAACTGCTGGTGGGAGTTCATGTGGCATTTGCATACTATGGAATAATTCTTGATGATAAAAAGGGACATGGCTCTTAAACATGATAGAGGTGAATATCAAGGGCATTGTGCTGAGTGAAAGGAATCAGGCTTAGAATAATTCCTTCCAGGAGAACAAAGCTGCAGCATCAGAGAAGCTGAGGTAGTCAGGGCACAGGGGGGAGGGTATGAATGAATAGTGAGGGGTTGGGGAGACAATGTTTGGGGATGCTAGGAATGTCCCAGAGATCACGATTGTGGCTGTGCACACTGGGTAAAATTTACCAGACCTTACATTTAGAAATATATTCTTTGTAAATTATTACTCAGTTAATCTAATAAAAATACGTAGGTCTTAAGACAAAAACAGAAAGTACAGAATAAATTGGTTTTTGTTTTGTTTTGTTTAAGGAAAACCCAATGTTTGTATTTACAAGTTTCTGTATGAAAGTCTAGATGTTCTCAGGACCAAGGCACAGAGTTCTGTAATGTGGGTAAACCGCCAAAACAAGCATTATCTTTTATTCCTATATTCTAGTTTTTAAAAAATATTTATCTGGACACCACATATACAATTATATTTAAACTCTAGCAGTAGCGAATGGTATGGTTTTCTGACCACGCTGGGTGAATGCTGGAGATAGCGGGGTGACTTCTTTCTGCCCATCCCATAAACAGGTGGACTCCTTGATAGTGGACAGTTGGCTTCTCGCTGTCACAGAAAGCCTTCCGTGTTTGCAAAGCTGCTATGTTGAGACATTCGTCTCGCCTGCGTCCACCGCCCCCGGTGGTGAACCTGAGCAACTACATCATCTTCTAGAAGCAGACTGGAGAGTATTCCGATGAATGTTAAGGGCCCTTAATACTTACCCAGTTTGGGATAAACTGGATAGGTTCAGGGGTCAGCTACCTCTGGATATTTAGCTCAAATGGCTTTTTGCTGTAGGTTTCAGGCTGTACTCAGGGAAAGATCAGGATAACCACAATCCTGAGCTTTGCTCTCACATTGCCCTCCCTACGGAGAAAATGAACAGTATAGAACAGTGATTCTCAACCTATGGGGTTGACCCTTTGGGGATCACAAATTATATATCCTGTGTATCAGATATTTACAATACGATCTATAAAATTAGCAAAATTACAGTTATGAAGTAATTATAAAATTACTTTTATGGTTCAGGTCACCACAACATGAGGAAATGTATTAAAGGGTCAGAGCATTAGAAAGATTGAGAATCACTGGTATTGAAAAAGCAGGGTCCCTGTCTCCTCAGAATGAATAGCACAAAGGCAGATGTCCCATCCCCAGCCCTTTCTTAACCATAGCTTTACAATCGCTGGCTACTCCCCAGCTTCCATGGGTCACTCTCAGAAATGTTTCTGTCCAGGGTGTATTTAAGGCATCTTCTGACTTAGAATTTGGGGTCATAACTGGACATATGGGCTAGACTGGGTCTTCTATGGTAGTGTGTCCCTAGAGTCCATGTACAATGGATGCCCAGAGCCCCCTGTGAGAAGCGATTAGGGCCGGGAGGAAGAGAACTCCAATGTCCCTAGTGCAGGTAGAAGGAGCGTGCTGCATCTTTACCTGTCCGTGGCCCTGTCCACCCAAGACCACCCTGCCCAGACCCTGGTCCATTTCCTGAGTGCCCCCTTCCCTTTCTACCAGAAGCAGTGTGGCCCCTTCGGGTATCTGGCCAGGGCACCTGCTAAATGAATGGAGGTGGAGGGCAAGGTAGGTGTGAGAGGCAAAGGTGAGGAGGAGCGCTGGCCTCCAGCCAGGCCAGGCGATGTGAGAACAACGTGGCACTTTGTTTTCCTCTAACGGAAAAAGTGCTTTGATGTGTACATGGGTAACTCAGGCCTTTATAAACTTCCAGCGTCTCCCCAGACTTTGCCCTCCTCCTTGGAGCAGGGGCTTCTGTGGGTTGAACAGGTTCAGCTGTTTCTGCATGTGTCCTATGTGGATAATTGGCTTGAATTTGCAGGAAAAAAGTGGGGCACCTGAGGTTCTCTAAGAGGGGACCCCCAGGAACCATCCATTCCCATGCTGCCCTTCGCTGTGATGTTCTTATTCAAACCTACGAAGTCTTTGTTTGGGGTGTAAAGCGGTTATTGCATACTAGCGTAAAGAACACAGGGAGTGGTGTCCCCAGAGCATGATGGGAGAGTCCTGTGAGAACGAACCCCAAACCCCAGCTGAGAAGGAACAAACAGGGCTACAGGCAGAATTCCAGCTAGGCCCTGACCCCTGAGCATGTTGGGTAGAGCACAGTGCCCTCGGGCTGAGGCAGGAATTGGAATTGGAAGCCTTTCATTTGTCTCGGCGGGGAGAAGCGCCGAGAGCCAGAGAGAACAGAAGACTAGCCAAGATTACACAGTCAGCCACAAAGCCAGGACTCAGGCCCAGTGCCCCCTGACCAGCCACTCTGCTTAGAGCCATAAGCAGAGGGATGACATGGTGGGACCTACAAAATGGGGCGCCTCCAGGCCACGCCCTTAGCAGCTCCTTCGGCCCTGGTCCTTCACTTCTTTCTCCATTCTACTCTATAGCCCCCTACCTGTTGCCTGAGGAAATAATGGTTCTGATCGCCCTTGGGGTTCATGCAGCCTTTAATAGGTGGAGCAGACCTGCGGCTATAGAGTTGGGGAACTGAGGAGGAGGAGTGAGCCAGAGCACTGTGATATGGAGAGTCTGCATTCACAAAGACCTCTGGATGTGCGGTCCTTTCTAAAGATGGAGAAACAGGGTACATCAGTCCTTGAAGATCATATGGCTGGCGTCAGACCCCAGATCCTAAGCCAGGCTGTCTGACTCGGTCTCATGTTGCCTAAGGTGGCACCAAACTTTCAATGGTTGACTTTCAATTCCTGATGTTCCTACCCCCACCTCCAGAGTGCTAGAATTATAAAGGTATGCCCCAATGCTTGACTATATGCTCTGCTTTTTAAAGAAATAAGTAACTGAAATGTCTTGGGAGAATTGAAAGGGTCAAAACATCGAGATGGTCACGGTGTGCGAAGAAAGAGGCAAGAAGCTTGACAGAGAGCAGTCGCTAGGATGGGGACACACACACACACAAACACACACACACACACACACACATATACACACACACACACACACACACACACACACACACACACACACCTCCACTAGCTCCCTCCTTTTCCTGAGCACCTGGTGCTAATTAGCCCCTCCTTCCATTTACAAACCTAGAGTATAACCTGTGTGGTCCAGAGAATTTGGAAGACTTTAAAGAGGAAGCAGCCCTAATCCCTCTGGGAGGACCTGGGGTTGGGCCAGGACTTTGCCCCTTGGGTTTCCTTTGGAGCTACTGGGGCTGGGACTGGTGCAGGGGGCTGACAGTCAGTTCTGATCTGAGTGGGAGCCTGCTCCTTGGGGAAGGGATGTGAATTCAAGGTCGGGGGTAGAGGCTGAGACCTTCTGCCTCTCCCTGCTGCTCCCCTCCCCACTTCCTACCTGATTTGTCTTTGTCCCGCCCACCCTTATTTATAAACCACATGTCCCTGTGTCCCTGCCTGCCCTGCCTGTTTGTCCACAGCTTCAGCTGCTTCCCCTGATAACTCAAGGACCAATTCTGGGGAACTGGGAGGGGCTCGGGGCATGTGGAGTTCAGGAATGCTTTGCCATATCCCTTCCACTGCTGGGGAACCATCCAGACCTTCCTATAGATCTTGAAGAAGCTAATACCTAGACCTGCTCAAAAGTGGACAGCTGTTCTCATGTAAAAGTTTAATTTCTATTATTTCCCAGGGTCAATTCCTCACAGCTTGGTCAAGGGCCTTGAAGTTAGTGGAGGAAAACGAGGCTCAAAACGAAAAGTGAGCTGCCTCGACTTGAACAGCCAGGTAGTTGGACACCTCCGACTTCACCATCCTGCCTTTCTGCCCAGTCAGTACACAGATGTGGAAGCAGTTCCATCTCAGAACTCCCCAGCTCTGGCTCTGTGTCCTGGTCTGCCTTTTCTAGCAACCTTGGGCTTATCACCTAACCCCTCTGGTTTGTTCTTCATAAAATGTAAATGCTACCCCTTTTGTTTAATGCCCAGCGGCCAAAATAGTGCTGACACCTAGGAAGAACTTGATACAGATTTGGCCGATGTATTAAGTACGGAATCCCTCACTCTCGGCTCATTTTTCAACATCAGGCATGGTAGTGTGTTTATAAAGTCACAGCACAATACCACATGCTGTAGGAGCAACGGAGGCCCTCCTCTCTCTGCTCAGGGGGCTTCGGTCAGGGATCCCCAATCTCCAGGCCCAGATTTCATTCTGAAGTGCATGGGTAGTGAGAACCCCAAACCTGCCCAACAGTTCCTATGGCCCCTGATCCCCATTAATCTCCCCATACCCTAGTCCCTCCACTTAGCACCAGGGAAAACAGCATTCCTGGCCCCCCTTTGTGGGGACAGCCTTAAAACCAAAGCTCCAGATTCCTTTCTTCTCTGTGTTGTTCTATCAGCTACCCTTAGGTCCTTTAAATCCCAGGACCTGCCCTATAGAAGATGAGAAACAGCTTAGTCTCCAGTCAGGGAGAGGTGAGGGAGAAGGTCTGGAGAATAGGGCTTCACAAATAGCCTCTGCAGGCCTAGGCCTTTGGCCATAACCTTATAGCAGCTTCCAAAAGTATTGGCTCAGGGACTGTTGAGACAAGGTGCTGTTTCTACCTGAATAAGTTGCAAGGTATGTGGAATGACAGAGAGACATGTGAGTGGGTCTTATTTCTGTGGTCAGAATACGGAGGGGTTCTGCCAAGCAGAGCCTGAGATGACCTGCTTCAGACCTTCTTCTCAGGGGACCTGAGAAGGAAAGAGGCTTTCAGTGTACTACAGCTAGGTAGAAGCAAGGTAGACTGGAAGTTGTGGGTACAACAGCTCATGGATGAAGCGTTGGCCTGCATCTTCCAGGGGTGGGCAGACAGAATAAAATGGAACACCCCTCCCCCATGACTGAAACCCCAGAGTCTGCTCATTTCCTTTCAGATTCAACATTCTAGGATATCTTTTCTTCCAAAGATCTTGCCCAGGGAGACCTGGATTGGCTTCCCATTCACATAGAAGGATGGCAAGGAATGGGAGCAGGGGCTTTCAGAATCTTCTGGAAACAAAGCCACAGGCTCTCTGAGAGTTTCCGATCTGGTGTCTCTGGGTCCCACATTCCTGGAGGCAGATGAGCTGCCCCTCCCAGCTCAGGAGGTCACTGGCAGCTGTGCAATTCTTGGAGTCTGTCTTGCGTGGTCAGTGCCCTGGCGTGGTCACAGTCCAGGTGAATCAGTGATTCCGGGAACTTCACGAACGGTTGAGCAGTCATTCCATCTCAGGGCCTAGAAATCCACAGGAGAAGCAGAGACGCTTCTTTGGGTCTGCAGCATCATAGAAAAAAAAAGATGGTGCAAAGAGAGGCAGGAAGCTAAAGGATCAGGTGCAAGGGGAGCCTGGAAATTCCTGCCCATCCATCTCTCCATCACTGAGGTCCCCCAGAGTCCGTGAACATGCAGGATGCAGGAAAAGCACAGCCTGGATGCATGCCAGGCTCCTGCTCGTGCCAAATCACCTGTTGGACCTGCCTCCCAATCCTGGTTTGAGACACGGGACTAGCTTTGTCAAAGCCATACCATCTTTGGCATAGACTAGCAGCTGAGGAAGCATGCTGAATGAAGACACAGGTTACCAGTATTCTTAGCAAATTTAGAATTTAGTATCTATTTGTCAGTGAAACAAAATTATTCCATGGAGGGGAGCACAATGGCCTTGGACGATACCCACGAAGGAAAGAGGTCAATTCAGACAATACATCTACAAAGAAGGTGACTAGGGACATGGATGTCACCTGACCTGGAAAGCCACCCAGAGGCTTACTTTGCTTGTTATGAACTTAACACTGATGCCTCTGCTCAGAAGGGAGGCCTACCCAGTGGCTGCCCTCATGTTGTTCAAAACTCAAGTAAAAGAAAGGCATCCTTGGAGTTCAGATAAGTGACCAGGAAGGTGTGAGTTGGGGCATGGCGTATTTGGGCCAATTTCCATAGTCAATTCAGATTCAGCATGGGCATGGGCATCCCATATGGAGGCCTGGCAGCTCTCTGCAATGAACTGAATACAAACCACACACACACACACAGACACACTCACACACACACACCAAAATGATACTTGAGATTAACAATTCAAAGGATTCGACGCCACCCATCAATTTTAAACTTAATCTGAATGTATCTTACTGCTTTCTTTGGTTTTAGTTTTCTATTTGATTTTCATTACAAACAATAGGTTTAAAAAATAGTGAGATTTATGTTAATAAGGTGTCGGGACACATTGGACCCTTCCAGAACATCAAAGACTGTGCAACCAATGGTGGGCTCCAATCCTCAGAGGATGTGTCTCTCTTTAATCAATGCTTTGGGATTTTATGCCCCCCCCCTTTGGATTAGACTTCTTCACAAAGTCTTCTCTTCCCTTGTCTATGATGTCATAACTGCAGACAAATTACAAGTCTATCACTTACTTTGCCACTTATTTTCAAAACATGTGCTAGTCCCCCAGCGACCCAAGCTGAGCTACATAAACGCAAACAGCAGAATGGAGGTAGGCAAACCAAACAGCACCCATGGAAAGAGCGGCTATTGACAGAAGATATTTCTGTGGCCTCTGCTTGTCCTGGGCTAGGCTGCAAATCCCCCGAGACCTGAGTCTGTGCAGTTCTGAAGGCTTGAACTGGCCTTCCTTAGGACAGTCGACTACAGGGAACGGTCCGTAGAAGGATGAATTACAATGGTATGACAGATGAAAGTTGTCCCCATTCACCAGCACAAGTGCGTGTACACGTATACTCTGGTCTTTAGCCTTTACTGTGTTCTCCCACCTGAATGAATTGTAGTATTTTAAAAACAGACATGCAGACTAGGAGTGTAGCTCAGTTAGTAGGATACTTGCCTAACATTCCTAAGGCCCTGGATTCTGCCCATAGCATTGCCAAAAAAATCAGGCTTGGTAACAACGACCTTAGGAGGTAGCAGCTGGAGGATAAGAAGTTCAAAATCATCCTTAGCTCCACAGAGACTTCAAGACCAACCTGGAGACTTTATCTAAACAAATAAACAAACACCCCAGATCAACAAAACCAAGTGCCGTCAATTTGCCCTACAACTGCAGAGCAGCGGAATCCCCCCCTCCCTGTAACCAATCAGTGAACTTCAGGAAGAACAATGGCGCCAACTCTACACACAGCCAAAATGGTTTATCAGCATGCAAGGGAATCGCCTGGCAGGCAAGCTTCTTGAACTTTCTGTCAATGCCCCACTGAACACTGGTCCCAAAGCACAGATGGGGACTTATGGTCCCCTGGGGCTGGTAAAGATGGCCCTGAAAGCAAGGGTTTCGCCTCCTTTCCCTTTTGGCACTAAGAATGGTAAACACCAGCACCTTTGGTCCTTGGCCTCCCAAGGATGGCCTCACCCAGCCCCCTTTGCTGGGCAGCAAATTCCAATCATCGTCTTCATTGTATTCTAAACCTAAAGAAAACAAGGCATCCTGCCCAGCAGCTCATCTATAAAACATTAATCACTGTCCCTTCCTTGAGAAGCCTCTGACCAGCGAAGGTATGCTCTACAGGAGCCATGGAAAAATCCTAATATACATGGCTTGGCCACACGGAGGGCGGGGGCCTGGCCACACCGAGAGCGGGGGCCTGGTGCCAGTGCTTTTCCAGCTGGGCTTCCAACTTTCGTTCCAAGGATGCTGAGAACCAGTCCTGGAAACCCCAAAGTAAAGGAACCCTCCAGACATCTATCAAGTTCCCCAAAGGTACTATGGTCCTTAGGGTCAAGTGGCAAGTGGCTGCCTTAAGCCACCACGCCTTCCACCAGAGCTTTGAGCTCTTAGGCAACAGCGCCGGGTTCAAGGCCAGTATAATAGATCACATTAACCAGCGGGTGATCGAGCCAAGGGTGCCTGCATAGGCCAATCCTTTTACAGACCTCTTCAGCACCCAGACAGCGGAATCCCCCTGATTCTAGTGGAGAATCTGAGCTACTGAAAGAAGAAACATGGAGCTGGGGAGATGGTGGAGTGGATAAAAACATTGCCACACGAAGTATGATAACTTGAGGTCAGATCCTCAGAATCTACACACAAAACAACTTAAAACTTTTATGATATGAATGCAGTAGTGTCTGTATACCCAGCATGCCCCTAGAGGAGGATGGAAGCAGGAGCAGAATCATCTCCAGCCGGGTCACAAAGAGATCCTGCCTCAAACAAGGTAGAAAGGCAAGTACTGATATCTGAAGGTCGTCTGCTCGTCACAAGAATGCTGTGGATGCCTACACCCACATACCTGAACAACACACACACACACACACACACACATTCACACTTTTCTCTCACACACAGAGAGAGAAAAAACACACACATTTACACCTCTCTCTCTCTCACTCACACACACACATTTACCTCTCTCTCTCTTTCTCATTCTCTCTCTCTCTCTCTCTCTCTTACACACACACACACACACACACACACACACACACGGGTCACAGATCTGTAAAGATTCCAGACTACATGTTTAGAAATGACAGAGGATTCTCTTAGCACTAGTTCAACCTCAAGCTGGCAGGACTCTGAACACAGCACTGTGACTGGTGCTCCCGGCTCCCTGGTTTGGAAGAGCTTCTGCTCTGTATCAGGCCTGATCAGAGACCTCCGATGGGGTGTGACAATTGTAGTATTTCAGCATTTTGCTCTTGTGCGTTTAATGGAAAGACAAATACTCTAGGATTCAGTGACTGCTAGAACACATCCTACTTCCTTGTAGGCCAGGTGCAGAGGCATGACCTTTCGTGCTGGCTGAATCAACCTCAGATTAACACTGGATAGTTTTGATAGGGGTGGCTGACCTATAATCTAGTCTCCACAAGGTCACAATCTAGAGGCTGGTGACAGATGCCCCCCACCAAGGCACCTCACGTGCTAGTCGCCTGACTATTCAGGAGCCTAGGGACAAAGGTTGAGTCCTGAGGCTTTCAGGAAATATGCTGCCTGTGTTAAAACCTGATGAACAAAACAGACAAGGACCTCTGCTTACTCAAGAAGACCCGTCCAATCCCAGTGCTTCCCCAAACCGCTTCTCTGCGCAGAGCTAAGTAGAACATGAGCGGAACAATGTTTGTGGACCCCAGGGAGACGGATACCTAGAGCACTAATCCCATAGGCTAGAGGAAGAGTCCGGGACAGCCTGGCCCCAAAACTATTATAGCCAAGCCTATTGGGTATCGAATACCTGGCTTGGTGCATTATCATCCCTCATGGTGCAGCATTGGCCTCCCCTGTTCATATATGCTATTTTATCCCCTTTCAGCCAGGAATAAGTACAGTTTCATGAATGTAGCGTCAGCCTGGTGCTCCCTTTAGCCATCACCACATGAGTCTGTTTAGAAGGAGCAGGCTTCTCAGATCATCAGGGGCCCCAAGGCCAGCCCTTCTCCCTTCTGCCTCCCCATTACCTTGTAGGAGTTGATGCAATTGCAGCTCAGCCTGGTTCTCTGAGAGCCCAGAGCCTAACTCTGCTAAGCATCACAACAAAATAGATAGGTCAGCATCACGTGATGGAGACAGCCAATTGTTGAAGCCAGGCAGAGCAGGTTCAAATCTCAATCCCACCACCATCCTGTTGTGTAGCCCTGAGAGAAAGATTTCAGGAGCCTGAGCAATCTCTGCAAACGCAGATAGCTCTGTCTTCTAAATAGTAAGTCACAGCAAGGTCCCTAAAACTCTACTCCGTAGGTACTCCAGAAGACCCAGTTTGACCTCTTCTCCAGGACCTATCTGCGCTCTAGGACTCTAGAAATGACAACTTCTAGAAGCCATACAAGAAGGGCTGTACTGTGGAATCGAGCAGAGGCTGAGCACTGGAGTAGCTGGGGGCCGCAGTGGTTGGAGACTGAGGGGACCTGTGATCTAGGAGATGGAACAAGAAGGCAGGCTAGGAGGGACTGTGAGGTAACACTTTGGAATCCCCTCACAGGTGAGGCTGTGAGGTTTCGGGCTAGCCTCTACAATGTCCCTGTGGCCTAGAAATCACTCCCTCATAAGGGCAGCACATAACCTCACCAGAAAGAAGCCAGGGAAGCTTAGATGGGTTGAGGCAGCCCCAGGCTGCACACAGACTGCAGTAAGAGACACCATTCCAATGACACTAAGCCCTCTCAGTGTGACCTCTTATGTCATCACTGTGTCTTTAGGAAACATGATGGAATACTGAGCCCTTCTCAGCCTACACTTCTGGTGATATGTGTGCTTGTGGTCTGGAAACCATTCCATAAAGATGAGGGTTCTTTCCTCCCAGAGCAAGCTTGTGGAAGGAGCCGACTTGCCCGTTGCCTGGTCCCAGTGGCTAGGCTCATAGTTCCCCTGAAGTGTTTTATGTGTCACAGGTGGGGTCAGTGTCAGGAACTTGCATTCAAATCTCAGTATAGCATAGCACAGGGGTCATTTTCTCTGATGAGTCAACCCCAAAAACTCCCCTGGGGCTTCTAAGACAATTATAAGTGGGGCTTCCAGGATGAGCTGAGGGGTGGTAGAGGCGTGGCAGAGTCTGGTCCTGCAGACTCTGTCTTGAGATCAGAGGGGTAACAAGAATACAACCTCAACCCTGCTTTCCCTAACCCTTCCATCCTCCAGAACCCAGAATGTCTCCTGTAACTCCGTTTAAAGTGGCTCCAATTTGTCCTTCACTTCTCCATAGTTGTCCCAAGATCTCCACATCCTACTAAGGGCAAGACCCTGTGCCCCCTCGGGCCTGTCCTGTAGCTCTACGCATTCTCTTAGGACACAAGGGCGTCTGTCATCTTCCCAGACTGGGTGGCATAACAGTGAGACAAATCCCCTCACAGACCAGGATGGGGATTGCATCTTTTGGGGGGATGCAATAACAACAAAGCAAAAAAAAAAAAACACAGGAAGGCTGGATGACCTTACAAGTCATTGTCCTTTATTTTCTTACCATAAGATAAAATTTCAATTGCAAAGAAACATACACAGAGCAGACAGATGTGGGGTCCTTGATCATTGTAGCCAGAACCAGGTGGGATGGGTCCACCCCGCCCCCTCTAACATAGTCTCTCATCACCACCCATGACCCTTAGCCATTACCCAGGCAGAAACTGAGAAGCTGGAGGTGAGAGGAGTCCACGTCGTTGACCAGGGAGCGGCCAAACATGACCTTGGCTGTTAAGATTGACCCAATATGATCTAGTTGGGCACATGGGTTCTCAGTGTCTTTATCTGTTAAGTGGGCTATGGTGCCTGCTAGGGAGTGGAGATGAGGCTGTAACCATAGGCCTTCTGACTGTCCTGCTGTTCCTAAGCACCTGAAGAATGTGCCTATCTGTTTATGTTCACAACACGGTTAAGGGCACAGTGGTGGAGCCACTCTGGCCTGATGGGATTGGATGGACTAGCCTAAAGAGCTGAATTTAGGATGTCAGCCCCTGGGCTGCCTGTGCTCTGACCTGTCCTTGGGCTGCAGCAGAAGATGCTTCATCAGGTCCATAAAGAAAGAAGACTGTGCCTAGGGTCCCATAGTGAGCCTGTTGAGGTTGTCCAGAACACAGACAGCCAGGAGCTCATCAGCCAGGGCGGGAGTGACCTCCTTGATCATGGTGTGAGCTAGGGCACCCAAGGCCCTGCATGCCCAGTGTGGGTGTCTGTCCCAGGATTTCTCCACGTCCAGCTGCTTCCGTCCTTAGACACAGTGCTGCTTAGCTCAACGCTCTTTAATAAACACATCCCCTGAATCTACACTGCACGGGGGCCTGGAGGACTGAAAAAAACTATCCAGTTAGGGCCATACTAGATGGGCAGACCAACTAGAGCTCGATAATTGAGCGGGAGCTCTTCCTCCACCACAAAATGTCCTTCATTCTGCTACCGCAGACCGACCTAAAGAAGGCCTCTTTGGGTGACAGGCATTTCCAGCACCCCAAACCACTTCTCTGCTTCATAGCTCATCCACATGTGCTCATGGGCTGTGGATGTTGGGAAAGAGCTCAGGCCAGGTAGACAGAGCAGTGCTGTCTAGACTGTTCCTTCTAGAACCTGTGGTATGTCCCCTCTTGTGGGTCCCCATAGCGGTTCTTTCCTTGCCACTTGACAGATGTGGTCACTGAAGCCCCAGCACATAGGGACAATTTCAAGGTCCTATAGTGAGTCTAAGAGGAAGGGCCCTAGAGGTAATATAGACCAAAGGTAAAAGTTTTAGGGGACCTCCTCTCCCTCCAAGTTTGGGGACAAGATGCCTACTCAAGGAAGGCCAAGGTCAAAGGCACAAAGCAACAATGGCAGGGTTCCAGGCACCTAAGGTGGGTGACTTGCTGGGCAACTTTGGGATGAGGGGGACTTTCTAGCACACTCTGAGGGGACACCTAGCAAGCGGGTCCCTCCCTTTCACTCCTCCATGGTGTCAATGGAATGAGGTGCTGAGTTGATAAATCTTGGTCCCCAGGAAGCTCTGAGACCAGGAAATAGAAAGAAAGACAGTGATATTGCTGCCCCAGACGAGGCAGGACCACTCAGGTCAGGCAGGTCTCGGGGAGTGACTTTGGTCAGCCTGTCAGAGTGTCTACAATAGGATTTAAGCCCTCCCCTCCCTCCACCCATCCCTGCCCCACCCCCATATGGATGCCTAGGCCAAGCCTCCTCTATTTGGGC
Source organism: Microtus pennsylvanicus (assembly GCF_037038515.1). NCBI lineage: Eukaryota > Metazoa > Chordata > Mammalia > Rodentia > Cricetidae > Microtus > Microtus pennsylvanicus. Next base: position 13,405,017 of record NC_134599.1, on the reverse strand, counting down.
TTCATCTCCACCCTAGAGTTGATGTCATCAGCATCCAGGTCATAGTCCTCCACCTGGCCACTGGTCCACACCTTCATGCGGTCTGTGAGGTCGCTGCTGCGAGGGGCCAGGATGAAGTCATAGATCAGCACTGCCAGGGCACCCCCGATGAATGGCCCCACCCAGAAAATCTAGGAAAGAAGCATGAGAGTTTAGGGGACAGCTGGCCGCATCATCCCTTCTCCCCTTGGGGATCTCGCCAAATCGGTCTTGAGTCAGAAGCAGATAGACCAGACTCTTACTTTCTGATTCCTGGGTTCCCCAGAGTGGGTCCAGACCAGGGTATGTAGTAGAGATACATCCTGGCCTCTGTACCCAGCTGTTGGCATCTCTGTAGCACCTCACTTCTTAAGATGGCTACTACTCCCTTCCCCCAGCCTTGGAAAGTTCCCAGCGATGGGCTAGTGTAATAGAAGGGTGGCCAGGAGCACACAGACCAACGGTAATTAGAGCTAAAACCTACGCAATGTCTCCTCTGCTCAGAGCTCTGTTTGCAGACATGGGTCCTCTCCTGATCCTAAAAAGCCTGGGAGAGCCAACTCTCCTAAGCCCACTTCATTCACAGCCTGGGAAACCAAGGCACAAAGCCTTCCTGAGGTTGCTAAAAGCAAAGGTGGCAGAGCCAAGATTCCAAGCCTACTCTCCACCATATTGTTAGGACAATGGGGGAAGAGCACCGGCCAGGGCTGTAGGCTTGAGCTACCAGAGTGGAACCTAAACAGAAATCTTATCAGGATGCAAACACCCTTCTTCATCTCAGGATTTGATTTCTTGATTTCCTTTGCCCTATGTATCTCCCAAAATCTCTGTGAAAGGAAGATAGGCCTCAAGGGTGGGGGTAGAGTTTGCTTCCACCATGTGCCTGGCTGCCCCAGGGTCACTTACCCAGTGGTTTGAGAAGTTGCGGGTGAGCACAGCAGAGCCAAATGATCGGGCAGGGTTGATACCACAGCCGGTGTAGTCGATCTAGAAGGGGGCATATAAAGAACAGGAATGTAAAGAAAGTGGCAAGGAGACCAGGGAGAGAGTGCAGAGAAGGGGACAATCAACCCCAGTTGAGTAAGGGGCATGATTAGAAGTCCTTGGGTCCTTTTCCTGGCACCCAAAGCAGCTCTGCCATCCCCTACCCATGGTGGAAGTTCCATCCAGGGTACCACAAATACCACACTAGCCCTTCTCACCAGCTGCTTTGACCCTGATCCCCACCGTGGCTTTCACCTAGGAATTCCCCTACTCACCGCCAGCAGGTGTCCCAGGGCCACAGAGAAGCCAATGGCAAGAGGAGCTGAGCCACCTAAGTCACGGCGCCTCCGGTCAGTGGTGGCCAGCACACACAGCACCAGCTGCAGAGTGCCAATGATCTCAATGCCCAGACCCTGGCCAGAGTTCACACCTCGAGCCAGCTGCAAAGGAGAGAAGCAAGAAGGCCCAGTGAGTGGAGCAGGGGGGCGATTGTAATGAGAACCCCAGAGCACCAACAGACAACCTTCAACCCCTTCCTAGCTTTTCACTCAGTTTCTCACTGTGTGTACCCAGAGGGCCCAGACATACACAGCAGTTAACGAAGATCAGTCCTCGTCCCCTCCGACACCTGTTGATCCTCTAGCTTGATCCCTTGTCCTGTCTAGACCCTGCCTCCCTCTGCTCGGAGGCCCAGGGTGAAGCAGGGCCTCCTTGTTGGCTACATGGAGTGCTCATACAGGTGAGAGGTGCTTCTCAGACACAAGAGGTGGTCAGGGACATTCACAGGAGAAGAGAAGCATAGACAGGAGGAGCCAAGTGGATGTCGTTTCACCCTTTCAAGTCCAAAGCCTTTCCTATCTCCACTCCCTTTGCCCCCCTGCATCTCCTCTCTTCCCTCTTTTCTCTCCTGGTCCCCGCCCTGCCTTCCCCTCTCTTTGGCTCCACAGGCCCCACCACCGTAGTCTGGCTGCCCCTGTGCCTACACCACTTTTGGAAACATGACTCATGGAAAAAGAAGGGAACGAGAACGGCCACGAAGTCACTGGAGCCCTACCATCTCTGCAGCTGCAGTGAGAAGACCCACAGGGGAGCTGGGCCACGTTGGTGAACACACCGGCATGTTCTGCCTTCAGTCTGCCTCCCAGGAGGCATGGCTGGGCCCCAGCAAGCTGACACGAAAGGCTCACTTCCAGTTTCCCAACTGAGTGGTGGTATCTCCAAGGCCACCAGGCATTCTATGGGGGAGAGGTGGGAGGCACACCTCCACTTCTTGAGGGGTTTTCCCAGTTCGGCCCTGAGGCCCTCTCACAAGAACAATTCTCTTCCCGCCTTTGTCTGCAGTGCTGGCTCCCAGAGAATGACTCACATCCCCTGGGCTGCCTTGAAGCCCCAGCTTTGGGCCTTTCCTGACCAACCCCAAAGCTATGTCCCCGTCCCCCATCTTCCCCCGCCCACCAAAGCCCTGTGAGCCTTCTGGGGCAATGCCTGTTTATCACCTCACTGTTAAGTCAGGCAATCGAGGCAGAACCCAGTGCTCAGGTTCTTACTCTTCTGCTTGTTGGTACCACAAACCTGGTTCTCTCTGGGCCTTAGCTTTTCCATCTGCAAAATGGGCTCAAGGTCTCAGCTCTGTCTAGACTCTAGAGCCTCCAGAAGACTCAAGGGTCCCGGGTCTGTCTCAGGCATTTGGTGAAGGTGGCAGAAGCAAGAACTATCGGGAGGTAGAGATGGGTGAGGGATAGCTGGGCTGGCTGGCAGAGCATACCTAAGGCTGGGAAGGCTTGATGGAGGAAGGACTAGAAGCCCAGGATGGCTAATTCCACTTCACAGTCTGGAAGGCTGTGACCCTCATTTAAATTCATGGCTTCTCTCTCTCCATCTCTTCTTCTCTCTGGGGATGGCCTAATTGCTAGCTGGCAGAAGTCCCGAGATGAGCACTTCCTCACCAATTAATGGAGCTGTCCCTAAGTCTCCTGCTCAGATCCAACCACCACCCTGCCCTTCTCACAGATGTAGCCAGAGCCAGTCCATCTTTTCCCCTGCTTCTTAACCACAGCCGATCCCAGGCCATACCCCAAGTACCACTGTCTACACAAAGCAGAGCGGGCAGCTCCAGGCCCAGAGGTCTGAGTCTTCAGGAGGCCTGGGAACTCCAGAAGGTACCTACTCTTGACTGCCAAAAGCCACAATAACACTGGCAGCCTTTCCCTTCCAAAGCCCACATCTACCACCATTCCCAGCAGTCACCAGCTCCCCCACCCACCTCCCGTCTGGGCTGCTAATCACAACTGTTCTCCACTGCCTAATGCACTTCAACTTACATCTGGGAAAACGTAAGAGGGTCAGAAACGATAAAGGTCTGCAGAAACTCCACGTCCAGGAAAGAGAAGGTTAGAAACGTCAAACCGTAGCGATCACATACAGTCCATTATCTTTCAAACAACCGCTTTAATAGTGCCAACCCCAGTTGCTGCCGTTTGTCACTGGCAAGGATCCAGGTCAGCACATGCGTGCAGAGTTTTGCCTGGATTTTCACTGGTTAACATTGCAACTGCAGCACTGAGTTTTCTGAGTGGTGGACCAGGCCACGCAGCTCTTGGGAAGCATCTGAAAGCTCCTTATTGGACCCAGGCAAGCTCACGGCTTAAGCCACCCTTCAGACACACTAGCTCTGAGCCTTCTATGGAAGTTGGCTTCTTTCTGCTCCCATCTGCCACGCCCTCATGGAATCACCTGAGCAGCTGAGCATCACGGAGAAGAGGAATCCACCTGCCACCCAGCTGGGTGTTTGTCCCTCCTAACCTGGGAGCCTTAGTGGGTCTCTACAAACCTCCACGGGGAAGCTTGTTGTGCAGTACAAAATGGGTTGAAAGTGCACATTTTCCAGAACTTCCAACCTCTGTGTGGCAGCTGATTTCAACAAAGCTCTTAGAGAGAAGGGCCCATGCTTTTGCTGTTTAGCTGGGAGAGGATCGGCCGACCTTTGAGACTCACATATGGAAGGACAGGAGCACCTATGCTCAAGGAGGAGGCAGTAAGGCCAGGACCCTCACCCCAGGCTCACAGGCAAATGTGCTGGTTACCAGGGCACCAGGCCGCTGGCTACCAAGGGACCGGGCTGTTCCCAGCTTGGAATGGGTTGCTGGCAGGAGGTGTGTGTGTCCCAGGCCAGGATCGCCCTTTCCATGACATGCTACCTGAACCCTCCCTGCCACTTGTAGGCAGCCTACTGGGAAAACTCACTAAGTCCTAGGCACAGGGCCCTGATTGCCCCTGTGCCCCACCCTTGGGGAGCTGCAGAGTCCAGAGCTGGGCCTGGCTGAGGCTCTGCTCTCAAGGAACGGCTTAAGAGACAAGGCTGTCTGCCCACCCCCACTGTTTCCAGTACTTGGCCCTGGTCCGCCAGGGAACGGTGGGCCCCACCTTGTCACCCCACAGCCAGAACTTACATGTGTTCCTGTCTCAGTGCACAGCTGCATGGGTTTGTGGACCACCATCAGCTGTGTCTGCAAGTGGCAATTGTGCTTTTCGTTCCTTCTCTTTCATTAGACCTTAACAGGTTTGTTACAGAATAATTAAACGCTCTAAGAACTATAAAAAATTTTAGACCTATAGGCAGAAAGAAGAAATTGCTTAGACAAAAAAGTAAATTATTTAAAAATGGAACGTTACAAGAATCGGATCAAGCTAGTCCCAAAGTGAATGTTTTTCAGCAACCCTCCCCTTAGGAAATGATAGAATGAGGCAGTCGGAAAGCCTAATAACATACACAGGCGAGAATCCAGCCACTTAACTAGCTGTACTTGATTAAAGAAAAGGAGGGAAAACCCTCGCCTTGGGATTAGAGGCTTGTCAGTCTTTTGAAGTTCCCGAGGGAAATTTAAACAAGCTGATAGGGTCCTGGCCAAGTACTCCTAAGCCGAGCCTGACATTCGCTGTGACTCAAGACACCACGTTGGGCATGCTCTGCGGAGCAGGGAGCTCTGCACGGCACGAAGTCCCAGATGTTTGCTGTGTGTTTGCACTGGTGTGTCTGCTGGCGTTTCTGAGTGCGTCACTGTGTCCCTCCTCGGGCTTCACACCCACAGGGGTGGTGCCACTACGAGCTGGAGAAGGGGGGGAAGTGGCCGAGGGAGCGACCCCTCGAGTAAGAAAGCAGCTGGCCTCAAAGGCCTTTTATTTGCGCCCAGAACCATTTTGTCTTTCTGACAAGAAACAATACACAAAGCAATGGTTTCCAACTTCCTCTTTTCCTTTTCCTTACCGCAGGGCAGGGAGAGGAAGGGGCTCCTGAGAGGAGCCTTCCCTGCCTGGGCCCCCAGATCCAGGCAGTGTCGAACCCATGCTCTGTGCCCCATGTCATGTATGTGCATGGCTGTGTACATGATTGTGCAGTATATGTGCACTTTGGAGGGTGGGGAGGCAGATTTAAAACACGGTCCTACCCTGACATTACCCACCGTATGACCTTGACAAGGATCCACACCTTCGTTGGGTCTCAGTTTTCCCAACTGTAGAATGGGGACATTGGCCTAGACTCCAGCCCCAGGTGGTCTTCAGATTTCCTCTTGCCTGAAATCAGGTAGTGTCTCTCTAGCCAGCGTCCAGAGACCTGAGTACAAGTCTCCATTCTCGGTGTGGCACAAGGCCTGTGTCACAAACACTCTTGCCCATCTCCACTGCACCTCCACACAGCCAGGCTCTGCTGGAGTAGCTGCCTTGTCAGGTGGGTCCAACCTACATATTTCTAGAGACAGGAGCTCATCTGTTTAGAGGAAACTGCTTCCTGAGTTTAAAACAAACAACAAAATCTTCTTTATACAGAGCAGAATCTCCCCTCTGGAAAGGCTTGACTGAGCTTTCAGACCCCTGAAGGGCTGATCATGCCTGCCCACTGTCTTTGGTCTGTGGGCTTTAGTCTCAGGCTCCAGGATGCTGAGGAACATGAGTATGGATAACTTCCTGCTCATTCCGCCAGGTACCATCCTACTGTGGCAGAGAGACCTCTCTAGTCTCCAGGAAAAGGTCCAGACAGAGGAGCCCCTGGTCACCATGGAACCTCAAGGACATGTTCCCGCTCAGATCTGCAAGTAAGAGGCTGAAGTTTCAACCGTTCCGAGTTCTGAGCCCTACAGCTGCTTCTAAATGATGGGAACAGGAGTGACCAGGACCTGAGTTCCCAGGGACCCACTGTGATCAAGAATTTAAGGTTGTTCTGCCACCATGAATGGCTTCCCAGACACACAGCGGGGGGGGGGTATTGTGATCTGCCTGGAAAGGCTTCATGGGTTGCAGGTGAGGACACCCTGAGTGGAGCCCTAGAGAGAGAGAATAAACTGTGAAGGGGCTTCCAGATGAACTGCTAGGGGCTGCTCAGGCTAGAGAGGGGAGCACCGGGGCAGAAGGGCTGAGGTGTAGTGGGGTGGGGTGACCTGGGGTGGGAGCAGTTTTCCTCAAACTCCACCTGCATAGACCTTCATGGAGTACACTCTTTCAGATACGTGTTCCAGGCAGACCCTGATTTGGGACAAGTGGTCCACACTAGCTGCGCTGCTCAGCAGATGCTGTTGGAGGACCCGGCCTCAGCATTTTTGCGAGAAGGAATGACTACCCTGCCACAAAGGCTCCACCTCTCTACGCTCTTCCCTTGCCCTCTCACTCCTAGGTTCTGGCTGGAAACAGTAATTACAGGTCTCAGCTTTGCTATACACCCCGTCTCCAGCTCTGTTCCTGGCCATGCTGGACTGGCCCAAGGCATTGGAAAGTCACACCTACTTCACATAGTTCACTCCTAAGTCCCGGGGGAGGCAGCAGGGGGCTCAACCTGGGAAGGCCTATTGGTAGGAAAGGCCCTCTCTCCTCATTTTCTGAGGAAGCTAACCCCTAAGAAACTAGAAGAGTGAAAACTTAAAACCAGGAGCTATACCATCTGGCATAGCAGGTGGAAGCATTTCCAAGCCTTTGGGTCCTTGGACCCAAATGAATAGGACTAAGAATGACCCTAAAGAGACTAGTTGTGCCCTCTGCCTGTATCCCCAGGTGGCTAGACGGGGAGGCTCGGGGAACACAGTCCTCTCCAGACGTACTCAGATACCAGCTCCTACCGCTTCTGGGGTCCAGCCTCCCATCATGATCCCAGCCTGCCCAAATTCAGTGACCACCTCTAGATCATGGCCTCCCTTGCCCTTTGCTTGAGCTCTGCCCAGCAGCCCCTTCTCAGTCCGCACGTGGGTTCTTACAAGATCACCTCCCTGCAGTTCTCCTGGCCCTCCCATCCTTCCAGTTCAAAAGTTCCCTGGCCCGCCCTGACACTTCTTATCTCACCTGCCTCCTGCGCGGTATCTCAGGCAGCTGTGCTGCTTATCTGGCCCCAAGCCCATGAGCTGCCCGGTGTGGGGAGCCTGGCTGACCCAGCCTTACCCTCAGCACCCAACAGCCCCAGTCATTTCTGCAGGACGAGGGCCAGAGAGGGGGAAGAATGAAAACAGCCAGAACGCCAGGACTCTAAGGCCCCAGCATCCTCTACTTTCCAAAGATAGCCACACCCTTTTATATCCTGTTCATGGTTCATAGGTGGGAATCAGGGACATCTAAGTCCCATCAATTGCATGGAGCAACACAAGGTGCAGGTGGCTGACCCTGGGCAGGGAACCTCAGAGCCTCCAACCAAGAGTGAAAATTAGGCTTCAGGTCTTTAACCCAGAAGGCACCAATGGGATTATAGGAGGTCCGTGGTCTCTCTCTTGGGCGTTTCCTGACTTAGTCAGGAGAGAGTTGTCCCCACCATGTCCCCTGGGGACACCCCCTGACTCACCCAACCACTTCCTGCCACTTTTCTCTCTATTTTCTTTGAAAATCTCCATGCCAACAACTCACCCCACCCAGGTTTTGGCAGCGGGGTGGGAGTAAGATCAGAGGAGCAGTGAGCGCCTTCCCCTGGGGTGCAGAGGAAGGGATTGCCACCTGTTCCGTTGTCTGCTTGTCCCTCCAAGGCATTGAGACCACCCTCAGTCCCGCCAGGTCCAGGAGCTAGTGCCTGAGAAGAGCTATTTGGCTGGGGGACAGACTGTATGCCAAAAGTCCATGGTTTGGGTGGCTAGTAAGAGTCCCACCACATATTGGTCCCCTCATATGGCACTGCCACTGGGGGTTCCTCTTAGCCAAGCCCTTCTCAGGTAGGTAATTAGCTCCAGCCAACAATATAAGTTGGTAGTATGCGGGCAGCAGAAATGTCACGAGAACCTAGCCCCCACCTCAAACCTCAGGATACTCGGCTCCAAGAAGACTCAGTGGTTAACAGCAAACAGGACTTCGGGCTAGGGTGCCTGTCCCCAAGCTGTCCCCACACAAGCCTGGCCCTCCTTCTCCTTCAGTTGTATCCTGCCTGACACAGATACTGGGGTAACTCTGGAAAATGGAGGGGGCTGCAGAAACTGAAGTGGGGTGTAGCCAGATTCAGGTGCCTCTGAAGCAATCACATTCTGCCTCTGCCTGGGATGACATATTAGAGAATGCAAAGCCTTTGCCAGCAAGGGCAGAGGTTTGCCTGTCACTTGACTTGGAAGGGACAAGAGTTAGGAGTCTCCACCACCTCTTTCCCACAGGGGCCCTTCATTGCTTCTGTCCCCCCAGCCCCCAGCTCAGTGGGAACTTGAGCCTTCTCAGTGGAATTCAGCAAGGCACCTAGTCCTGCTCCTATTGGAGAGACTGGAGTCTAGAGGGACACAGTCTATCTAATTCTGCTCCCTGCGCCTACCGTAGCCAAGTTTTCTCCAACTAAAGTCTAAACTCCGGCCACAGGGCTAATCTTCAATCTCCAGTTGAGCAGAGGTTGACTTAAAAGCGTGATCCTGAGGTGTCACTGTGACATAGACGTGCTCATCCCTGCAGCAGGGCCACATCAGCTGCCCTCTGCACCAGACTTTCACCTCCCTCCCTGTCTGCATCTCCTGCACTTGGACTTCGGCTGGGAAATGAGAGGAGTCTACTCATCCATAAACATCCAACTCTCAGGAGCCCCCAGACCACTCCCTTGCCCCTGTCCCGCCTGAGACATCCGCCACCCTTACTCAGACACTCCTACTAAACTGGTCCCCATTAAACCCAAGTGCACTCGGCATGGGCACTGAGCTAAGAAGATGGGAAAGGTCTGTGGCCAGGCAGCCACCATCAGGGCCAGCCACTTAGCAGTTATTTTGAACAGCTGCCATGCAGTTGTCAGCATCTGCTTGTCATCCAAGTCAGGAACGATGGGCACAAGTGGTTACACACTCGCAAATGCACCATCAACTTGAAAGTAGCTTACACAAGTTCAGGACCCGTGTAGACACGTGCACCGCTCCACTCCCACCTCCACACACAAGAAGCGGGCATGGCACACCATTCAGTGGCCAAGGACTGAAGAGCTGAGCTCTTCTCCTGAACTGTTATCTAGAAAACTCTCCCAACAACTCCTCAAGTTTGTCTGATTATAGGGGACAGAGGAATGAAAGAGAGCTGTCTCCTGACCTTCTGGGAAAGCTGACTTGGGGACCTGAGTGTGGACCTAGAAGCCCAGGCAACTTCATAAGGGGCTCATGCTCAGATACTTGCAAAAGTGGGTTTAAACATGATATGTATCTGGAGAAAGTGGACTTGGGACAGTAGGAAGAGGTTGCCTAGGGCACAGGGCTGCCAAGGAGGGAAGTGGCTTCTCAGGTAGAACAGAGGAGGGCCAAGAAACTTTAGTGGTGGGGTGGAGAAATGCTGGCACACAGCTAGCTGCCCCCTCAGTTCATTCCTGGCAGTAGATACTCTGCAGGGGACTTTGGCACAACCGTTAGAGACTAACTCACTCATGCCCACAGCACCTGGCAGCAAACAAACCCTGCAGCATACTGGGTTCCAGCCCCAGCACTCGGCATGACCCCAGCAACCCTCATCATCCTCTCTGTTCCTCAGTGTCCCCATTGTGCACAAGGCAAATGGAGCCAATGCCCTCTCTGTGTCCTCCTACATAACCCTCCCAAGCCTGAGACACCCCACTCACGTCATTGCGGCCAAGGGAGTTCTCAGGTAGGGAGGAGGTGATGCCCGAGAGGATGGCAGTGGCGACGATGGCCCCCACACACTGGGCAATCATATACATGACAGCCCGGAGGATGCTGATCTGACAACTGAGCAGGAGCCCCAGTGTGACAGCTGGGTTGAGGTGAGCACCACTGATGTGACCCACACTTTGGGCCAGAGTGGCAATGCTCAGACCGAAAGCCAGCGACACCTTCACGTTGTCCTGGACCAGTGTCTGGTTCCTCTCCAGCGGGTAATTGAAGCCTAGGGCAGAGCCGATGCTGATGAAGACGAAGAGGGTCATGGCCAGGAACTCGGCCACCACAGCCCTCCAGAAGATCTTCTTCTTGAATTCACTGGCCATGCTGGCAGGGGTACAACTTAACTGCTGGATGCCTGGTGCTCGACTCCCTCCAAGAGCTGAGCCACAGCCTGGGCTGGGCCTATTTATAGGGCTGGGTGGCGGGGGGAGCACAAAGGGAGGAAGGGCCTCTCCTTGCTCCTGTCCCGCCCCACACCACACGGGCCTCCTCTCTGCGATGGATGCAGACAGGGCTCTGCTGTCTGCCTGCCAACTTTTCTCCTTCCTCCTCTCCCCCTCCTGCCCTCCCTTGCTCCCTCCACCCGCCTCAGCCCTCGGCCCTGCCCAGCCTGAAGAGGCAGGCAGGAGGCAGCCGTTGCTCTAATAGGCTTTGGGAAATTCTTCCAAGCTGGCCCTTCTCAGGGGGCCAGAGAAATCCAGGTGTCCCCGCCCAGCCTGCAAAGCTCAAGGGTGCCTGAGGGCAGAGCCAGGCACTCTAGAGGGGGTGGGGAGTAGGAGTTGACTGGACTCTCAGGATGGACGTTGCCCTCCCTGGAGGTGGCACCCAAACCCGCCTGCCTGTCCCATCCCACTCTGTGCAGTTACTAATCTGAAGTCCTCAGGCTCAGGGATCCGAGAGCAAGTCTGGCCTCAGTCCTGGCCTGAGCCAAGGGGCTGCATGTCACTTTGGGGATGTTCCCTCACCACCCAGGCCTCAGTTGATTGGGGTTGAGAAGCTTTCTTGGAGTCACCTACTATTCTCCAGACAAGGATGGGCCTTGGCCTGGGCCAGACAAGGCCTGGGATTTGGGAATGCCCTCCCAAATCCTCACACTTAAAAAACACTTTGAACCAATGATTTGAGACAGAGAGGGAAATAATGGTGCTTGGTTGGTGTGTGTGTGTGTGTGTGTGTGTGTGTGTGTGTGTGTGTGTGTGTGTGTGTTGTGTGGGTTTCCTCTAATAGGCAGTGGAGCTGGCAGGTCACTGGGGAGATAGAAGGAATGGCAGCTGGACCTGAGAAGGGGAGTAAGGGAGACACACACGGCTGAGGCTAAGAGACAGAGATGGTATGACAGGGCAGCGGGAAGCTTTTCTGAGTGAGAGTGGAAAGGGAAGGAGTTTTTCCCAGCCAGGGAGACAGCAGGAAGAGCTAGGGTCGTAGCTCTGGGTAGTCTCCTTGCCTGGGTACAGGGTTCAATCCCCAGCAACACAGAAAACATGAACAAAACACAATACTTCAGAAACAGGAAGGGCACAAACTGAGCAGAGGGGACATTTGGCTGAACCGGAGTCAGGATACAGAAACGAAGGAAGAGGGAGGTCAGAGACCTCCAACAGCAGGAGGTGCTGCAGACCCCGAACCCACCCTGCTCCCTGGACACCCCCAGAATCCGGAGAGAAGGACCAGAGAACTGGTCACTTACCTACTGTGTGAGTGTGCTGGGAGATGAACCAAGCCCAGCAGGGGTGGGGCACTCTCTGTGGCCACAGGGCTGGGCCTAGGATGATCAGGTCCACCCTCTCCCCACCTCAGTCCTTCTCGGGATCATTGGCTTCTTACCCACTATACCTGGGAAACCAAGGACAACTTCTAATCTGACCTCGGTCAAGATGGAGCAGGATAAACACGTGGATCAAGCACCTTCTAAAGTGGGATCCACCATACAGAGCATGATACTGTCTCCCAAGGGCCACCTGTGTCCAGCTGCATCCCTGGTGCTGGATGTGGCCTGCAGGGATTGTGGTATGTTTGATGTTGGGAATGCGTTCACCGCCATGCACCTAAATTCTTACAAGGCCAAAAGGGAGGGGCTCAGGGAAGAATGGTGGCACAGAGGGCACTTGGTTCCCTCTGCCCAGGCAGTCTTGGCAGCCGGAGGTAATCAAAGGTTTATTAACCCTCTAGAGAGGCAGCTAGTACGATGGACCACCTCCCGGGACCTCCACCACATCCTTTATTCTGAGAGGTTCCCTTATGGCCTGACTGTGGTGTAGCCATTCAAGGAACTCATTCTTCAGTTCCAGGGGCCTCTAATCAAAGATCAGGCTGCGAAGCTAAGATCTTATGCTGTCTGGCTCAGGGACCCGGTCAGGAAGACTTTAGGAAAACAGTAGGGAGAGCACTTTCCAGAAGCTGGTGTGGCCAGGCAGCAGAACAGCACAACAGAACCAAGTGAGGAAACATCAGCCATTTTGTACCTAAGTATGTCCCAGGAGGCTATGGCAGTATCTGCAGACCAGGTCTACTGTGGCTGAAGTATGTGGTGTGTGTGTGTGTGTGTGTGTGTGTGTGTGTGTGTGTTGGTCCTTGGAAACTAGTAACACATTCACTAACACAGGTATTTTATTAGCGCTGATAGCATCCCAAATACCATTTTGGATACCGCTGAACAGCCATGGGCCACAGAAACCAGCCCCTTGTCTTCTTGAGGCTTCCCTTCCTCCACATCATCTCACAAACTCTGTGAAAACCCAGTAACAGCTGAGCCGATGAACATGGCTTCATTCTTTGGGCAAAGGTGATGTCAGCAATAGAGGATGCCATCAGAATGCAGGCATTCTGTCACTACCTCCCACCATGTCAAGGGGCCACTACAATTCTGAACGGACTATTTGCAAGGAAAGGTGGGAAGGCTCCTGGCTGGAGGTCAGACAGAAAGGCCTATACCTCAACCTCTCCCTCACTGGTCTGTCACAGTCCACGCTGCCTGGCCAGGAGAGGCGGGCCAAAAGTAGGCAGTCTCTTGCTGAGGCTGGGGTAACCCTCAGTGATGTGCCAAGGGAAGGGATGTTGGCATTAAAATGTTCCACCACTTAATTCTGACCCCAGAGCCTAAGTTCCACCTCTCCCCCAAAGAAGGGTCCCCGAGGTACAGGTTACTCTACTCTGTTCATTGGCCCAGAACAAAGGGCAAGGGCCGCGGGCTACAAACCTCAGACAGTGGTGCTGGTGAAAGCAGCTCCGGCTTCCATGCATAGCTAGGGTGGGGAGGATTGCAGTGGTCACAGAGGAGCAGGGAGCAGCCAGAACCCAGCCCTGGGAGCCTAGGTTCAAGGCCTGGTGCGTGTGTTTCTCATTCACGGTGTCCCAGAATCCTGGGACTGGCTCATGTCTTTCCTGTGAATAGACTCCCAGGCTCGGGAAGGCTAAATAAAGCATATGCCCTCCATCCATGCAGGACTTGAGGCCACTGGGGCCCAGGCATCAGTCAAAGTTTTGTCCTAGCAAGTGCTTTTCCAGATGTGTCCCACTCCTGACATGCCCAGTGAGGCTGGCGCCGGTCAGAGCCCGCTGTTCATGGGATGATCTGGGGCTGTCTTATTCCTTCACAGATCCACAGAACTTGCATCTCCACCTCAGAGGATGGCCACCGGAGCCTCAGATGTTGGCTATGGACAGGATTACTAGGTCGTATGGAAAAGAAACGTCCCTGGGTGTGGTCCATCTTCAATGCCTAGCTTTTGTGACATGCCAGGCAGAGGAGCTGAAAGGAAAGGACTGCTCCTCTTGCCAGCAGAGATGTTCTCCATAAGCCAGCAGGAGAGAGCAACAACTTTATCCCCCCGCCCCCAGAAAGTCCACCAGGAAGAGAGTATGGGACAGGAGGGGACTTGGCAGCACACAGTCACCATAAGCTCACCAACAGCTTGAATGCATTTTCCAGGCTTGCTCCGGCTTTCCTGAGTTGGAAGCAAGAACACTGAAACAGGAGGGGAAAAGAGGAAAGTCTCTCCTAGGCCTGAGGAAAGTGGGCCCCTTTCCCCTTCTGGCCTACCAAATGGGGCTCCCAGCTTTGTCTGAAAACTTCCCCGCAGTGGGTCACCTGCTAATACCCTTCTCCCGGCTTTCATCCAGGACTTGTTAGCCATAGCTCTCTGGACTCCTCTCAGGCGTTCAGAGCCAGAGGTGCCAGTCTGGAGCCATCCTCCTCATGAGATAACCGGGGAAGGCAATGTCAGCTCAAAGCCAGGGAAGGGGATTTCTCAGTACCTCCAAGACTCGGCTCCCCTACCCGGTTCTAAGGTTCTTCGCAGCACAGCATGGTCCCATGTCGCCCTTCCCTGTGCTCTGGCTTGCTGTGGCCATCTACATCCCTCCCCTGCACAGTGCCCATCCCTCCTCCTTCCCAGATGCCCCTGCACATCCTCCACTGTGAAGGCACCCTGGATCATTCCACAGTGAACGCAGGAAACGCTAGCTCCCTAAGGTTGCTGAGCAGAGAGCTGGGCACAGTGCTCTAGTAAGCATCTGCCCCCGCTGTCAAGGGAGGGACACCTGCCTTTCCTAGCATGTGAAGGGAGGAAGCTCCTTGTCTAAGAGGCGGTGCCTGGGCATTTAGGCATCACACGATCGCTCTTAAATCAAAAACGGATTTAGCAGGTCCCCAGTGATTCAGCAGGGATGGAACAATTTAATAATTTTCTTGGCTACTGCCTCCCATTCACCCTGCTCCTCCCTACCCTCATCCTCACCCCTGCTTGCCTTGAGTCACAAGTCAGGCCTCTTGTCTTTGGGGTTAGGGGCAACACCACACCCATTTCTGGACAGTGGGGTTTTCTATTTCAATGTGTCACCAGCAATTCTCGGGCCATAGTGAAACAATGTCTGAGACAGGATGGAAAAAAGCTGCCATTGGCCTGGTGGAGTCTACTCAGCTTTGATCCTTGTCTCATATCCAGGATTAAAAATGGAGATTCAGGAATAAGTCTGAGGTCCAAGGGGGGTGCCTGAGGAGACAGGGATGCCCCAGCCTCTACTCCAACCCACTCAGGGCTGGCTGGCAAAGGCCTCCGTGAAGGAGTATAGTCAAAATTTCCCCAATCCGTTCTGCAGTGGGAATCCCTTCTGGTCCAGGAGGGCGGTGTCTTCCCACTTGCAGAGAGCACCGCTGGTGGTTTCTGAAATGAGCAGCCTGACCGCACCCTTGGAGAAGGCAGAACAGAACAGGGCTCTGCTGCTCTGTGGGGCCCTGGGAGGAAGTGTCATGTGTGTATGTGGTTTGGGAAGACTTCCTCACTCTGGGTTCCTTCTCTGCTCTGGGCCCAGCCTGGCTACAGCTTAGCTTCCTGCTCCCTGTCTTTTTTAGACATCTCCTGTCTTTGCCTTGTTGTACTACAAAGCTTCAAGAGAAGGGATCCATAAACCACTTGCTCCGAAGCCCTTGGAGAAATCGGGGCTGAGAGAGGAAAAGAAAGATGGTCCAGAGGTAGGCAGAGGGCCATCAGGATGGATCCGTAACAGTCTGGGCTTCTGCGCCCTTCTGAACTGCTAGCCATAACCAGCTTCCCTTCTTCCCCTCTTGACTAAAAGCCGCCTCTTCAGACAACTTCACGGGCTTTCCTGAAAGGCTCCACAATACCACGACAGAAGAAAGGCCTGGAACCCACCGAGTGACATCAACATCGCCTCCAGCTCCTATAAAAGGACAGTCCCACATCTGTCTGAACCTCCTGCAGGCACTGTGGCCCCTCCATCACCACTCCTGGCTGCTCAGCTTCTGAGGGTCTCAGAACATCCCACCCATGCTATCCCTTGCTCTTCACGATCTCCACAGATTGTGCCCAGGTGTTCAGACCCAGGCCACAAGGCAGGGACTTGGCAGGGTCTCCTTGAGGTACATCCCTTTCCTGAATACCTCTGGGCCCTCTGGGCTGGCACTGGGGTCTCAGCCTTGAGTGGGGCCTGATGTCCTCCACCATGCCGCTGTTTCCTGTTGGTTCTGTCAACCACTGAGAACCATCACGGACACCGCTCCTGCACCTCTCAGATAAATCCAATTCTCTGGGACCTCGTCCAGGGATGCTGCAGGAGAATCAGGGGCTTCAAGCACCAAGGCCTCTCTGGCTTTTTTGGTGGCTTCGGGTTTTCAGAATGCAAAGCCCAGCAGGTCCCAGACACCTTCTACAAGAAAGCCTCCTATTCTGGGCTGTGTCCCCAGTAACACTGCTTGCCTATAGGCACCAGAGCCTTGAGGACATTGTTCTAGGGAAGAACTCAGAGATCACCAAAGTGTAGTATGGCTTGGTCCACCACCAACAGTCAGGAGTACTCTTAGCAACCACAGCACTTGCCCCATGTAGCTAAACTCTGTTTAGCTTCTCTAGCAAGCTCCCATGAGTTGGTTTCCCTGATCTTCTCTGCTCCCAATCCTTCTTGACAGCCTATGCAAGCCCTAACATATGTCACATGATAGGCTTATTTGTCCCTCTTCTTGTGTATGGGTTACACGTACATTACACACATACAACACCTGCTTTCACATGCATGATCAAACATGAATACAAACATACAGGATTTATACGTCTATCCACACATGAATATATCACACATAGGTGTCATGCATATGAATGTGTACACATAGGGACACTAGCATGCATACATGAGTATACCCATGAAGGATAAGGATAGTCCCACATACATCTGAACCTCCACCATGCATTGTGGCCTTGCTATCAGTAACCCTGGTCCCTGTACTTCTGTCCCACGTCTCTTCCAAGTGCTCACAGCTCTTGTCACTCATAATCTAGGGACCTGACTCTCCTAATTCACTCATGGAGCCGAATTTAGTGGTGTAGAGGACAGACACAAAAAGGAATACGTCTGTGGGACTTCCTGGGGCCACCTGATTATGGTCTTTCTTTGGGGGATGCTGTTTGCTACCTGTGTGCTCTTCTCTCTTTTTCACCTAGCAGTACTCTGCACCCTGGGTGCTCCCTGCCCTTGGCCAGGAAGAAAGCAGGCTCTGCAGACTGTACAGTTAGGGACCATTCTCAAAGATGAATGGAGCTAGACATCACTAACCTACCAGGCAGCCAGTGCCAGCGTGTGTGCTAGACTCCCCTTGGAGCAAAGACAAGGCAGGGCACCTATGAGACCATTCTTGTTCATGCTTTATCTCCTCAGGAATCGTGGAACCGCGTGAGCTAGGTTAGTGGGCTGAATACTAGGGGGAGAGCGAGCAAGGCCAGCTCCTGCCCCATTGCCTTGGAGACCCCTCCTCCCCTGTGTCCATCTGAGCATTCTATTCATGTGAAGCCAACATTCCAGGAGCCCACCGAGCCAGCAAGATCATCTCACACAGGCGATCACTGTCTCATCTAATGAGAAAATGATGACATGGTCCCCCACAGTAAACCCCACTCCCAGTCCAGCCCCAGAGCCATACAAATCCTTCCTCTGCTACAGTGGCCCACCAGGTCACTTTCCAGGGACTCCCTGTCATCGACTCTGAGGCTCTGCAGTCACCCGTTCTGAACTCCTCCCCCGACTCCCAGGATCTTAGAGCATTGGGGCAGTTGGGGCTTTGGTTACTACAACCCCATTGCACACTGGTAAACTGAGGCTCCCGGCTCCAGTGATTCCCTAAACATCATTTATAGAAGGTCACCACCTTCCTCTGCCAGACAGAGTGGCTCCAGCAGGGCAATGGGCACACTGAGAAGGACGTGCCACTTCATGAGCTAGGAATGGGCCATTCCTTCCTTTCTGATTACCCTCATGGCTTAGGATGGATGGTCACAGATGATGGAGACCCATACCCTAGTCTGCAAGCTTCAGGGAGCCCATGCTCATAAAAAAGATTGCAGAGTCCATGGCACAGCCAGATGCCACCGAGAAAAGGTTGGTTGGTGAGGCAGAAGTCTCAGAGGCCTTTCGGGAGGGGACAGGGTTTGAATCACAGGTGCATTATCATATGCAAAAGCTCCTTGGTAAGTCCTGTCCTCTGACTGACGCATCTTCCCTTCCCAGGCATCCTATCCCCATCTCAGGGAAGCTCTGAACGGCGCTTTTCATACTTTCTTAGTTACTCAGTCACCTGTTCCAGGGCCGTGCTTCAAGGCCCTAGTCCATGCGAGTTCTATACCGCCACAAAGTAACAGTTCCTTAGAGCAGAATGGGCACTGGAGGCTCCATCTTCTCAAGTCGTAACTTCTCAGAGGGCCTCTCTGGGTCTCTAGAGCTGGTTTCCCTAGCCTAACAGCAGTACAGCTCCCAAGCCTGGCATGATTACCCAGTGTCCATGCCTGTTACTGAGGAAAGCCCAGCACTACAGATGATGTCCAGTTGTGACCTGAGGCACATGCCCAATGCCTGCCTCTTCTCTCAGAACCCGCCATGTAGAGTGCTCCGTGTGTACAGAGAACCCTGCAGTCTTTGGAACCCGACCCTGCCAGAGCAACATTGAAGGGTCAGTCAAAGGCAGGCTGAGTTTTCGTGGACCAGACCTGAGGACCATGAAATCACAGAGGACAGAGGGGAGGCATAACAGGCATTCCTGAATGGGTATTTCGCATCTGTTCTAGAAGCCTCTGTCAAATGATTCCCTGGCATGTCTCAGCTTTCTGTAGGAACATGAGTTCTTAAAATGCAGTGGCTGATACTTAAGTCCGACTGGGTAGAACCTATGAATTCCGTGTTCTCACACACTCCCAGGAATGCTAGTTAGTCCAGAGTTACACCATGAGCAGTAAGGGGCTGAACTGTCAAGACTCCCCAATGCAGCCAGCTGTTTGCCGTATCAGTGACTGATACAATGGATGGTAGCCACTGCAAGAATGCAAAGAACCATTCGCGAGTTCTTACCTTGAGAGAGCCAGTGCAGCTGCTTGCTATCAGTAGAAAGTATTTTCCCTGATTCTGGCTGCCAGGGAATTGACTAAACTTTATAGCCAGAGTCTTAAAGAGCAGACTGTGAACTGCCGGGTGTGCTATGGGAGGGACTCAGGCTCAGTATAGTAACTCTGTTGCCCAGAGAGATGGTTCGGATATGCTAACACAGTGCCCCTGGTGCCCATCCTGGGCTCAAACTGACATCGTGCCCGGGGAAGCATCTTCACACTGCACACTGGCTTCAATACCAGCCAGTTGAACACCTCTGCCTACAGACAAGACGGAAAGTAGATTTGGGGTGCCCCATCATGTAGCCCTACAGGGAATGACTGAGGGCAGCTGAGACTCAGGCCTAAGGGCAGGAAGAGGCAATGTGGCTCTGTGAGCCCGAGAAGAGTCCCACCTCTTCTCGGCGATCAGGAAGGGTTTCCGGGAGGAGGAGGGAATATGACAGACAGATTTGTTTATATCAAGGAAGGGAGGTGGTGTAGGGAGAGGACAGTCCACGGAGAAGAATCAAAAGGGCGACTCTTTGGTCGTGCCAGGCACAGATGTGGTTCCCATGAAGCCTCTCTGCTTTGGCTGTGCTTGACTTTAAGAGAGGGACTCATTGGATGGATGGGATGTCTCCTGCCACCCCCAGTCCCTGTTGCGTGAGTCTGTCTTCTTTCCCCTGCCTGAACTCTTTGACCAGTGGAGATCTCAGCCAATGCCATGTACAGATAAGGAGGCCTGAGTCAGTCTAGAGCACCCTGCCAGAGACGGAGACAGAGGACAGAGGATGTGGAAGTGAGAAGGCTAGAGGCTCTGCAGGAGGAAGCCTTATGCCTCCTCCCTGGCCAGCGGAGGGGGAGCAGAGCTGAGGGAGGACCTAGCACAGTCAGCCCTGGGAAGGTGAACGCGAGCCCAAGATGGTAGGACAGAGAGGAAAGACCTAAGCAGGGGCCCTGCTAAGAAGCCATGGGGGAAAGTGCTGTCCAGTCCCCGGTTTCCACTCTCAAGCTGGTATACTCGAGGGTCCTGATAGGATAACACACAGCAGGTCCTAAGGACCCAGCCATGCTTGGGACACCCCCACCCCTCTTTCCCTGCCCCCCCTTGTGAAGGCAGCTTTTAGGATCCTGATAACTTTCCAGAAAACAGGAGAGTGAGACAGTCAGAGACACAAACCTAAGCTGCGTGCACCATGGCCGGGAAGAAGGGAAGTGCTTGGCATTTTCTGCAAAGGTTTAGGAGTGGCGGGAAGCGGGTTTACAGGTGCCTAGGCTGAGAGCTGCCCACCTTAGCCAGCTGACTTCTTTCGGGGTCTGTGCATTGCTGACCTGTCGTTCCTCATGCTGCTCACCCTCTGGGAGAGGGTTGAATTGAAGGAAAGGTCAGACTCCCACACAATAGGACCCGGGTATGGAATCAGGACACCCAGATACACAAGCTCCCAGAACCTCAGGAAACCAGAGGAGATAAGAGGGGAGGGGCTGCAGGAAACTCCACCCCCCGTCAGCTGTGGAGATGTTCTGGAGCCTCCACTGCTTCTCCACAGAGCAGCCGAGCAAGAAGGAAGGATGAACAGTCTCAGACTCAGTTTCCAATCTGTCCCCAGGACCACTGAGGCTGCACCCAGAGCTTGTCACAATGGCCTCTAGTCTCATCCTCCAGTCACTGCTGAGGGGAGAGGCCCAGCTTCTAGCCCAATCTCATTTTCCAAACCTGAGACCAAAGTCTGGTATAGGGAGGACAAACCAAAAGGAAGGCATTTCTCCGTGTGGCCCAGGAGAAGTCAGAGGTGCCTAAGGGAAAAAGATGTGCGATTTGGGAGGGGACTCTGGGGATGATGGGGTGAGCATCATCCAGGATTCAGCCAACATGCATGAGGTCCAGCCAGCCTCGTTCTACCAAAACGTTCCATCTAGTCGCACTTGCGCCTCAGGACCTCTCTCCAGCTCCCAGGAGCAAGGTCAACCATTCCTGAGCACCTCTAGTCGCCAGCTCCACTCCAACCCCTCTATTGGGTATCCTCACGCTAGAGGGCAAACGTGTGTGACTATTCTTGCCATCGTTAAGAGTAGAGACACCGAGGCACAGAGTCATGTCACGTGTTTGCTTGTTTGCTCCTTTGTTTTGGGGCAAGCCTCCCACGGTGTAGGCTGACCTTGTATTTGCTTTGCAGTCAAGGCTAACCTTGAACTTTGGATCCTCCTGCCTCTACCTCCCAAACGTTGGGATTCTAGGACTTGAAACTAAGGCTTTGTACATGATAGATACGCACTTTGCCAACTGAGCTATACTCCCAACCCACTGCTGTGTAATTTAACTCAGGTGAGACAAATACTAAAGGGGAGTTAAAATCTAAACCAAGCAAATTTCAAGTTCAAAATCATAAACACGTCAATATCCCAACTTCCTGCTTTGTCTTATCGCACAAAATCCATGATTGGAGTCACCCAAACCCAGGATGATAAGAGCCAGGGAAGATAGATTCGGGTCTCTGACCCATGGTCTAGAAGAGCTCTCAGAATCTGACGCCAGACAAGGGTACGAGAGTTCCATCCTGGGATTTGAAGTTTGACACCTGATGGAAGATACTGGTTCTGGGGGGTTGAGCATTTTCCACAATGGCCTCTGAAACCCCAAATGGTCAGAGACGGGTCTCAGGCCTTCAGAACACAGATAGGGACGCCAAGTATCCCCATGGGAGGAGCCCTACCCAAGGCTACCAAGGGACTGAGAACCATCCTGCCAGCCTGGCTTATTCAGTGCTAGCCTACAGGAGCCAAGCAATTCTTGCCATCTGGCCCAAGGTCGCCAAAAGTAAGGGAAACAATGGGCAGTGGGTCCAGTCATGGCCAGCATCTGAACAAAGGCTTGGCACCTTTCCGAGCTCAGGCCCCTCCTTCATGGTTTGCCAAGGCAGGCTAGTAGAGGAAACCTTCATCCTAGGCTGGGAAGTTTTACAGACTGTTCTGGGAGAATGGCGGCTGTCAGAGCAGCCAACAGAGGGGGCAGCTGCTCCAGGCCAAGAAGTCGAGGCGACAGCAGGACTTGAATCCAGGTCATGGCCCCACCCACCTGGTTCCTAGGTGGCCTCTTTCTCTCCCACCTTGTCCTTTGGCCCCAGCTCTTCGTCTCTTCTCTAGGATCTACTGTCCATAATTGTTGACATCTCAGTCTTCTGGACACAGCTCGGGGCCACAACTGCCCTAAACCCTGCTGTGGCTCCCCAGTGTGCATGCTCAACTCTGAAACCTATTCAAAGTTCTTTGTGATTACTTTCTGACAACTTTAACTTTCATCTCCCCTAGATTCCCAAGACCCCTTCCATCTGAGAGCTATGTCCCCAGAGTACCCTCTGTACCCTGCTTCCCCACACCCCCAGGGTACCCTCTGTGCCCTGCTCCCCCCACATTCTCAGAACACCCTCTGTGCCCCTGCTCCCCCACATGCCCGAGCACCATCTGTGCCCCCTGCTTCCCCACATCCCTAGAGTACCCTCTGTACCGTGCTCCCCCCACATCCCCAGAGTACCCTCTGTGCCCTGCTCCCCCCACATCCCCAGAGTACCCTCTGTACCCTGCTCCACCCACATCCCCAGAGTACCCTCTGTGCCCTGCTCCCCCACATCCCCAGATTACCCTCTGTGCCCTGCTCCCCCACATCCCCAGAGTACCCTCTGTACCCTGCTCCCCCCACATCCCCAGAGTACCCTCTGTGCCCTGCTCCCCCCACATCCCCAGATTACCCTCTGTACCCTGCTCCCCCCATATCCCCAGATTACCCTCTGTACCCTGCTCCCCCCATATCCCCAGAGTACCCCCTGTGCCCCATCACCACCTTTCCCCTACAAAATAGCTTTGCTCCTTCTCACTTCAGGAAGCCTCCGTCTGCTCTACTTAAGAGTCATCCAAGAAGGAATTTGGCTCGCGAATGTGTGGGAAAGGGGGTAGAAGATCAATAGTGAGCCCTTCCTCGGAACAAGCTCCCCATGCACAGCAGTGTCTGTTTACACATTGTACCCATGTAATTATTAATCATGTCCCGGGTTCTTCCTGTGCTGGGGCAGGAAGGGCCAAGGCTGGGCAGGGCAGGCCTGGCCTTAGGGGTGGTATTGAACCCTGAAAGTAAGCAGGCCACAGGGAGGTGGTTCCGCACTGCGCTTATCACCAAGTTCTCTGAGGCTCCTAGAGAGGTTGGCGTTTGTCAGACTTCATAGACTCAAAGGACCAAAAAAAAAAAAAAAAAAGGACAGATAAACACCCAGGATCACTCTTATCGGAGGGGCCACAGGAAAGCCGCCAGGTTTACGCTCAGAACCACACCCTGAACCAACGGTTTAGCTGCCCAGCCCAATGTTCAGTGACAGGCTGTTGGTGGAGACAGGCGGGGGGAGTGACAGGGAAGGGAAAGCCTGAAAACCTGTAGCCATAACCTTCAGTTGGATCAGTCCCTGAGGAAGGAAGGAAGGGCCCTGGGTCCAGGGAGAAGGAAAGAAACATGATGCCTTAGGTAAGGGCTGCACGTATATGCGGGTGCATCTGTGTTAAAGGAGAGCCCATTGAAGAGGACCCCTGCAGGATCTGCGGTTGTGGCAAAGAAGTCGAGAGTATCATGAAAGGACGTTGGGAGCTTCCCAAGGGAGGGCCTTGGAGCCCACCCACGTGAGTGGCAGGACGTGACAGCTGGAATGGGAACTGGAAGACGGGAACCAGCCATGCCTAGGAACACCAAGGAAGGTTCCAATAGTGGCAGACTCATGGGGAATCTGCTGCTGTGACTTCACTTACGGCTGGAGGGGAGATGGGAAGAATGCCTGGATAAGCAAGCTGGAAACCCCGCCCCAGCCCAAGTACCACCTGGTGGCCAGACCTCCAAGAACCTGCCACAAAAGAAAAGTGCCTCAGTTTCCCCATCTGCATAGGCAAAGAAGGTCTTTAATGATTCTCTTGAAGAAAGGTGCAGACTGGGTATTTGTGGGACTGAGGATAGGGGCAAGAGCATAGTCAGAGAGGCCATCTGCAGGTTATGGCCACCACTGAGCACTCAGCTTGTCCGGTGGGGTCCTAAGCCCTCTCTGTGACCGCTAGGGCTACCTCAAGCTTAGACTGCTGTCCCCCATAAAAGTCCTGGCCGTATTACACCTGGCTATGCCATTTACCCACCAACCCCCGTCCCGCAGTGTGCATGAAGCAATCTCCATTATCACACATGCTTGGCATTTTTGCCTGATAATCACACCTCCCACAGCCCCGGGAGGATTAGGGCATGATTAGGGAGGCGGGAAAACTCTGGCGAGTGGAGCCAAAGACCTGCCAAGAGATTTGGCAGCCCAATTTGATTGCCGCCTGTAACTTTGGGGATCCTCTGAGGGTCTGGTGGACATGTTCGGAACCTGCACAGGGCCTGTGGTGGCACAGGACACAAGACATCAGCACCTTACCCAAGTATGTGCTCCTATGCTATCTTCCTACCAGCAGCCACCCCGTTCCTGCCCTGTGTACCGAGTCTTCATCTGTCCTCTCCTCCGAACACCGGTTTTCTGGGCACACTCTGTTCGCACATGATGAGGTAGACAGATACTGTGACTGTCTGCCCACCCTGTGCCTTCCATCTGCAATAATCATTCACTCAATGATGCTTTAAGGCCCGGGGCAGAAGTTTCTTCTCGGTCTCTTGGAGAATCTGGCAAGAAGTCTCTATCGAGACTTGTGCTTACAAGGTGCTGAGACCTGGTCTAAGTGCTTCAGTGTCTGAACTCGCTTCATCTTAGCTAGAATGCTGTGACGCTGCCACTTCATACACAAGACACCAGAGCTGGGCAAGCCAAAGTCAGGTGCTCAGGGCCACGTGGGTCAGGTGGACGCTGGGGCAACTGCTTCCTCCCAGACCTACAATGTGAGTTTCCTAGGTAGCCCTCTGAACTTCATGGCAATCACAAGCTCTATAGCAGATTATTTCAGATTTGAACTGGTCCACCAATTTAGAATGCAGATTCCAGGTGAGCGTGGCTGGGATGGGGCATGGATGAGAAACTCACAGCAGTGCTGGTGGTCTGAAGACCGCTCTTTGAGCAGTAAAGCTAGCATTGAAAAAAGGGAAAGTCCTCCATTGTCACTGCTGCTTAGCAGAGTTCTGAGGGCGTGTGGCAAGGAGGTCTCTTCACTCTTAGCAGACTGGAGGCCTGCTGTCCATTGGATGCTGGTCCCATCCCCGTGACACAGACACTCAGGGCAATCAGGCTAAGTCTGAATGTATCCTTAACTTTGGACATCTCTAAGCCCTGGTCTACTTCTGACCCCCAGAAACTTCAGCTGTCCTAGAAACTACTCTAAGGGAATAGAGCCAATGTTCTACCAAGCCCCTTCCTGGCCGTGAGTGCAGGTGAGCAGTTTGGGTCCTACAGTTAGCTAGGAAGTCTTTGTATAGAGGCATCAGCTGCAAGGACAGAAAGAGATGTGTCCTTGCTCCTAAGGCCAAGTAAAACAGGTCTCAGGATGATTCCTTGAAAGCCTGCTGTAAACCACAGAGTATACCTCCAAGTAGAGCAACAGAAACAGAAAACTGTGAACCCTTAACACTCATCTATCTGAGCATTAAAGATTTTAATACAGTTTGGGAGAGGGCCATGAGACATAGAAGCCTACCCACTTCATCCCTAAAAATCAATGTCCTAATGGACAATGGTCACTTGTGATGGAAGGAACGGCAGCTGAGTCACCTGGGGGAGGAGTTAGGGAAAATGCTGAGGCTCTGAGCACACAGCCAGCACTGATCCAGTGTTTAGAGGCAAAACCACGTGGAGCTTCATATGGTTCTCAAGTGGAGTCCAGAGAGAAGGCTCAGGTGTTCCACCAAAGGGATAGGGGAGAGGTTGTCCCTCACAGAAGAGCTGGCCTATCTAAGCAGTAGGTAGGGCATCACACACACACACACACAACACACACCCTGCATAAGACATCCTGAGAAATGGGTCTCTCTCTCTCTCTCTCTCTCTCTCTCTCTCTCTCTCTCTCACACACACACACACACACACACACACACACACACACACACACACACACCCTGCACCCTGCATAAGAAATTTTCAGGAATGAAGGACCCAGAACTATCCGTGTGCCCACTGTTGGCGAAGAGAGTCTCTAGGATGGCTGTACTATACAGTAAGAAGTATCTAGCTGACCTGGAAGAACCAGAGACAATATGGGGTCTAGAAGTCCTAGATTTTCCAGCCAGGCTAGAAAGTGAAAACCGACTGCCACAGCACTCTGCTCAAATGGTCATCCCAGGGCAAGGGGGGTTTTTCTCACGAGATTTTGGAGTTAAGGACCCATTACATTGGTTCCATATACTCTTTTTTATTATTATTAAAAATTTCCACCTCCTCCCCTCCTCCCATCTCCCTCCCACTCCCCCCACTCCCTCTCCCCTTCCCTCTCCAGTCCTAAGAGCACCATATACTCTTCATAATGCCAGAAGTCAACAGCTAGGCCTGTTTGTCCAGCTAGATCAAGGAGCAGACACTAAAGATACAGAGAAAGTCAGTGGGAAAAGACTGCCAGCTTATTCAGAACTTTGCCTCTAAGTAGAGAACACAGACAGAGAACTCTGGACCCTTAGCGCACAAGTATGTGAGCATTAAAGGTTTTAATACAGGCTGGGAGAGGGCTATGAGCGACAGGAGGCTACAAACGGCATCCCTAGAAAACAAGGAGCCCATGTGACAATGATCACTTGTGATGAGGCACAGCCTCACACGTTTAGCTCCTACAGCACTGAGAGGGTAACTGAGAACGTGTTACGGCTTCAGAGCCTGGGAGTGCTGGTACCTAGTTCTGCCCACCTTCCACTCCAGGGCATCGTCTGAGGATCTGCATGTGGGCTCCTAGAAAAGCAAGCTCTGTGCTTTGTTGGGTTAACCTTCTGCAGCAATGCTGGGAATTGTTTGTTTTCTCTAGCGCTGCCAAAGAGCCCCTGGCAAGGAGACTAAGTGGGTTTCATTGAAAAGATACTTTTCCTCCCCAAGCCGATAAACAAGGCCACTGCAGGGAAACCAACTTCCTCAGTCAGGCACTCTGCAGAGGCCCATCCCTGGCCAAGGAAAACAAATGCATAAACATTTCAAGGAGATATAGGAAGCATTTCTACTGGGAACCTGCTGTGAATGGCCACTAAAGTTTACACAGCAAGCCCCAAGGGAGCCCGGTGCAGGACATAGCCATCCCCGCCCTCCCATTCTCCTATGGCATGGTTGACTCCTCCCTGTCACTCCAAAGATCTGCAGTTGGGACACAGCGTGTGCCCTATCCAGAGGAACACAAGACAAGCTCTGTAGTTGTCCCCACCAAATCCCCAGTTCCCTAAAGGAGGGGTCTTCTTACAGCAGAGGACACAGCCATAGAACAGCAAGGCTCCTAAACCCCATGGGGACACATGGAGGCCAAAGATGGGCTGCCATGAAGCATCTAGGACTCCCGTAAGCCTCTCTTGATCCCTGTGTGTGAACACCCACCTCTGCATGGTCCCTGAGCTGGGGTGAATGTACCTGCAGGCTTTATCATTATTTTTTGGTCCCTGGATAGCCATACGACAGGGACTTTGAGGGCTGGAGCTTTGTCCCTAGGTCCCTCTAGTGACCTGCAGCAAGTGGCCCTAGATCCTGGCTTTGATCCAGATACTCCAGCCTGTAGTTCTTCCCCAGCCTCCCACTGCTGCCGTATCACACTCCCTGATGAAAACCACGGAATATCCACCAGCGTAGCAAGCAAAGCTCAGAGCATTCCGTTTTCCCAACCAACCTCCCTCCTTATTCTGCAATGTGAGTACTTTCAAATCCCTGCCCAGTCACATGGGCAGTCGGTTCTCCCCATGACCACAGGGAAGTCCACACTTGATCCCTCTGCTTGTCCCCATCTCCTTTGCTCACATGTGTGGCCAAAAAGTCACTCCCTGGGTAGCTTTCTACCTGCACCCATTCCAGCCTCCTCTAGGCCCACCCCATCCTCATGTGACCTCACAGGAGAATCAGGTCTTCCCTGGCTAGGGCTTTCTAGGGCTTAGGCTGCTCTTGGACAGCAGGCTATGTAGCTTGTATCTTAGACTATGCTGTTCCTATGAAAAACAGAGAGACCAGGGGTCATGACAAGGATATCCCTGAGACAAAGGACAGGGCCTGTCCTCAGATCTTGGCTAGGAGATACTTTGCCCATGGCGGGGGGGGGAGGGGGCGCTCCACCTCCCTGCCCCACCTTAACTACAATGAGAACAGACCTGTGCTCCCCTCACACCAACCAATGAACCACACAGTCTTGGCCCTGGTCACAAACTTGACTTTTGCTTTATGAAAGCTGTAGTAACAAGTGTCCAGAGTCCCCAAGGCCAGCCACACCAGAGGCCTTGGAGAGAGGGCTATCCAGGAAGGATGCAGACAAAAGGCAGAGTCTTCAGTGTCCTTTCCTGTCATTGGCAGTCACAGCTGCGTCAGCAGTGCACCAGGCCCTAACACAGCCCTTCATGGAAGAATCTGGAAGACTCTGCATGACACTGTGGGCATGCAAACTCAGGCAGGGTGACTCCTCTAAGAGACTTGGCCCTATGACCTGTGGTCCAGAGGTCATCCCAGTGATGAGTGATGAAGCCAGAGAGCTTGATGTATCCAAGGGTCACAGGATGGGATCAGAGCCATTCCAGTTCACGGATGCTCCCTTCCATCTACGAGGAAAGTGACAGGACAGTGTTAGAGCTGCAGGGGCCCAGGAAGGAGGCTTTCGAACTCCAGCCTGCCCACAAGCTTTCCACACTCTCACCCAGCCTAACACCCATACAGCATGCAGAACGGACAGACACCCAAGACCCTGGTAACTAGAGGGAGACAGGGGTGACAGGCAGCTTGTCCGTTTGTGCCGCAGCTGACTGTGCTTGGTGTTGGCACCAAGTAAATCTGGACCTGACAATGGCCGCTCAGGGGTACCTGTTAGGATCAGGGAAACATTCTGGGGTGTCTGGGGTTCAGGACAGGAGCCAGAAGGTAGTGAAACGTGAAACGATGCAGAGGGGGCTGGAGAGCTAAAAAATAGACCAGGACATTTCTTTCTGTGCCACAGGACCTACTGAGGGCTATGAGTGCCACAGGAACAAGATGGGTTTTGAAAATTGGTTTATAAGAAGAACTAAGTAGATAAATGGTCGTACCTCTGATCCAACAGGACAGTGATTGTAGGTAAGACCAGGGGATTTCCTAACACTTGATTCTAATCAAGAATTGATTTTCCAAACAATTGATTGGAATCAAATTTATAGCAGATAGAGAATCTATGCAAATCTTCCATTAGGGGTAGTTTGCATCCTAAGACAACACGAATAGAATATGGATGCTTCCAGACAGCACAACAGGGCAGAGCAGGAGACTGGGGCTTAACATTGTTTCACAGTGTATGAAGTTAATAAGAGGTAACCAACACCATGTTTTCAAATCCAGAGGTCAAGTCAAAATCCAACTGCCACAGGCAAGGGAAAAACAGAACTGTACTTGTTTTAACTCAGCAACTCTCTGGGAAAGCCCAAATCCCCAAGAAAGGAACTTTGGATGCTCACCTTACTAGACCTGGATGGAGATGGGAGGTCCTTGGACTTCCCACAGGTCAGGGAACCCTGATTGCTCTTCGAGCTGATGAGGGAGGGGGACTTGATTGGGGGAGGGGGAGGGAAATGGGAGGTGGTGGCGGGGAGGAGGCAGAAATCTTTAATAAATAAATAAATTTAAAAAAAAAAGAAAAAAATAAAATAAAACTATTCTTAACATAAAAAAAAAAGAGCGAGAGAGAGAGAAAACAGGTTCACCCAGTAGCACTGCAGTGCTCAGTTGAATGACCAGAGCAGGAGGCACTGTCCACAGAGACATGTCCCCCAGAGGCTCATGGTTTGAAGTCTTTGTGGTGCCATTTTGGGAGGCTGTGGAACCTTCCAGAAGTGAGATCACTAGTAGTCTCTAGAGATGATACCTAAGCCCTGGCTCCTGTCAGACTCGGTCTTCTGGTCTACCATGACGTGAATATCCTCTGCCACATGATCCTTCTACTAAAGCTGCTTTACCATGCATGCCCTCCTTACCCAGATGGACTGAACCCCCAAAACCATGAAAAAAGTGAAATCTCTCTTCTAAGTTGTTCCTTTTGTGCATGGTGGTCACAGCACTATGAACACAACTAACACACTGGTTTCTCACCCACAGATTCAACCACCTGTACATCAAGAAACAGCACAACAAAAACACACCCCGCAAGCCAAGAAACTAACCTGTACTAAACATGCATAACCTGACTTTCCTTGTCACTGTTCTGTAATAATATTATAACGTGATTACATATTAGATATTATAAGTATCCAGAGACTACTATTATAAGTATATTACATATTAGATATTATAAGTATCTAGAGACTAAACTCTACAGAAATATATGTTAATACTAAGCTATTTTATAGAAGAGATTTAAGCATACTCGGATTTTTATATTCTCAGGTGGCTTTGAAACCTCCCCATTTTTATGGAGTGACAATTGAACGGCTCATCTTGGACCCGAACGTTGCTCACCCTTATTAGCCCATCCACCAACTCATCTCTACTTCCTTCTGGGGAGGCTGCACTTTGTCCTCTCCAGCTCTCTGCACTGCTGCCCCAGTATCTCTAGTTTTCAGGCTGAAAATTACACTGTTCCAGCGGTAGCGGAATTCACACCCACTCTGTCTTCTAACTCACTTTCCTGCAGGTTATAAGCAGCTTCTTGACAGAGTTATAAACTGCATTTCCCCTGCTTCATATTTTCTGTTTTATACCATTCCATTTCCCATCAAAGAAGCAAGCAGATTTCTTGTCATTTGGGAAAACACAAAAAACAAATCTTAGTTGTAGTTCTGTGTGACAGAAGTTGCCCACAGTCACACAGGAATAATTAACATCACACTCCAGCCCCACCAGGGCACAAGAGGGACAAGATAAACTTCCCAAACCACCGAGGATGCGAGAATGTCATGTGCAAGACAAAATGCTGCCCTAATGTACACCCTAGTCAATGTTCCAGAACAATAAGAACAGTCTACTTAAAAGGCTAGAATAGGTAGGTGAGGAAAATCAGCTTAGACATAAATATTAATTTGAGGGACTGCTCCCAAAATTCTGTGTTCTCTTTGGTGTCATTTGGTGGCACCCAGCAATGCTGAAAGACCTCACCTCCTAGGGCCATGAGCTTTCTGGCAGTTGATCCATCACTGCCTGCAGGAGAGGCATTTGGTTCTGTTTTGGTCACACTACTCAGGACCAACTTCAAAAGGAGGTCTTTCAAACACCAGCGCTGGCAGAATCGCCTTCCTAAGATCTGGCCTATCCTGTGTTTGGAAGCAAATGCCAATGCACGTTCAGCATTGCCCGCATCATTCCTAATGTGAGAACCCCAAGTCGGTCTCTTAGTCTATTAGGTGTGGGAGAACTGGGTGACTCAGTGATCTCTGCTGCTCTAGACAGCTCCCCGAGCCTTTTGTATGTCAGGTGGAGCCAACGAACTCTTATCAGGTTTGTTTACTTAGACAGAACACACCCCACTTTGATGGAAGGCATCTACATTGTAGCCTTCCACTGTTCCACTGTCTGAGTGGTAGACATGGCCACCGTACTGGTAGGCAACTCGACAGAACTTGGGGAAACTGGCTGTTACATGAGGAGTCTTCTGTTGGTAAGATTTGGGGGATTGGACTCTCATGAAGTCCCGGGGAAGCAGCATAGGTTTATGAGCAGGGAAAATGTCCCTTGCTATGACGGGCACACTGAGCAGGTGTGGGTGGAGAGGGGCTGGGTCCAGGTTCTGGAAGGCAGGCTCATCTACTGCAGACACTGAGTGAGTAAGCAGCAGTTCAGTGATCTGTAACAATATAATGCTATTTGAAATGTTTACTTATCTCTTCCTGATCGTCTTTGCAGTTCTGACAAGTGCACCATAAAAAAAAAAAAAAACCTCTTACTCTTCTACTAAGATTTGTATATACACATCAAAGTCTTAGGTACCAAGACCACATCTTAGTGGCCTGAAGAGATGGCTCAGCCGTTGAGAACACTGGCTGCTCTTCTGGAGGTCCTGGGTTCAATTTCCAGCACTCACATGGTAGCTCACAACTGTCTATCTAGAACTGCAGCCCCATGGAATCTGATGCCTTCTTGTGTACAGATGGACATGTAGACAAAACACCCACAGACAAAAAATAAATAAATCTTTAAAAAAAAACCAAACACACATCTTCTGTACAGATTCCTAGACGGTGACAGAAAGGAGGCCGTTCTGAAGAGTGACAGCTCCACCCTCAGCCTGGTTCCTGGGGTCTAGACTGCCATCCTCTACCTTCCCATGAGCTCCGGGCAGACGAAATGGGATTTGTCTTCAGTGCGGGGTGGGCTGTACTCACCCGTCACTGAACAACATCTGTGTCACAGAAGCCCCACTGGCACGCTGCTAGATCTACGGCTGGTTTTGAAGTCACTCACGAGGAAACCAGCCCTCCCATCCCGGCCAGGAGCAAAGGCAGCGGAGAGAAGCACTTTGCTGTGGTATGAGAAATCAGAGCGTCTGAAACCCAGAAAGTACTGAGCAGGCCCGTGGCTCTGCATGGTCTGGAGGAAGAAGAGCTTTGCCAATGCGGCAGCAACAAGGACGGACTGCAGGGACGTGACCGGAGAGATGGAGAGGTGCCTGAATGTGCCGCGGGAGTCAATGGCACCGTCACCAGCAGTAACTCGGGCGGCAGGCAGACAGTACACTTCAAAGTGCCTTGGCACTGGATACTTCTGGCGTGGGAGCTGTTCTGCTCACTGTGGGACATTTCGTGCCCTTTCCCTGACTGTAATTGCCCAAAGTGTTTCAAGGCTGCCAAAGTCAATAGTAACATCACAGAGAGGGCTATGGCATGCAAATACCACCACCACAACCCCAGGGCAATCAGTACCCCACAGTGGGCTCCAGCCTGAACTGATTCAGACCACTGCTGAACCTGATGGGCTTCGTGTGGGAAAAGAGCCCATATGGGGCAGCAGCAAAAAGCGGGCAGGCCTGGTTTCAATGTTCCAGACTGCTGAAGATGCACCCAGGGGTCCTTTTGCTGACCTTGATCTTCCAGACAGCTTGTGCTCAAGTTTCTGTTCCTTGGGCCATTCAAAATTAGAAGTAGTTCTAGAGCCAGCCCTGTGTGCTCCCTGGCACCCATGGCCTTGGCCAGTCCTCCTCCTGGCCCACCCATCCTTCTTGAGGCTCAGATCCAGCCCCCTTGCAGAAGAGATCTGACTTGACAGTGGCTCTCAGCACTTGTGCTAGGCTCAGGAAGGGCTGATATCGCCTGTCGCCCAGAGTTCTGAGGTATAGGGACACTTCTCTACCCCAGCTCTCCTCTTGCACATCTACCCTGGAGCCTACTGCCCCCAACCCCAGACTCTTTACACGACTCCACACGCCGTTCTGCAGTCACCCCCACGCCTTCTCCCCCACCCAATCCTTCTCCAGCCTGCCTTTCCCCACATGTCCAGAGCCCCTTGTAAAGGTCAGAGAATACTCCTGTGGGTTCTACTTTCTGTCTCGCGGCAGCTTGGGAAAGAGGCAATGATACCTGATTGACAGATGGGCAGAAATGAGTTCAGGAAGACAAACCATAAGATGTGATGAGCCAGGGCAGAGTGGGAATCCGTGGACAGCAGCACACCAAAGAGTGTGTTGGACACAGACGGTGGGATGCCAAGGAGAGGTCCTTCTGTGGTTAAGGGGTACTGTGAATAGGGATCCCAGGCAAGGGATAGTGGGGTATCCCTTCCTAATAGGAGGAAGTGGGGTACATAGATGGATAGGGATTTCCTGAGGGAGGCGGGTGCCCTCCCAGGCCTCAGAGACAGACACTGACCCTAGCTGGAACCAGTTTCCATCTCTTGTCTGAGAGTCCAAACAGAAACATCTGGGCCCTAGCTCCAGGCCCGGTTATGAGTTCTTTCCTCTCCTCTCTGGCCTGTTGACAACTGTTTGATTTTTCTCTCACTCCAGTGAGGACGGAGGCCTGGGAGAGGTCAGTGCGTGCTGTTAGAAATGACCTCCAAAGAGTCTGATTTGGCTGATGTCGTTTCAGAACAACGGGGGGGGGGGGGGGAGCAAGAGATGGATGACAAAGACATGCCTGACACTGTGTAGGTTACAAGAGACCCCGTGGGGCTGATGCGTGCATCGTACCGAAGAGCAGGGGCAGCACAGAGCCCTAGTGATGTTTCCAATTAGGGTGCCGTTCTCTGAAGGCAAAACCCAGAGTCTGGGCTTGTGTAATCCCTCCGTGACAACAAAGCCAGGTGGCAGGAAATCACACTGTCCGCTCAGTGACCTACCACTGGGCTGGGACAGTGAGAGTCTAAGCTGCTGGTGACTCAAAGTGGCTGGGTAGACCTCCATGTGGGAAACCTGCACCTCCCCATCTATAAAAGAAAGGGCTAGATTGGGGGGTGTCTTGGCACCCCTCTGTGGACTAAGTCCATTGCCAGATGGCCAGATATGCAGTAGGTACATTCTATAGGGTGGGTCATAATTCCTGCAGGGCCCTAGGGCTGGGCTTAAGGATAAGAGGCCATCTTCCCCTGGATTTGATCAGGGCTGATTCTGAACTTGACTTCCACTTGATTTAACTCCCTGAGAGTGGGAACTAATTCTTATCCTGCTATTTCTTCTAAATAATCAAGAACAGAGCTTCACTGAGAGTTGGCACAATGAAAAGGAAATTGCACCTACCCACTAGGTGCGGCAGCTAGCCACTCTTCTCATACATGGACGACACCTACCCACTAGGTACGCCAGCTAGCCACTGTTCTCACACATGGATGGCATGATTTGGAACATTTGGCTGCATCTCACCAGGTATTTAAAATGTGACTCTGGCTTGGCAGTGACCTGAGGATGGTCTATGGTACCATGTGTACCACACAGGTCTACAGGCAGCGGCATTTGCCACCTCACCGCAAACCCCATAGCCAAGACAATGCCAGCAGGTCCTCATAGTGACCTCAGAGGCCACTTTCCCAAGTTCCTCCTTTGAACTGTTTGAGAATCTGCAGCAAGAACAAAACACAAAGCCTTTGTAATCCAACCCCTTGGACTAGGATTCCTGGCCTGCTGTTTCCCATTACACTGGCATGTTATCTGATGAATGGAGGGGACAGGGACCCAACCACTGAACTCTTCACTCACCCACTCAGCCTTCTGGCAATAATTCTGGGAAAAACTCTGGAAAAGAGCTCCCAGGGTAACTGGCCAGGTAGACCCACCATGGCGAATGGAGAAAATGGAGAAAGTAGAGCAGGCAAAAACCTGGTGTTGGGAATAAAGTTCCCTGGCCTCTGGTTATCACTCATGCTTGGTACCTCCCTTTGTAGCTGACTCACTAAGGCAGGTTCACAAAGCAGACGGACACAGATAGGACCCATTATTAATCAGCACTTCTCAAAAGTAGTCCTAGGGCCTAGAGAGACGGTTCCACAGCTAAGAGTGCTTGCTGAGCAATAATGGGGGTCAGAGTTCAAATCCCAACACCAGACAATAAGCCAGATGCCCCATATATGTCTGTAACTCCAGCTGCAATGGGAGTATTGCTCTAGACTATCCAAGAAAACACGAGCCCCAAGTTCAACAAGAGACCCCGCCTTAAAGAAATTTGGTGGGGGGAGGATACCTGCTATCTTCTTCTTGGCCTCCAAAGTATGCACAAGTATGCATGGGTGTATACACGTACGCACGCACGCACGCATATACACAAACACCAAAACACAAAGAACAAATGACTACTTTCTTAAGTGGTTCTAGGGCTGTAGCACCAGTAGCAGCTAGGAACTACTGAGGAGCTAGTTCACCTCCTCAGGCCTCTC
Source organism: Microtus pennsylvanicus (assembly GCF_037038515.1). NCBI lineage: Eukaryota > Metazoa > Chordata > Mammalia > Rodentia > Cricetidae > Microtus > Microtus pennsylvanicus. The sequence goes on along the minus strand of NC_134599.1, from coordinate 13,369,140 downwards.
CACAGAGGTCCTGGGAGGCTTGGAGATTCCAGTTCTAGCATTTTCTTCAAAGGAAGCTGACGACTAGAAGTCTAAGGACCTAAGTTCTGGGGCAAGACTTTCCAGTGAGTAATCCAGAATTCAAATGGGCTTCCCCTAGCCTTCCCGGGGCTCCATGGGATCTAGGACACCCAAAGTCCATAGACCTGATGTCCCTATCCCTGTATGCTATACAAATGATATTTATCTCCATGACAAACACTGGAAAACACTTCTGAAGATGTCAGGGCTATGCCCAGGGCAGGGAGTAGAAGTGAAGGCAGGAAAGCCAGGCACCACTCCCCAACTCAAACTGTTCTCCAGCTCCCCCCACTAGGGGTCACTGGGGTAGACTGGGTTAGGAATTGTCCCATGAGACCAAGGAACCAACAGAAGAGATCCAAACCCACGTTTCATGACTCTGAACTGAGTTCCATGCCAGCTGTCTCAGGGCAAGACAGGCCAAAACCCTGAGCCTTCCTCAAACAACTGCCCAAGAGATTGAGCTCAGGAAGCCCAGTCAAGGCTGGGAAATGCTTGGCCAATTAGGAACTGTTTCCAAAAGTAGGCAATGAAGAGATTAAGGAGTACCACTGGTGGGAAGGGTACAACGAGAAAGTCAAAAGCAGACATCAAGGAGCATCCCAGTGGTCTGGGAGGGGAGAGACTGTGCCTAGGGGGTAGTTGGGGCCCTTTTTCTTCAGAAAAGTTGCCCTGTGGCCCCCTTTACTAGCCTGGACCAAGAGCCAAGGCCAGTGTCACCTCCTTTCCCCTTCAAAGCCCTTCACTCATCACCTTGAATGAGTGGCTCTTTGTTCTTAAAAGGACAGCGACCTGCATGTGTCCCAATTCTCTGATGAAAACAGTCAGCCTCTGACCCTACAGGAATGCTGTATCCCTGTGGGGCAGGGCAGGGAACTGGCACAATGGGGATATGCCTGTGGCCCTCCCACTTCCTCTTCCTGATGCTTCCACCGTGCCAAGGCAGTCCCTGCTCTCTTCCTCAGTACCGTTCAAAGGCTTGCGTGCAACGGGCAGCACGCCTAGACTCCAGGTATGCCATATGTATCTCAGGTGGTCAGAATCACAAGGCCAGGCTGTGGCTCTGGCCCCAGCCACTTCGCTGTAGGGAAACAGATTCCTTTTGAGACAGCACCAGCTATGAGCACCAAGTATGATGACAGTGAAAGCTAACGCTAAAACGTCATCCATGCTGGGCTCCAACCTACCACTGTCCACCTTACAGATGACCAAGTAAGTCAGATAATGAGGCCCAGTGTATCACAGCTAGCCTGCAGCCTTGCTCCAGAACGCATGCTCAGAACCACCGTGACATACACTACATGCCTGGAAAAGCAACCAGAACCTTGTCTCCATCCCAAGATGCTGCTGACTGTTTCCCTAGTGTGTACTGAGCTCTCCCGGTCATCCCTACAGACTTTGAGATGAGCTGGCCAAGTGAGCCAGGGGCTTCTACCAGTGACAGCCCGCAGGCTCTGCAGAGCACAGCCCCAACCTGGAGTCCAACAAAATGCTTAGCAAGAAGGGGATGGGCTTTTCCCAACTCTAGCCTGGGCTGCAACTGTCCCTGAATGCAGAGTCTGGATGAGGTGTCAAGGACCTACCCAGTGCCTCGGAGACAGAGACATCTCTGTTCAGTGTTCAGACTGGCTATACCACACAGGGGTTAGGCAGGTACTGCTGTTGTGAGCAGCTACCCCACACCACGATGTGGCCATCCCATTCCCGCCCACCCACACCTGACCATCTATGCCCTCTTCTAATTCTTTTTCATTCTGCAGCTCCTGCAAAGTCAGAAAACTCAGGGACATCTCTGCTCAGTGTTCAGACTGGTTATACCACACAGGGGTTAAGCAGGTTGCAGGCAGCCACCCCACACCACAACGTGGCCATCCCACTCCCTCCCACCGCACCTACTTACTTGGTTCTGATACAGAGCTCAAGGGGCGGGACAAGGTCTCTGCAGTTGTCCTCTGGGGTGGTCTTGGTGGTATCTAGGGAGGAGGGAGAGAAAAGCACTCGCATCATCTCAGGATATGCACTCCTCCTAAGGCCAATACAGGCAACTCCAGGGAGCCAGCCCAATCCTTTGAGCACCATGCTCTCTGGATCTTCCCTCCTTCTTGGTCATTGATTCTTACCTAGACAGTGCACTGGCCTCTCATCTCCAGCCTCTAGCAAACCCATGCCCTACTTTTGTAACCGCAATACTCTTTCCTAAGAACACATGTGGTCTCATTATTCCTCTACTCTAAAACCTCCCATGACTCCCTACTTCCTTAAAAGCCAATCCAAACCTATCAGCAAAGCTCAAAGGACACTTGTATATGGTCTTAACTTCACCTTCTGCCCTTAGTACATCAAGTGTTCAAGGCCCATCCATGCCTCTCTCTTGCAGGCTGGACAGCCTAGTATCACTCTCTGACCCCCATGAGTATGCCAAGAAAGTATGTGAAGGCTGGTTCTGGAGCAGCCTGGATGCTCCCTGAAGAGATGGGTCAGGGTGTCTTACCCACAGTCAGCCGAATCTCCTCCTGCTGGTTGGCCAAGCCATCGTAGTAATACAGGTCAAAGAGCCGCTCCGCCCTCCAGTCGGACAGGAGTTCTGGCTGTAGGCTGAAGAGGATGCTGAAGTGGCTCTCGCTGCACACCACCCAGATGGGGAACCTCGGAGTCTTCAGGAAGCAGCCAACCTGAAGGAGGGGAAGACCTGATGCACTGTGCTGACTGGTTGAGGTGAGGCTGACTTCCCAGAAACCCTTGGTGTGGTGTTAGAAATCCCTCCTGCTGCCCAGACACACCTTCTAGAGCTGGCTTCCTCACAAGGATTACAGGGAATTCACACGCAGCATTGGTTCCAGGTGGCGTGACGCCATAGCCCACCGTCCTCTAACCCACTCTTCTCCTCCAGTCTCCCCCACACCTCACTTGTATGTGGCTCAGCCACGGCCTCCTAACTGATTCTTGCTGCACTTCTCACTGTCACTCAGGTCCCCTATCCCTGGGTCTTCCCATTCTGTGTCCTCCCTCGGGAGAGCTATACCACGCTAGTTGGTACATCCCTGCATCCTTCTGGTTCCCAGGGGCATGTCACTGAGCAACCGGCGCCTTAACCACAGCACCATAGTCCGTCTTTTGCCTGGAGACACCAACACATGCATCCCTACCAAGAGCCTCCCCAATGTGTAAACAAATGATTGAAAAATGAAGGTCCTCAGGACTAACACTGGACTTCACCCCTCTGGGGAACCAGGCAAGAGGGTTGAGTGAGCAGTCTGGTGTCAGGTTGTACGTCTGAAAAATTCAGTGTGCAGTGGGCTGTGTGGTGAGTCTGGAGGAGAAGGTCAGGGCATCACTGGAACACAGAGCAAAAAGTCTCTCTGCAAGTTCCCAGCCAGGGACTCTCATGGCTGGCTAAGGATGTGTGGGAACAAACCAGAGACCCCCAGCACACTGGCACAAGGCTTCCTCCAAAGAGATATCCTATTTCTGACCCTTTGTGCAGGCTACCCACTACCCGCTCTTCTATGTGTGCCCCAGGCAGCACCTCGCCGGTCCAAGCTAGGCTATTCAGCTATGTTGAGCTGGTCCTGCCTAATCCACAGCCTCCCCCAGGAGATGAGATATTTGCTGCTCAGTGTTTACAGCCTCCGTTGTGGATTAAGGAAAGAATGGAAGCTATTTTTCCAATGTGGAGAAGGGCATACTTGCTCTAGGACCCACCACAGAATCGTGAGGCAGCTCCCACCTCAGAGCTAATGCTGAAGGTACCTGGGACAGAGGGGCTGCATTCGGGAAGTCCTCCATGAAGGACTTTCCTATGAAAGTGGAGCACAGGAAGACCACGTTGACAAGGGCTGGCTGCTTTCTTAACTAAAATAAAGGCCCTCTTCACTCAGGAAGCCCCGTGTGACACTCAGCCTAACTCTCTCTGCTCAGCTGTGTGTCACCCAAATGGACCGCAGGCTTGCTCGCATTTGGGCATGCCTGACTACTGCATAACCCGACTTAGCTTCCCTTCTGTGCTCCAAAGAGGCTGTTCATCGGAGGCACGGCCGGGGACTGGATTCACTCACAACAGGCAGGGACGGAGCCTCAAGCCAGCCATGGGCAGGCCTGGGCACCATCAGCTCCTGAATTTTCCAAATGAGGGGCAGAGGGCAGCTTGCCATTTATAAACAACAGTCAAAAGATTAAGAACAAAACACTGCCCAGAGGGCTTACAAATGAGTGGACTCATTCACAAGCCTTTTCCACGAGCAGACATTTTCCAGAGAAACTTCCTTAGGGGTCTCAGGGAGCTGGGCGTGCCCTCTCCTGGGGGCCATGCTGTACCTTCACAAGCTACTTTTATTTGTTTCTTATCATTCTGAACTTTTAAACTTATTTTTAGTGTTGAGGAATAAACTCGGACAATTGTGGTAAAAAAAAAATAATAATAATACCCTGCCACACTCCTAGCTCCTGAGATCTTATGCCATTCAGATTTCTCCACATTGACAAGTATATACTGTGAGTTTTGACAATCACTGTATAAGTCAGTAAGAATGCCCTAACAATGACCTGTTTCTGAACATGCAAATGGGCAGCTTTTGAATTGTGCTAGAGGGTGTAGTATATCTCAGGAGAATAGCTTCCAGAGCCAACGTTTTGAGGTCAAGGATTTGAGGTCTTTTAATTTGCTGTAGCAGGTCAAGCCTCCTTCCGTCATTTCTTGTGCCTTTTACGTCTCATTCTTGTGGATCTGATAAACAAACTGTGAGGCTAATGCATTTGCATGTCTTGATTGCTAGTGTAATGTGAGCTATTTTTCATGTATTTATTTGCCAAATGACTGGTAGGCTTCTAGATTTTTATCAATGAACAACCAATTGCTAAGACTCTCTTGGAGTTTTTGTTGTTTGGGTTAATTTTTCAGCTTTTGGTTTTGGGGGGTAGTTGTTTATATGTTGTTGTTGTGAGACAGGGTCTCCACGTGTACCCCAGGCTAGCCTTAGCTTCTAGATCCTCCTGAGTGCTGGAATTACAGGCACCTATCACAAGCCTAGGTCTCCTGTAATATTTTATATTGAGTAAACAAACCTCTCTCCATTAATTTGAAACCTAGGGACAGAAGGGAGGGGAGGTGGTATCAAGAGGGTGAAGGCTGCCAGGCCCTACATGGTCGTTAGGGGGAGAAGAGGTCAAGACTCAGCCTTGAGGACTTCTTGAGAGAAAGAGAAGGTGGTATCTAGAATTCCATCTGTAGTGGAATTGCCACGGGACAACACAAGAAACTATCCACTCTCCACAGGGGACAATACTCCCTAGTTTGGCCAGCAAAAGGGCCGTGTCAGTTCAAGGAATCTATGAGAAAACAGCATTGGCTCCAAGTTTCTCCAACAGTAACTTCATTCTGAGTGAAGGGTGGTCTTGTCTTGACTATTTTCCCCATCATTTGCCCTCTACTGACCAAATCATAATATTTTATTTTTTTCACAGGAAGCCTGGACCATAGGAAGACATCAGGGACTATGGTTATCCTGGAGTCTATGAAACTGGCCAAGCTCATCCTGTTCAGACCATGGACTGTCAGGCTGGAGACGATTAGAGCCTCCAGGCTCTCAGGACTTCTCCTTGGCCACAGGGTCAAATTGCTGCTTTACTCCTGACAGCAACACAATCAGAAAGGAACTGTCCCCTTTCCTCTCCAGGCGGTTAGACCCCACACATCTGCATTCCATGAACTGGGGGTATCACTCAGGTATGGGGTCAGGAAGAGGTCCATCACATGGTCCATAAAGCAGCACACCTAAACAAGAGGTCACATAGGAAGGGTGGAACAAAAATCCCGCCTCCCTCTCACTCTGCTAAGTCATTTACCTAGCACACTGGGGGCCCCATAAAGTAAGTCCTGCTTCCTTAACTAGGCCCTCTTAGTGTCTGAGTAGTCTCAGTCTCGAGTAAGGCTCTCATTGCCCCTTGGGACAGTACTCTCCTCAGTCACAGAACCGTGGACCATATGAAGCCACTGAGCGAGGTTCTGAGAAGGTCTGAAAGAAGCTGAGGCAACAGGTCTGATCAAGAGCAGCCCCACCAGACCATGGTGCTGTCACTAGGGTCCAATCAGCTTCACTTAAAGTCCAGGCCTTTGCAAGGTTTCTTTCTCAGCAGGAAAGGAGGCAGAGGGACCACACCCCAGCAAAGAGGCCAAATGAAGCTGTGTGGGCTGAACTGTGCCCCCCTCAAAGGGCATGCAAACCCAAGTGCCTCTGAATCAGACCTTCTCTGGAACTGGGGCTGCTGCGCATGCCATTGGTTAAAAAGAGGTCATCCCAGAGCAGTGTGCCCTGAAGCCTACTGATGTTCTAAGAGACAAAGACACAGGGAGCAATCAGCCAAGTGGGACAGCAGAGGCAGGGCCTGGAGCGCTGCATCTATAAGGCGAGGAGAGCAAGGAGCGCTGGAAGGAGCGCTGGAATGCATCACCCGTCGGGGGAGGCAACCAGCACCACCCATCAGGGGAAGTGCCTGAAAAGATTCTCCCTGCCGCCTTCAGAGGAAGCCCAGCCAGCTCACACCTTGGTCTTGACCTGCCAGGGTCTAGCACTGTGGAAGAGGCACCTCTGTTGTTTCACCACCTCATCTGTAGGATTTCATTGCAGCAGCCCAAAGTAAGTGATGCAAAGCCTAATATGCCAAGCTCCTGCCTCCAGAGATCGCCCTCCCTCAACACACTGCACACATGCATGCATATGAGTACAAACCACACACACACACACACACCCCAGATGCAGCCACGCTGATGCACAGCCACATTAAAAACCCTTAAGAGTTCTTTTCAGCTATCCTTCCTGGACTTCAGAATCTGCCATTTGAATCTGAAGTGTCTGTGGCACTGGCAGTGAAGTCGTATTTCTTCTAGTCTGTTCTGTATTCAGGCTGGAGCTGAACTCCAGCCAGATTTGGGAACTAGAGACCAGCTTCCCTTCCTATCTCATGGGTCCAGGAAACTAGGCTTCTGGGGCTCCAGAGTGCATGTCGGTACCTGGCAAACATTGTAGTGTTCAAAGAGAGATAAGAAACCGATGTCGCTGCGTGCCTCGATGCCTCGGAGAAGCGTGGTGTTCCCATCGCCTGAGTCTAGCTCCACTACATCATTGAAAACATTGGACACGGCTCTCCCGGTCAGGAGAAGATTGACGAGTTCCTGTTGATGAGAGAAGGGGAAGCTGTGTCAGATCTCTGAAATCAGCCTCGGGAGGGTGGAAGGGAGGCTGGGAACAAGGAGAAAAGGGCGGAGGAGGAGAGAGACCATGGAAGGCAAGAAGGAGAATGCGGAGTTGAGACAGTAGGGCCTTGATATTTCCACAGGCTCTGATGAGGGAAATCTGCCAACGGCTCCCATGTTCCCATCAAAGGACCCTGAGGGACTCAGCCATCTATCTGCAAGCATCCCTTGACAGACTACACAGGAGCCTGTTCTGAGTCTCAGTACTGGGGAGATGTTTGAGTGGTTACAACACAGCTCTATGCTCTGGGCCAGTTAGGGAGGTCGAGGATGTGTCTGTGCAATTGAAACCAAATGCAGGATATGAGAGGGACCATAAAAATATGTGCACAAAGTCCTTCCCTGCTCCACAAAGACACGTAGTCACATAACTAAGTGAGAGCAGCTTTGTTGGCGAGTGACCTGTGGGAGGGTCTCGAAAGATCATGTCCTTAAAAACAAGCATTTTAATGTTTGAAATGACTTTAAATTCAATAGAAGTTGCAAATATAGTCCAGAGAGTTCCTGTGTTCCCTTTACCCAGCTTCCCTCTATGATAACATCTCACAAGACCCAGCACATCTCACGACCAGGAAGCCAGCCAGTCCTGCACACTGCAGCACTAAAGAGGCGCCCCTGGTCTTAAAGAGATCTCAGGGAGATGGTAAGGAAAGCAGGACAGGGACAAGAGCGGAGGCAGGGAGGGAGCAAGAAGGTGGTGTTCAGCTTGCCCCAGATACTAGGTATCCAGCAGCCCTGTGGCTCACGCCACATACCCAGGCAGTCACCAGATGTGTGACCTCAGACCTGGAGGCAGTGTCAAGTGCAGTGTGGCATCTCTGGAGTCTCCATCTCTGTGATGACAGTGTATCACTGAGGTTGAACCCCCATGTCCCACCACTGGTTAGGAATAAAGAAACCAAACCTGACAGACATGAAAGGACTTGTCCTGGACATGTAGCCAGAAAGTGACCGAGCTGAACTGTCACTCGCATCTGCTGAGTACATCTCTGCCACCCTTGGTGCCACGCTACATCTCTGCCACCCTGGCTACCCAGGCAGCAACCCTGCCTGGACAAACACTCCAGCTGAAAGGTGGTAGCTTCCAAGGACGCTGGAGATGAACTCTGATGAATCCACCCCTAGCATTCAGACAAGCAGTCCCTCTGTGTTACCCTCCCCCAGCAGGGCTGGCATTGCCAGTAAGGCAAGCAAGACCGCAGCTGTCTCCTAGCCCACAGGAATGACTGCGCCACCCCTCCCCAACTCAAGATCTGCAGGGCAGAGTTCACAGAAGGGCTTCCCCTTGAGTTGGCACATGAACCTTCCACTGGTGCTAACACCCTTGCTCCAGTGACAGTTAGGCCTCCATTGATGGCCACCAAGGGGCCCCATTGGAAGGAGACAGTGAAGGGCCTCATTGTGTCCTGCAGGGGAAATGATAAAAGAATTCAGAGGAAATAACTGCGCTGGGGTACTGTACCTCATGTCCAAAAGCTACCAAGAAAAGTACAGTCTTTTTTTTTTTAAAGGTGGAAAGTTTTTCCATCTGGTTTGCAGTAAGAATAAAGGCCCCTGCTCTTCCATCTGGGAAGTGTTCAAAACATTCCTCCCAGCAGGAAGTGTTCTTGAGATAGGAGGAGCACCACATACCTCCTGCCCTCAGTGCGAACACCCTGCAGTAAGGGAGCTCAACCACCATCTAGTGCGTTGCTCCTCCAAGTGTGTGCCACAGACTGTTCCCTCCTCAGGGAGCTCTGAGAAAATCAGCCGCTACGGGGCCGGGGTGTGGTGGTGCATGGCTGTAATCTCAGCACTAAGGAGACTGAGCTGGGAGGATCTGGAATTCAAGGCCAACCTAGGCTATATAGCAAGACACAGTCTCAAAAGAACAGAAAGAAGATAACAAAGAAATTCCCTAGCCCCAGCCCAGCCTGAGTCAGAGCTCACTTTTCAACATGACCCATTGGATTAGTGTGCAATCAAAGCCAATCAGTCATGGACCTGGCCAAATGCTTCTTCCACAAGGGAGGGGACTGGAGTTCAGGGAGCGGAGAAGATGCCTCAGCTCCTTCTGTGAGTGTCCAGAGAATAGGCTTGAACTTAGCCCAGGATGATGCTGGTTCAGCCTCCTCTGCCTCCAGTTTGACTCCTGCCCCTTGTCTAGGCAGCTCCATTCTCCACCCTCAAAGAGAAGGAGATCAAGGCCACCAGTCAGCCAGATGAGAGGACATTCATTGTCCACGGTATTCTTCCAGGGAGGGGCAGAAACCAACCCTACATCCCTCTTGTGGGTGTCTGTTAACCACAGACCTCAAACTTGCCCTTGAATGGGACCAAGGTAGTTTTCCAGGGTTAGGCACAGGTGAGTCAAAATCCCAGAACAACTAGTTAGTTCCCAGCTTGTCAGAAGACTGTGAGTTCTGGATCTTGAATACAGAGAGGGCAACATGCAAACATGATCCACATGGCCATGATCAAAGGCCTTGGGGTGCTGAGAAAGGTGTGCATGGAAGCTCAACACACTCTGGACAGGACCTTGAATGGGTATCTTTGGTAGCATCACCTGACGGAGCATGAGTGATGAGAGAGGCCAGGGCTGTTTTGTAAAGATGCAGAGGGAAGTGGTTGTGAAGACGATGCCCTCTACAAGCATAACCGACGTATGTGGCTACCCAGGGTTACCAGCCACGCTGGGGCATGCTCTAACAGCCTGGGCTCTGTGCAGTTCAGACTTAAGTGGATCTATGTCCCACCCCTTAGGCATCCCCATGACTCCAAAAATACCTAAGTCAGCAGGTAGAAAGCATGCCAAATGTGGAAAACAAACTGAGCATTCCTCCCAGGTCTCCAAGACAGTGAAGCCCGGAAGAGCTTCATGAAAGCTGCATGAGGGTGTTTGATCAGATGAAGAAGGAAGGAAGAAACTCAAGAAGGGGAGGATCTGACTGGCATCCCCTCGGTGGGCTCCATTGCTTCCTGACCTGTGTGCAGTATCCGTGAGCTCCAATCAGATGGCTGGTGGGCACATCAAAGTCTTGGCGGACACTAGGGAACACAAGAGGAAGAGACATTAGCATGTTTGTGCCTCGCTGAGGTGCCAGGCGCTTTCTCTGGGCCTGGACTATGGATTCCAGATTTGCTAGGAACCTAAGCATTCCACGCTGTGACTCTGTGGAGGCGCTACCACCAAATGGCCTCCATTTTGGTAACAGGCAGTTGTGCTGTGAAGCCAATGTCTAAATTCATACCACAATTACCGTTACTAATGGTGAGGATGGAGGGCCTGCCTCATCTCTGGGCCTTAGGCACCCAGCCTGTTCAACAGGAGGGATTGGTTGGAATGGACTCCAATGACTCTGCTGTGGTTCCAATGTGGTTTGAGTATGTCTCTCAAGGGATCATGTGCTAAAATACAACTCCCGCTGTGAGGCAGGAGGAGGGGAAGAAGTTGCAAACATGTATGTACACTCGTGGAGGTCACAGGATGATGTCAGATGCCCTCCTCTACAACTCTCCACCCTACTGTTTTTGAGATGTATTTATTTTGTGTGCACATGTGTATATACATACAAACACGCACATGTGTGTGCACCTGCCAAGAGTTGGTTCTTTCCTTCTTCCATGTGGGTTTGGGGATCAAACTCAAGTCACTAGTCTTGGTGGCAAGCACTCTCCCACTGAGCCATCTTGACAGCCTCTGCCTTATCTTTTTAAACATTTCCTTTGAGGATTTCACATGCTCATACAATGAACTATGATATCCACTCCCTTTTAATCCCAACTCCTCCAAGATCCCCAGTTCACACCCTTGCCAACTTCATGTATTATTACTATTATTATCATCACTATTATTATTATGTGGCCAAGAACCATTTGTTAAGAACATAGGAAAGTGAAAGTCATGGCCACAGACTGCAAGAGGGAAGAAGGACTTCTTATTTTTATAGATGTGGAAAGATGCTCAGGCAGGTGGGCACTGAGGACAGGTGAGGTAAGAGTCTGGTTCCTAGGCCTCTACAACTACACACAGACCTGGATATATACAGGGCCTGGTGTGCTTCCTATATTCATACCCCAGAAAGAGCACTGAGTTGGGGCCAAGGGTAGGAAGGACTCTGTGACTTAACATCTATTTTTTCCTGTTAGTGGGAGAGGAGAACCTGGTCTCAATAGATGCTTTAAGTTCACAATTCCCCACACACTCAAAAACCCAAAACACACTCTAGTCCTCTGCTCTTCCAAGGTAACTGCAGAAACGCAAACTCCATCATCCTTGCCAGAAAACCGTGTGTGTGTGTGTGTGTGTGTGTGTGTGTGTGTGTGTGTGGTTTTTAACTGAGGGTAAAATGGGAAAATGGTGTTCAGAAGATGGGCCTTGGATAGCATCACAGAGACATGAAAAGAACCACAAAGACCCAGGGTCCTCTGGGAAGGCCCAAGCCCACCAGAAGCCGACCCGCGTGCCTAGGAGAGAGACAGCGAGGGGTGACTCATGGTCAGCACAGTGCTCGGTTGGCGCTAGCTGAGGCAGAAGAATTGATGGAAACGTTCTCTGTGGCATATACAACATCTTCTGATGAGAAGAAAATAACCTCAAAGCAGTCCTGGGGGGACTGATAAGCATCGCTGGCCACCAGCCACCTGTGGCTTTCAGAAGCCGTCCTATCTTCATAAGCTCTCGGCCGCGTGTTCACCCAGCAGGCTAGGAGGCCTGCGTCAGCTGGGAGAAGAGGGACTAGCAGAACGGACAATGGGAGGAAATGGTAATTGCATCCTTAGGTGCAAACACGATGGGAAATTCAGAAGCTGCTTGGATCTTAAAAGGGAGGGACATGTGTATTTCACATTAGGGCACTCGGGAGACGCCAAGGAGCAGCTTATGGCTTAGGAGATTTACAACTTTGGCAAATAGCAATGCCCAGTCCTCCCCTGGGGAGCTCTGACAGGTCGCACGTGTGAGGAGTCCTGGGGCAGAGGCCATCCTCCTCTGCTCTGGTTGTACAAGATCAGCTCACACAGAAGCCTGACCCGGCCCCAAGTTCTAGCTCCAGCCCACGGCAATTGCAAGCCTTTCTTCCCTGGGTCTCCCATTCTGGAGCAAAAACAGTCTTAGTCTGAATTATGCCTCTCCAAACCCACATATTGAATCCAGCCCAAAAGAGCAAACCTGCCTAAATCACCCCAGTTAATCAGGAGGCTGAGGCAGAAGGATTGAAAGTTCAACCTGGCGTGGTGGTGCATGCCTTTAACCCTAGCACTCACAGAGGCAGCTTTAGCTCTGAGTTTGAGGCCAGTCTGGTCTACAAAACTAGTTCCAGGACAGGGAAGGATACACAGAGAAACCCTGACTCAAAAAACAAATGAAGTGGAGAAGGAAGGAAAAGGAGAAAGTCAAAGGTCAGCCAGGGTTAGAGCAAGACTGTTTCAAATTTTAAAATGGAAAGAGGATTTGCCCAGCAAATGTGAGGCTCTCAGCTCAATCCTTAGTACAGTGTGTGTGTGTGTGTGTGTGTGTGTGTGTGCGTGCGCGCGCGCGCGCACGTGTGTGTACATACACTCTGAAACCCCAACCAACCCCAAGGTCCTCAGAATATGCTTTTAGGGAACGTGAGGGCCTTTAAATGGGTGCTTATATTAAAATGAAGCCAGCAGGGTGGGCCCTGATCCAACCCGGCCTGCAGAGCTGCAAGAATGAGGCTCTGTGTCCAAGTGTTCCTGGCCTTGTTAGCACCAACCTAGAATACTAGGGTAAATGACATCCAATGTCACTGTAAACTCAGAGCTCTCTTACCATAAAATCTTCTGAGTGGAAGCCCACTTTACAGAAGTTAAGACAGAGCTCCTACAGTGAATGCAAAGATGAGTTTTCCCCAAAATTCTCACTAGGATACCGAGCCATAAAAGCTAAGAGGCCAGGGTCCACCTGAGCCATGTCACAGACGCTGTACTATGCTTCAGTCCCTTCAGCAAACTGTGTTTTCCTGCATTGCAAAGCCAATAAGCACAGAGTGGGAAAACCTGCTTGCACCTGACCATGGGAGGGGGGACTCAGTACCAGATGCCCTCCTCCCAACTCCTCAGCATCTGGATGGGCCAGGACCAAGCGACTTGACCTAGAGAGTGCAGGCTCTGACAGAAGACCGGTTCAAGCTAGTGACATGTACCGTGCAAGATTGGAGGCCTGAAACCAGTTTCAGAGCTCTGCCCTTTGTCGCAGGTCTCCCAGCAGTTACTGCTTCTGCCACAGAGCAAGCTGACACCATGGGATCGTCAGGCCTGCAGCTTCAGATCCTCCCAAATGCATTCTTCTCCCAAAGCTTTGAGAAGTCAGGAGGGCAAGACCCTCATCTCTCACTGATAGGGAAACTGAGGTCCCGAGAAAAGACTGTACTTTGTACTTGTGTACCAACGAGCAGGGCCATGGGCTGAAATACAGCCAGCCATTAGCCTGATCAGCCAGCTCCAGGCAAGCCAAACCCCTGAAGCCCCACCCAGGTTCCACCAACCTTGGCTCCAGCCAGCTTGTCCCTTCACCCAAAAGTCTCCCATGTGAACATGGCATTTGGCACAGAAACTTCTAAATAGAAGAGAAAATAATAGGCTTGTGTAGCCTAGAGACATGGCCCCATCTATGGTCACAACCATTTACCTGAACAGGGAAGGTTTGTGGCCAGCTCAGACTGGGTCTACCAAGTTGACTAACCCGTCCCTCCCTCTCACAGCGTGAATCCACACTGACAGAATAAAAACCAGGGAATGGTTAGTGTTCTCTGGGAACTCCTGGCATAGGAACAAGAGTGGTTGATCCCTGACTCTGATCTTTGAAGCACTAAGTCTTGTTGGGCAGAAATCAGCCATCCCTTTCAACCTGATGACTAGTCCTCAGGCTCTGCAGGACCAGGTCTCCTGGGTGAGCTCCTATGGCCCCTCCCAAAGGCTGCATTCCTTCTGCACCCCTAACTACCTCAAGGAGGTGAGTTTCTGCAGTGGGAAGGGCAGCTCTGATATAATAGAGAACTTGGGCTCTAAGTCGGGGATGCCTGGGTTCAAGCGGAAAGGTTGCCATTAAAAACTTGCCCCTTCTTGGGAGTCCGTCTCCCCAGAGGCCTTAGGAGCATGGCGATGTCTCTTTCTATTATGGGTTACTGTGAGAACAGAGTGAGATAAACTATATAAAGCCTCTGGCATGTGGTAAATGTCACTTCCTTTTTCCTACAATCACAACAATTAAAAACAGGAAAACAATGACTGAGAGGTCATGATTCCTGCAACCTCAACCATTCATGTCACAGCCAAGAGCCTGTGGTAAACGCAGGCTTCCAGGAGGATGAAATATAGCCGAGGACATCTACAAAGGATCTGGGGAATGTTTTTCCCAGGATGGCTCAGAGAGAAGGGACAGTGGTCAGATACTTGGGTGTTAGGCCTCTTCTTCCTCCTGAGCTGCAGTCCCCTGGGATAACAATAGCTACCCTAAGGGGTTGTAAACCAGCCTTGCACATTGCAAGAAAGCACCAGGGCTGGGGATCTAGGGTCTTCTCCTCCCCAGGCAGTGAGAAGTAGAGAATACTTAGTATAAGGAAGACACTGACAAGGGGAAAGGGCCTGCCTGCCTGAAGGAAGAAAAAGAAAACACAGGAACCCATGACCTTCACTACTGCACAGAGGACCCCCCATGGAACCCATGGTCTTCACTACTGCTCAGAGTACCCCCCCTAGGAACCCATGGCCTTCATTACTGCCCAGAGGACCCCCCAAGGAACCCATGGTCTTCACTACTGCTCAGAGTACCCCCCCCAAGGAACCCATGGCCTTCACTACTGCCCAGAGGACCCCCGAATTTGCCTGTAGTTCATGACTCACGATCTTTCCCTGGCTCTGGTGCCATTCCTTCCGGGCAGACCCTAAACATCTGGTTTTCTGACAAGCTTGAATTGCCAATCCTCAGAGCTGCACTAATTGTTCCCTCCTCCATAAAGAGAGTCCTTCTTTAGCCCAGAGACAGAAATATCCCATCTCCACTCTCTTTCCATCCCATCTTCTAGGACCCTTACCAACTGTTCTTATATGATCACTTTGTCCCTCTAGGTAGCAGCCTGGGGACCTAGGTAACAAAAGCTTTTAGGACCAGGTAATATACTGTTGGGTTCTTCCCTGCCCCAGACTGGGCTCCAGAAACCACAGATGCACACCAAGTACCTGAGGTGCTCACCTCACTGTGGGGGAAGCTGATAGATAACACCTAAATTCCAGGAGGCAAGCAGAGGAAGGGAGAACTAAGCAGCCCAGCTGGGTCAGGTTGCCCTTCTAGAAGGTTGGAGTGCATTACCCTCCTCTCCTCCTACTGAGGCCTATCCTCATCATCTGGATACCTGAGCCCTCAACTGAAGAAGCAAAGTGAACTAAAACAGACCCATGGGCCGAGGGTCAGGAAGGTCTTCCACTCAGCTGTCAACCCCACTGTATCTTGGATCATAGAGAGTGGGCCCCTCTCATGTACCCCAAGGCTCAAGAGCCCATTGGCAGAATCACTGCCCACAGCTAGCCCCAGTGGGCACTCCCCAGCTACAACTTGCCAACTCTGCAGCCTGGGGACCCAGCTCAGACATGATAGCTGAACTTGGAAGTACAGAAAGCACTGGGCTGGTGTGGGCCTCTCTGAAACCTTGCTCTCCACACCTTCTAAGTCATCAAACACGCCTGTGTGGTACTTGTCGCCCCTCCCACAGGGAAGAAGACCTATGCACAGACTATTAAGCTTGGAAGTAAAAGACAAGAAACACTGCCAGCTGTGACACTAACTTATCCTTCCCTTCGCAATGATCCCTGAGAAGTGGGACATGTGGTCTCACACCTGTAGTATATTGCCACAAGATCACAAATGCCCAAGGTAGCAACAAGGTCCCTCTCCTTTGTTCCTCTACTTCTGTCTAAACTGACTCCAGACTGCACATTCTATGCTGGCTAAATTTTTGTCAACTTAACTCAATCCATAGTCATCTGAGAGGAGGAAAACTCAATTGAGAAAATGCCTCCATGAGATTGAGCTGTGAGCCAGCCTGTAGAGCAGTGTTCTCAACCTTCCGAAAGTTGTGACCCCCAACTTTTTGTAAAATTGTTTTTGTTGTTTCTTCATAACTGTAATTTTGCTATTGTTATAAATCATAATGTAAATATTTTGGAGATAGAGGTTTGCTAAAGGGGTCTCGACCCACAGGTTGATAACCACTGCTGTAGAGCATTTTCTTAATTGGTGATTGATGGAAAAGAACTCAGCTCACCATGGGTTGGTGGTCCTGGGTTCTATAAGAAAGGAGGCTGAGCAAGCAAGTACACAGCATCCCTCCATGGTCTCTGCAACAGCTCCTGCCTCCAGGTTCCTGCCCTGTTTGAGTTCATGTCCTGGCTTCCTTCAATGATGAACTATGATGTGGAAGTGTAAGCCTTCCACATCAAATAAACCCTTCTCTTCCCAACTTGCTTTTGGGGTCATGGCATTTTATTGCAGCAATAGAAACCCTGACTGAGACACATTGCTTCAGGGGAGAGGATGGCAGAACCTGGCCACAGACTTACAGGGCAGCAGAAAAGACAACTCAGCATAAGGGACTCTGGGTGAGGCATTTGCTAAGACATGGGGACTTCCAGCACTTGGGTCTCCAGCAGCTTAGCTGGAGATGTTTGTGCAGTCTCCTTGTGAGAAGTCATGCTGGAATTCACTAAGTGACTTCTCCCACTTCGCACCTACAGTCTAATGACCTTAATGGGTACAATACAAGGGTCCTTCCCCATCCTGGGCAGCCTCGCTCATCACTGAGGAGCCCCAGAAAGGAGATGGCTGGAGATATCTCCAGTGACATGGATCCTATGGTTGTCTGTAGAAACGAGCACCCAAGAGTCGGGGCTCCTGGTCTTGGTGGCTGTTGCTTCTCATTATCCAGGCCTGAGAAAACTTAGAAACTCTGAAGACACTGCCTGCCAAGCACTGAGTACACAACAGTAGGTTCCCAACTAGAGCTTCTCAGCTCTTAGCCGAACTGCACATGTCTCTGGCCCCCAGCTCCTCTCTGGGGGCCTGCAACTGGCCAGCTTTGTGCTTGCCTTTTTATTCTGAGAGCAGCCTATGAGGCCATCCTCAAACTGACCCTGGCTCTCCTATTCTTCCATCCTCCCCACGCCTCTACTTCCTGACCCAAGCCAAAGCATTCCATTTCACTACGAGAGCTTCCCCAACCAGTGAACCTCTGGGTTGTGACTGTCTCCCTGGGGCCCACCAGATTCCACACACTCTGTTCACAATGTGAAGCCTGGGGGATCTGACACCTGGCAGGATGCAAACCGCAGAAATATGGGTCTTGGGAACACGGCTAGTCTATAGGAGGGGCGAAGATGCAGAGGAGACACCCAAGTCCCAGAAGGCACTCGGGCTTTTACACGAATGAGTTAAGCTTTGGTTTCTGCTTCCTGTGGCTGGGGCTGACCTTGCCTCCTAGCCAGCGTTCACGGCTGACTTTCATTTCAGGGCTATTTTCTCAAGGAAAGAAACTGTCCTGCTGATACTGTTGTTTTTAATCTCAAGAGTTTCAAGAGAAGAGTCACATGGTGGGATGCAGGGTGGCCAGGCCCTGGCCCTCAGTGCCTGGTTGTGCTGTCCAACATTATGTTTTTGAACTTTCAAGACTGCTCTTCAGCAGCCAAAGATGCTGCAGTAATGAGCGCTGATGGTCTACTGGACAAAAAAAAAAAATCTTTTCAGGCTGCTGGTACAACCTCTTGCCACTGACGGGCCCTGCCCCACTGTGAGCCAGGCCGGGCTCCCCACAGTACCCTCCCTCTCCTCTCTGCACTTCCAGTCCTGGGTCACCCAGGTCTGACTTGGAGAGTCCCTGACTTCAGGACTCTGAGCACCCCTGGGAGCTTGCAAGAGCTCCCTGGGGATATCTCTAGCCACATAGCTCACTGCACAGAAGCCATGCGAGCATGAACATGTGACATGTATTTTTTTTTACTGTATGCAACTTCAGATCTTAAGGAAGAAGGTGAACAGCTTGGCATCAGGTGGGGAAAAGAACAACCTACATAAGCTCGGCCTTCACTGGGGCCTGTACCTAGGAACAGCCGGAATGCTTATGCTGGGTTTCCGTGCCCACAGTATCAACCCAAGTTCTGCTCTGACTTAGGAATGACCTGTGGGTGATATAAGGGCAACCTCTGGGCTGGAGAGAGAACCCTGCCAGGAAGGGGAGACAGAAGGCACACACTCACATCACACATGTCACCATGTTATCCCCTATACAATCTCAGAACAGCAATATCCACCTCACATACACACACATCACACACACACCCCCAACACACCGCAGCACACACACACTCAACACACACATACGACACATACACCCAACACACACACACATATATACCACACAGAGACAGCACACACACATTCAACACAACCCGCACTACACATACCCAACACACACATCACACACACACCTCCAACACACCGCAGCACATACACACTCAACACACATACGACACATACACCCAACACACACACACATATATACCACACAGAGACAGCACACACACATTCAACACAACACGCACTACACACACCCAACACACACAGCATACACACACACACATACCACTCAACTCATGTACACATACCCAACACACACACACAGCACACACACACATACAGAATGTTTGGAAGGAACTTCAGAGGTCTTCCCAGTCCAGCACTCTCATGGCTAAGCAGCAATGATATTAGGAACCCTTTGGGTTTCTGTCTCCAACGACAACCCAAAGTGGTAACAGACCATCCAAAAACAGCAACATCAAAGGATCCTCCACGCTGACTCTGAGCCAGAGCAGGAAGGCCCTCGGCCATCGTCTGCTTCTGCGTTTTTAAATAGAACTGAGATCTCTTCAAGGAAGAGTCATGCCAGATGTTGAAGAGGGGCGGAGGGGACTTGCCCTCCCTACCACCTTCACCTGACTACATCTGCTTTATATGGGGAGCTTCTCTCTCTCTCTCTCTCTCTCTCTCTCTCTCTCTCTCTCTCTCTCTCTCTCTCTCTGTGTGTGTGTGTGTGTGTGTGTGTGTGTGTCGCGTGCACATGCGCACGTGTGCATCTTTTTATTTTGATTTTTTGAAATGGAATTTTTGAGGAATAAATTAGATTTCGTTTAATTTCCATGAGAGTTGAAAAGGCACTGTCCTAGCTCCAGTCAGCTAATGATGAAGAACCGAAGACACACTGGTCAGTCAGGGCTGTGGGCACCTGAGTAGGGGTGGAACCAAGTGCCCTTGATCTACTATGAAGCTGTCAAAGGTTTTCATTTGCGGTTTCGCCAACGGGCCACCTGCTGCCCGAGCTGGGTGACATCTGCACTTCTGTGTCCAGATGTTTCTGCACCCAGATGTCTGTGAAGACCTTTGAGGGTTGCTGACCCCCATGGCAGTAGATGGGAAGTGGATTCTCCCAGTCCTAGGGCCACTACTCAGCAGAGCACACTCGTCAGCAGAGCTGTCCTGCAAATCTGGGGGCTGAGGGTTGTGGTCACTGCAACATCACTCTCAGAATCTGGTTAGCATTGAGACAGCATGGACTGTTCCTGCCCTCACTGTGGCCCCACTTTTCCTCCAAACAAAGCCCCTGGATCACAGGTGGGCAGGTAAGATCAGCTCGGCCAGCATGTCTCTACCTCAAATAGCCTTCTGGGAGTATATGCAGACACCACCCAGGCTACGCAGATCTTCTGGGAGTATATGCAGACACCACCCAGGCTACGCAGATCTTCTGGGAGTATATGCAGACACCACCCAGGCTGCGCAGATCTGTCTTGGTTCTTGATGGTGCCCTCAGTCTATATGCCTCATTGTACTTGATCAGATCAGAAATAGTTGATGTCACCTCAAGTTCACTTCACAATGGACACCCCAGGCCAGGGATTGGTCCTCCACTGGGTCCATCTCAGGCCCCATGGCGCTCAGGCTTGGCAGGAAGTACATGCCAAGGATGAGCATTGAGCACACCATGACAGACTGAGGCGACCTCCTAGGCATAAAGACTGATGGATCAAGACTGATGGAGGAGGGGACAAGGACCAGTGGAGGCTAGCACTCAGCAGGAACACAACCCATCTTTCATGCTCCCAGAGGGTTTGGCAGGTGACAGCGTATGAGCAGATGTGACCTTGCCCTACCTGTGATCCAGGGGTTTCCCGTGGAGGAAAGATAGTGTAAACCACAAAGGATAAGTGGCCCAGGAAGCTCCAGTTCTTAGAGGAAGGAACTCCAGCACAGACGAGCAATCAGACCTGACCCTAAGTCTATCACCCAAATTTGCCTCTGAATGCAGCAAACCTAAAAAGCTGGGTGGGGCCTATCTGCTTGGTAGCTGCCTGCCAGCTTGCCTTGCTGTGTAGTCTGGGCAAACCATTCACCTCCTAAAGCCACAGTGACCATAGAGGACCCACCAGCCTAGTGTGTGTTGGGGGGGGGGGAGATAGAGACTCCTCCATGTGTTCTAGCATGACATCAAGGCAAAGGGTTGGGCACACTGAAGCTGCAGAAGATGCTGACCGCCATTGTCCTCACTGCCCGTGGGCCTATCCTCTCCTGTGTCCTCTAAAGAAGGTGAAAAGAGACCACTGGGGTGAGACAAAACCCAGCCCACAGCAGGTCCCTATTCAGCTCCCTGGGAAGGGAGAGAATCCTAAGGGCTCAAGAAAGCTGCCCAAAGGCCCTGGAGTCAGGTGGAATGCACCTCTGTGTCCATGTTACATATGTGCGGATCCCTGTGCATGCCTGTCTATGAGTCAGTGTCTATGTCTGTGTGTCCATCTGTGTGTGCATGTGTGCGTGTATGTGTGTGCTCAAGCACATGCATGTGTGTACATGCATGTGTTGCTAGGACTGCAACTCTGAAGGATGTCCACAAGTAAGAAAGCCTGGATGGGGGCTGCTCTGATTGGATGGATCAGTGAGAGGTAGTGATAGTTCTCTGCTCTGCTCAATGGGAATATTGCTTGGATGCACGGCCCTGAATCTCTTCTGGAGGGATAGGCTATAGGCAGGTGCTTGCATATGGCCAGGGTGCCCCCTCACTTCAGGCCGCCTCAATGAGTGCAGAAGCTGGGCCAGAGGCTCCTGTACAGATGGGGAAGTTGCAATGAGAACTCCCAGGCTTGGTCCCCAAGAGCATAGCTCCCCTCAGTGAAGCTGAAAGCTCCCCCATGCAGCCCTCCCACCACCCAGGGATTAACAAGCCAAGCTGGGGAGAAGGCAGAAAGGCTTACGGGTCTCCGTGCACGTGAGCCCGTACCAAGAATGCATCATATCATTATGGCAGGATTAGAAATAAAATGCCATTAGAGAGTGCTGTGCACACTCTGGTTTAATAAGGTCAGCTGCAGCAAGCAGCAGGAGGGCCAGCGCACGAGGCTGCAAAGCCCCATGCCTCCCCGCCCCCCACAGCAGAGGCCCAGGGAGACAGCACTAGGCCACCAGCCCAGCAGACAGGGGAACAAATGCTCTTTCTGCCAGGGCAACCCAGGCTCAACCCTTCCCCCAAACCTGCTAAGAGCTATTCCCCAAATTCCCCTCATCAGGTACTCCTAGCCATATTCCCTCCCCCAGAGCTCCACACCCCAGACCTGACTCTGCTTGGAAGGAATGGAGGATTAATCAATGGTACCTCACAGAAAATTCATGTGCTATTAATCTGCTGGGTTCCCTAATGGCAATGCTCAGGTCTCTGTCTCCATTATCTACCCCGTGTCAGGGGATCTCACTGAGTACTCAGGCTTGCCAGTACTGCACGCTCTCTGAGGGAGGGAGTCCCTCCCCCACTGTTCCTGGCACAGAGGGAGGGAGGGACCCCTGCTGCCACTGCTGTCCCTGGCACATATGAGAAGGCCAAAGAGAAAGTAAGATGCATATACAGATTGTAATTGCTCCTCTCCACTGCAGCTAGAGAATCCAAGCTCTCCCTCCTTGCCGTCCAGGGAAGAAGACAGACAGCCTCTGGCCTGGGATGAAGGGGATACTCACAGCTCCAGCGATCTGGACAGGATGGCAGACAAGGTGAGCAGGATGCAACCATAGGGTCCCACTTCGAACTGAGGGAAGAGGAAAGAGGACACCATCAAATGACATTGCCACCTCAAGCCTGCCAGGGCCATGGCTTCATCTGGGCTTCATGGCTTCCAGCCTAGTCACAGAGGTTGGTGGGTAGCCATAAAGAATATATCCCATTCACACAGACTTTCTTAGCCGGGCCTTCTAAAGGACACAGGAGCACAGAACTGAACCCCCAAACCTGGGCGACATTAACACCGCCGTGGGCAGCAGTGGCAGCACGTTCCATTCTGGGACCACTGTCACCTCTGGCCCTGACAGAAGGGAGCTGTTATTGCCCTCTGCCAGAGAATGAGGCCGCCCAGGTCCTGTCCAACACAATGGGGGCCTGCCTAAGGGGGCTCTGCTTGACACAGTTCCTTATACGGAAGAACTGAGCTATGACATCAGCAAATAGACAGCGGATGCAGAACACGGCTGGAATCCTCTGGAAACCAGGAAGTCCCCACCTTTGTTACAAAGTTACTATTTAAAGGGGTTTTTAAATACACAGATTTGATTGTCTTATTATCTTGAGTTTATTTGTCTGATACTAAAAATGTTGCTGATGCTGCATCTGGTCTATTTTGCATCTCAGGCTCCTCCCCCTGGACTCTGCCATTCTGAGCCAACCACATGGCTGTGGGGGTGTTTCTGAACTTCCCGGTCCCTACCTACTTTTCTCCACTGTAAACCATAGGTAAAGTAGAGGTCTTTGCTTACAGCAAGTTGTAAAGCACTTAGAGCCGGGCCTGCCTGGCACTCAGAGTGGCCGTGGTACACTATGATACACTTCCAGCTCTGCACCAGGGACCAGAGCTGTGCTGGTTAGTTTTGTTCATTGTTATTATTGTTTTGGTTTTTTGGTCACTTGACACAAGCTAGAATCATCTGGTAAGAAAACGCCCGATTGGAAAAATGCCTCCACCAGGTTGCCTGTATGTAGCAAGTCTGCAGGGCATTTTATTGACTGATGATTAATAATATATTTTATTACTGTTTCTTAGAAGCCTGTTCTTTTCTAATGAGGGATGGAAAGGAAGTAGATCCAGATGAGAAGCAAAGGAGAAGAACAAGGAGGAGTAGAGGGAGGGGAACCTATAATCAGGATGCTATGTGAGAAAAAAAAGATTTTCAATAAGAGGGATAAAAGCAAAAATTAAAAATGTTTAAAGATAAAATAAAAAATCAGAATGAGCAAACCATGGGAAGCAAGCCAGTAAGGAGCAACCCTCCTTGGCCTCTGCTTCAGTTCCTGCTCCAGGTTCCCGTCTTCAGCTCCTGCCCTGATGTCCCTCAGGGACAGAGTATGACCTGAGCACTGTAAACTGAAATAACCCTTTTCCTCCACAGATGGTACTAATCATGGCATTTTATCAGAGCAATAGATACCTAACTAAGACAATGTTCAACTGAGATGGAGAATCAAAAGCTCCCAGCCCCAACCCAGTATGAAACTTGACTCATCCCACTGTGGGCATGACGGTCTGTGTTTGCAGATGCGGTTATAATAGTACTCCTCGTGTGTCAACAATAATTTTTGGACTTAAAGCTAAAAGGAGAAATGGCTATTTAAATAAAAATGATGTCACCAAGAACATTTTTGTCTTTCCCTTGGCCACCAAGAAACTCAGAATCAAATATGGTATTTCAGTTCGGAAACTATGACAGCTCAAGTTTCTAATAAAATTATCTTTCCTTCGAGGTACAGTCTTTGTTTTCTCCCTGGAGATCAAATAGCCATTTAGCTGATGGTAAAAACGTAACACTGAGTGGAGCTCCTGTACCAAGAGAACGTTTCCTCGCGGCAGAGTGATGCTCACCTGTGACCTCAGCACTGGTAGGGTGAGAGGATTGCAAGCTCAGGCCCACTGCGGGCTATAAGGGACTGTGAGGCCATCCCGGGCTGTACAAACCTGTCTCAAAGACAGACAATGCAAAGGCTGGACTCTGCCAAGGGGCTTCCTAAGAAGCAGGTGGCCATGTGTCTACTCAGTGGCCATGACTCAGAAAGAAAAAACAAAACTCGGGAAGTGTGGAGAATGTCTCATCCCGAGCAGGACTGGGAGCTCCTTGGAAAACACACAGGAAGTCCTCACCTGAAGGTGGCTGTGAAGGAGAGGTCCACAGGGGGCTTTCTGGAGGCGTGATGTCTAACGGGAATGCAAGAGGCAGTGAGAAGAGAAGGACCACTGCTGCGGGCAAGGCAAGAGAGTGCAACGCCCCAGGGGCCGACCAGAGGGGACAGAGAGCCCTGGAAACACCCATTTTATAAACATGCCCACTCTCTTTGGTAACAAACAACGTGAATAAATATCATTCAACCTCATCTAGATTCTGTGACCTCAAACCAGGCACTTGGTGCTGTGGCTCCCACAATGAAAAACAAAGATGACTAAGACCCTGCCTTGCAGATTTCCTGGGTTATCTACGGTGCACGCTCTCAAAGACAGCACCTGTGGATGCGACAGCTGCAGAGCAATGCTGCGGTCCCCACTCGGGTGACCCAGGCTCGGCAGGACCTGGAGGATGAATCCTGTGTGCAGTTTTGATACAACCTTCCAGTGCCTAAGGGGAGTCACCAAGATAACCTGTCTCCCCTTCTGCTATGGCCTTACACTTTGCCTAGGGGAAGCCTCTGCTTTAGGATCTATCTCCCCGTCCAAACCTATGGTTTATCACCCTGCAGGGCTGTGGTCTAGCTGTGACCATGTGAGCCACTGAAGCTGAACTCAGTACACAGTGAGAAGCTGTTACTGCACAGTGTGGCATGGTCCCATGAGGACACCTCAGAGAGAGCTTGCTTTGGGCCCCCAGAGGGTAAAAAACCCAACCCACTTTGGCCTTTTGGCCCTCCCAGAACACAACTGAATGGCACCAATATTCCTGCTTGTTTTTAAAAATATTTATTAAAATTATCTCATCAAATTCAAGCTGCCAAGACATGGGAGACCTCGGGGCATCAGGATGGCAAGAAAAGCAACCTGGGCCGGAAACCATGGCTAAGGGCCTGGTGCCCCTTGGGGAGAAGGGACCCTTCTCCCAGCATAGCCCTGGTCCTGGAAAGACATGAACCCACCAAGGTATTCCAACAGGCAGCTGGACAGAAGCCTCCCACGCTGGCTCGGGGCCACCAGACACCTCTCAAGTGGTGAACAGCAATGAAAACAACATGGAGGCTGTTTATTTTGGGCAGTGGTGGCATGCTTTTCCAGGCCTGGCACGATGAACCTTTCTTAAGCACAGCCCATGAAAAATGGATTTGGTGTACTGAGTGCTGAGGCAGCTCAACGGCTTCCAGCAAAAATATAAATTAGGCTGTGGGGAAAGCACTGTTTCCAGAGGAATGGGGACCGGCTGCCCAAAGGAACCATGGGTAGCAGGGAGGCATGCCTAGAGTCTCAAGGTGGAACTGAGGGGGCCCTCACCTGACAGCGGGCCCCTCTCTCTGAACTTCTTTATGGTTTCTGTCATGCACAGGCTTCATGGAAACCCTAGGGCACAGGCTGAGGCATGAGATCCCACTTGCAGGCAAAGCTACCGAGGCCCTGGGGCTGAGGATCACCATCACAGAGGCAGTCACCTGGCTGGAAAGCCTTTCACCGACGCATTACGGTCCCTCCTTGGTCCTCAATCACTTTCCTTCCCTGCCAGGGCAGCTCCATGCTCCATCAGCCGAAGGGGACACACTTCCACAGCATCCCCTAGGCCCACCTCCACTCAACAGGCGGCCCCGGTTCTGCTCACCCACTCAGAGTGCCTGCCCTTCGTGTGGAAAGCATTTCCCCCCAGGTGGTCAACGGGCTGATCTGGAAGCTACTCAGCTGCTCCAGCTTCCATCTCTAGATTAGGAAACAAGGCTTTCCCCAGGCCACGGCCACATGCCGCCCGCAGTAAGCCCAGAAGAACTCCTAGCCCTCGTTTCAAGCACTCTCGTCGCTCTCAGCAAGGGTGGGGAACTGTGTCACTGGCAGACACCCTACAGGGTTATTTCAATTAAAAAAAAAAAAAAGGAGAGAACCAGGGAAGGGGCAAGTGCCAGGCTGCTAGTTAGGACCTTCTCTATATGCCAACCCCTCTGCCTAGACCCAGCTGGAAGACTGCTGTACAGGCCCGAGGCCCTCCTGGGCTGCCCCAGAATAGGAAGGAACAGCTCTAGGACTAAAGGGCTTCAGCGGGGCCAGTGCCCCTTGCCCACGCCTGCCTTCAGTTATTCTGAGAGTGGGACTCTGTTTCCTTCCTAGGGATATCTGGTGCTGCCAGGGTTAGGATGCCGCTGGGGCTGTGCCAAGACCCTCGGGATCTTCAGGGAAAAGCGCTGAGAAAGGGCATCTAATGGTCCAACCATTGTCCCTAGGCTTACCACTCAAGCCCACCTCCACCGCCTCCCA
Organism: Microtus pennsylvanicus; assembly: GCF_037038515.1. Lineage (NCBI taxonomy): Eukaryota > Metazoa > Chordata > Mammalia > Rodentia > Cricetidae > Microtus > Microtus pennsylvanicus. The sequence goes on along the minus strand of NC_134599.1, from coordinate 13,342,328 downwards.
CCCTTGAGCCTTTACTAACCCTCGTAAGTCCAGAATCTAGAAAGGACTTCCGTCTTCGCACACCCATACCATGAAGCTAGAGCTCCCGAACAATTTGTGAGGCAGCCATGAATGCTATTCAGGCATGACAGATGAAGAAACTGAGGTACAGAGAGCTTCAGGATGGTACCCAAATCTCAGAGCCACCCAGGGTCAAAAGCATGAAACAAAACCAGGCTGACTAAGCCAAGTCCTTTGGCCCTGGAATGTACAATGCTCCTCCACACACTCCATAAGGCTTTATCCCAGTGGGATTAGAAGACCCCTACGTTTCCTATCCAACCTAGCCATAGGCCATGAGCCAGCAGTGAAGGGAAGGTCCTGCATGGTTCAGCCTGCCTTCCTAGGACACTGGCGAGGTCCTGTGCTAAGCAGGGTCCCCTCCAGTCCCACCCAGGAAGCTTCTTTCTTGTCACCTCCCAGCTTGTCCTAGAACCCTCTCTGCTGGCTTAAAGTCCAACCTTCCAGGGTGGCTGCTTATTCAGCAGAGGGAAAGCCCTAGAAGCCAAGCCTCAGCTTCTAATTCCAGCTGCAGCCCAGTTGCAACAGCTCCCTGGGCCTGTGATCACTACCAGCCTGCAAGGCTGTCATGGAAATTGTGCCTCCTACACACACCCATACTTCTGCAGCCTCCCTTAGCCCATTCTGCTCAGTTTCTTTGCCAGCTCCAGGGTGGAGGTGACCAGAGCACTAACTAGTCCACCTACCACCCTCTTCCATAAGGAAATTCTGAAGTTTAGCAATGCTCATGCCACCAAGGAAACCACTGCTCATACCTGATGTATGCTCTGCTGGAGAAAGGTCACCAGGTCCTCAGTGCGGGTCAGACTATACAGTGTGAGCTGTGAAGAAACACACACACAGTGAGCTACATGTCCCCCTACTGTGTCGAATGCCTATAGCCCTGGCTTTACTACTAAAAAATAAATAAGTGCATGGAGTCTTGTGAGTGGGTGAACTCCTGTAGGGTCCCCCTTATACCTCTGTCATGGTTCACAAACATCCAGCTCCCAGTTTTTAGAGGGTAGGACAAAGAAGAGGAGGGTCAGGGAAGAATCACTTCTCCATGTCACCATACCAGGCCAGGTCAAAACCTAACAGGCTGTTCTCAAGCAGGTCAGCAAAAAACACATGTCCAGAAAACACCCAATCAAGCAAGGGTTCATGAGTCACATGCGCACATGGCTATATCATAGGAAACAAATCAGCTAAAATAAAAATAGCCAGTGAAGGGTATCAAGTTTCAAGGATCTTCACTGGGTCTGCATTTTCAATAATACAAGATGCCTTTCCTGCTGCTTCCTTAGCCTTTCCCTGAGGCTGGGCCCACAGCTGCTGCTCCACGCCATCAATTCCCCTCCCACTTTCTACACTCTGATGCCTCTCCCCATCCATGAGAATCCTAGAAAAGACACCAGAGACACAGGAGGGACAGAGGCCAGCGGAACAAGGGACACCGCACACTGGGCACTGAGAACACCAAGGGTACCTCTACGCCTGAGCACATGGAGGTGACAAGGAGACACTGAGCCAATCTCCAAAGCCACCCACCTATCCCCCACCCCCAAAGGGCAGAATTCTGGGGGCCTGGGCTGCAGGGATGGCCAGTCAGCCCCAGCTGGGGGAGGATTTACTTCTATGAAAGGAGATAGTCCCCAAACAAAGCCAAAGGTGGCACGATAGTTTTCCAGAAAGCCGTACTGTTTCTAAGACTCCATCTGCTTTGTATTTCCCTGTTGGACTGAAGTGTGGCGTTCCTGAAGGCCTAAAAAGGAAAAGAAGGTGCTAAGTCCTCGACCAGATGAAAGGGCACACCCTCCAGCCAGTAAGCCCACATGTGTCGTGAAATAAATGAGGTCAGGAGTGGCAGCTCCAGGGAGAACAGAGCCAAGGGTTTCTTGTTTTTCCTGCTATGAACTCACCCCTGAGTCCAGGGCATGGAAAAAGAGAGTGGTGGGTGAGTTTGGAAGAACCACGTCTACGTCTGGCAGGAGGAGACCTGACTCTCCCTTACAGTTGGCAAAGCCACCTGCAGAGGAAGAACTGCTGGCTTGCCACTGTCTTCACGCAGGGCGAGGATTCCAGCCATCCCCTTAGAAGTCTTCCCCCCCCCCTGAGACAACCTCCAGCAACCACAACGGGTGTGTAGCCCAGTGCAGTCCTGATTAAGAGTAGCATCTGGGGTGGGACCCACTTGCCACCAGCTTCTATGTGGCCTGGGACACACCACCTTTCTTCTCTGGACTTCTGTTTTATAAGCTCTTGACTGTCTGCCCTTAGAGCTGCCAAATAGGTTACGTGCCTACATTATGTGAATAAATTGCCTGGCATAGAGTGGGTAGCAGCAGTCGACCACCCTAAGCACAACTCACGTGATGCCCAGCTATTGCCCTAAGCACATCACATTTATTATCCGCCATTTATTTACATTAATAAAAGATTCATACTGATAACATTATTATATTTAATACACATCATTTATTTATACATACTCATTTAGCTCTGAACAACCATTAAGTTATCATTGTCACCCCATTTTCTAAACAAGTCAATAAATGAGGAGTGAGGAGCTGAGGCCAGTTCCCAAGAGTACACATCCAGCAAGCCATAGCTTTCAGTCTGCTATAGAGAGCCCCCTTTCTTAAGCACTATGCTAAAGGAACCAAACTGGTTCCCCAAACCACCTCCTTTATCAAAGCTTAGTCATAGAACTGGAGCAAAGTGATGTTTCTACCCTGAGGGACTGCGGGGCAGGATGGGGGTGTCGTCAAGGTAACAGAATCCTGTATCTGAGTCGCAGCCTCTGCCACTCACCGCTCTATCTCATCCTCACTGGAATGAGGTCCAAGTGACACAGGGGGAAGTACGCTTTGGGGTCCTGGATGGTGGCACAGATTCAGCCTGTGGCCTCAGGATCAGGGAAACACTGAGGAACTGAGGGCCTGGGTCACAGGCTTTCTCCTGTACTTCCCAAGTCCTGGGTGGTGGGCAGGTAGGAGCACATCCTCCTTCATGAATCATACAGATTCTCTGTCCAAGACCAGGACATCCTCAGCTATCAGCTGGGCATTAAATGCGACATGACCCCCAGAAGCACTTACAGCGCAACCACGGCTTGCTCTCTCCCTCCGGCGCGCCACAGGATGTCTGCAATGGCCAGGGCAAGGCAATGGGTCCTCTGGGCGTCTGAGGGCTGCAGCCGGCTGATGAGAAAGGGAGCGTGTTTAGGTTCGTGAAGACACAGGGCAGAACAGGCATATCTGTGCCCTATCAGACATATTTAGGTGGCCCCTCTGTACATGCCTCCTCTTTCCTTGCAGTCCAGGGACCCTTAGTTAAGCTTCAGGGTCTGTACGATCTACAGATGAAGACCAGAGGAGGAGTTTTGAGGGACAGCCTTGAGGTTAGGGACAGGAATATTAACTACAGGAGCCAAAAGGACCTCAGGGCCTTGGCAAGACCTGGACATGAACTGTAAGAGGACTTCTCATTCTGACAAGGCCAAGAATACGCTGGCACTGCTGCCACACTGGGCAGAAGTGAGCCACTATCCTGCCTTGGCCTTGGCCAGTCCCAATGGCTAGGGGCAGATGAGACCACAAGTGAGCAGGAGCCAGGACCCTAACTAGCTGACTATGCAAATACAAGTTATGGGTGAGGAAGTCCGACTCATGGCTGTAGGGGTGCTGCCATGCTGCCAACTGAAACAGCAGTGGCTGTGCTGTGATGGGGCTGCCACTCCTCAGACCACTTGAGAAGCTGTGAGATTCATGGAAAGCATAGGACAAAGTGGGAAGGAGAAAGGCTGCTAGGCTGGACCTCCGGGACCTGGGGAAGGCGCAGAAAAGGAAGGTCAGAGAGAGAGAGAGGCAGCAACATGCAGACACAGGGCAGTTTTAGGAAGTTCAGTCACCAGATCTAAAGCCGCTGAGCCATCCTGCAATAAAAATGGTGACTAAGAGGTTCCTGGGACACGGCAAGAGTAAGAGGGAGGAAGGCAGCAGCCAAATATAGCCATTTCTTTCCACTTGACATTTCCAGGGCTCCTCTATGCTAAGCTCCTGGCTTTCCTCTCTGCTCTGTGGTGCTCCCTACATTCTTGCAGAACCTGGCTTGAATCTCTTCTTAACCAACACGAGGAAGACCTGCTGGGGGCAGGGCAAAGAAATGTACACAGGAGAATTCCGGGTTTTCACTCACCAAAAAAAAAATGCCCGACTTCCACACTGAGATGTCTGAGGGAGAGAGTGCTGGAATCTACCCATCCTGCCAGGGCAAGAGGAGAGAAACCAGGAGACCAGGAAGCAGCTACCATGGTGGGACACAGAGCCATGCATCTACAGCCAGGCTGTTATTTAAAATGAAAATCTATTACTTGAAAACAAAAGGTGACAAGACACAGTGGTGCCTCTGTTTCCCCATTTAGAAACTGGCGATGACAGTGAGCTCCCCTCAGCCTTGGGAGCCTTAAACAAGACAGTGCCTATGAGCCTCATCCCTGATGCATGGGGAGTTTTCAGTCACTGGTTCCATCGCCACCAGTGTCACCACATGGGCCACATCCACAGACAGGGGGTTCACCTGACCCCTGCTGACATGGCACTCCTACACTGGCAAGGCTGTGGGGGCAGCAAGACGAGCAATGAGGCTCAGGCTGGGAGAAAATAAGCCAGGGACCGCCTGATGTTCCTCAAACTCAGGAAGCCTGTCATATTTCTCACAGGAAATGGGGACCATATCATCGCCAAACCGGATGGCCTATGCTGTTAGGAACACCAACCCGGCTCAGCACTTGCTAGGAAAATAACATTGAATAAACAGTTCTCTGGATTTCAGGAGAGGCCATGCCAGGGACAGAGCTGCCTGGATGGTAGAGACAGGCAAACAACAGGCGAGAGGATTGGATGGTAATTCTTTGGATTCAGAAACAACAAACAGGCTTCACGGCTCCTAGATCACCTGCAGCCTCACAGAACACCTTCACCAACATGTTCAAGGTGGGACCTCTTCTCACAGTGACCCCACCTCCATCCAGATTAAAAACTTTTGACTGGCAGAAGATGCATAAAAGTCTGCCTGAACAGAAGCACACTGCCCGGGTACCTATGGCTGGGGAACCTAACCTCCAGTCTAGGAGCCATGGACCCCTCTGAGTATCGCACTTGAAGGGGATGGCAGAAGCACACAATCCTTCCTCAGAAACTTTTCAGTACAACGACATTCAAGATTTTTTTTTTCATGTGAATTGGTGTTTTCTCTGCGTTTATGTCTATGACAGAGTGTCAGATCCCCTGGAACTGGAGTTGGAAGCTGCCATGTGGGTACTGAGGATTGAACACGGGGTCCTCTGGAAGAGCAGCCAGTCCACTTAACCACTGAGCCATCTCTCCAGCCCGTCGTTTTAAAAGTTAGTACAGGAGTCCTCACAAGAGCCTGGCCCTGATGATAAGGACTCTCTATACGCATCATTTCATGAGACCCATACAAACAGCCCCGGAGCTCCGCACTATACCATCCTCTTCAAGGGTGAAGAACCCAGTCTTGGGGGTGAAGTGGTGTATCCAAGTCACACGGAAGGGGAACAAGGGAGAGTCAAGTTAACCACGGTTTTATGACCTGCCGCCTGCCTTTCAGCCTATCTGTATCTGTGATACAATCAAGGCAGCATTCCCCTGGGCCAGAATCTCCTGTTCCCACTGGCTCTGCCTGCTGCCTCTCTGAGCGGGCCTGTTTCTAGAGCCCCCACTCTCTGTGTCAGCTTCCCCAGCAGCTTCTGCAGCTCCCGCCTCAGCCTGGCCTTCTCCATCTTTCTGAAGGTGTGGCTTCCTGAGACCTCGAGAGATCATTTTCTAAATAACACAGTAGATCATAGAAAGTGCAATGACCAGCAGTCAAGAGGTCTGGGGTCAGTATCTGGTCCCCAGGCAGCAGGGAGTCCCACACCCTCTTCAGTCTTGCTGTTCTGTCATTTTGGTTACCCCAGAGTTGTTGGGGCTCTCTCTGTCATTCACACACACACACACACACACACACACACACACATCTCAAAGGTGACAACAAAAAGATGGGTGGGTCACTAGTAGCTGCCTACATAGCCAGGACTTGACCCTCACCAGTAACTGGGTGATGGCTTCACTGGAGATCCCTTGGTGACAGAGAAGGCCCTACATTACCTAGACAAACTTATCACATTCCCACCAGAAATCTGGCCCCCAGCCAGGCTCTTACAACAGAAGTTTCTTCAAGAGCCTAATTCCTCCAGAAGTGCAGGCTGAAGTGCCAAGGAAGGGCTGGGTAAGAAGCCTGTGTTCGCCCAAGTGTCTCAGAGAAAACAGGTGCTTCTACCCTAATTATCTCAAGATAATTGCACCTGTCCCCAAAGATGCACCCACATGAGCTAAGCCTATAGAAAGTTCTGGATAAAGCAGAAGAGTGTATCCAGGCCACGGTTCCTTCATTTCTGCCCCTCTGAGGGAGGGCAGAGGGCTGGCTGGCTGGGGGCCATAGGGACCTTGTATCTGAAGAGCCAAGGCAAGTGTTCCTGCTGTGAACTCCAAGTGCTCTTGCCGTGGGCTTCAGAAAGGAAGTATGGTAAGGGGGCAGGATCCCAGATCCTCTCTCTGCATTCCTGCCAGCCTCTAAAGGCCTTTCCAGCCCCAGGGCTCTCCTGGGGCCTGTGCAGGGGATGAGCCAAGCTGCATAGCTCCTGTCCAGTGGAAAAACACCACATCCTGCTGCCTGGCTTTGCTGGGCGAACTGAGGCGAGGTAGTTGCCAGCCTGATGGACTGAGCCATAATGAGGCCAGACAGCCACACAGAAAACACACGGCCTGGCCAAGCTGCAATTGTTTCTGCCTGGCTTCCCTGAAGGGGCCACCCACCCTCGGCTATGCTCTCCTGGAGCCTTGTCCCTTTCTCAGGATCCTCTAGACCCAGTGTCCAAGAACCCAACCCAGGAGCCGCACATGTGGGAGATCTTTGGGCGGGCAGAGCTCCCTGAGAAGTACCACAGTCCCAGGGTCAAAAGAGCAGTTGTCCTCCCCACCCCAACCCTGCTCTTATGAAGCTGGACAGTTTCTAAAAACACAGAATTTCAGCGTGAAGAGGGAGCACTCCGGCCTCAAAACCACCGAGCATACACAGCCCAGGCAGGAACATGGATGACTCTGTCCACCAATACCAGGCACTAAGTCATTCAAGCTGGAGATCCAAAACAGACGTAATTGTAACTCCCCTCCCCCCAACACACACATACACAAACTGACTGCAGAGCAGTTCTCTGTGGTCTTCTGCACTAGTTTTACTAAACTGGGGCCGAGGATGCTCTGCTGAGAAGCTCTTTGTGCATAGAGAACCTAAAGAGTACCGGAGCACCCATCAGCCATTTCCAACTTCAACAGCCTCATCTCTTCCTGCCATCTCTGGTCCCCACTGCTTCTAGTGTGCAGGAGCATGCTGTGACAGGCAAGATGTCACAGGCCAGTCTTGGCTCAGCAATGGTGCCAACTTTGACCCTGAGCTATCAGCTCTCCATCTATGGGCCTCAGTTCCCCCATCTGTACCGTGATGGGCTGAGTTCAATGGGCCTATTCACTTACATGGTCCTGGAAGGTTTTTGTTGTTTTTTTTTTTGTTTGTTTGTTTGTTTGGTTGGTTGGTTGGTTCTGTTTGCATTTTCTCAAGGAGTGCAACTTAAGGGTGTTTGCTAACTCAGAGATGTGAACCCTCCTCCACGGTAACCCAAGTCCTTTGCTCTCTGTCATCCCACCCCCAGCATACTGCCTCCTTCCTCCCTTGGGACACACACACCCACTGAACAAGCATAGCCTTCAACCTGCAGAACACTAGCAAGGCAGAGGCACAAACTACAAATGGCACTCCTCCACCTCCTCCTGTCCCACAAGAGTCCCCTGCTCTGTCCTTCCATCAGTACTAGACTAATCCCTGTGGTCCCAGTGGTTCTCCTCCCCATCCCTAGCTGTCTGCCTAAGGCAGTGGGACCACGCCCCTGGTAAGGGACTGGGGAGTGCATCAGAGCCCTTACCTAGAGCCCTCTGTCAATCAAGAGTCTGTGCTGGTCAGCTGTGAGGGCCTTAGGGACTTTCACAGATCACCCCTCCACCATTTCTCCGTAAGTTTCCTTGGACTTCAGAGAGCTGAACCAAGCTTTCCTGCTTCCCTCTCACTGAGTAGGGAGGAACACTGTGTGCTCTTAGCCTGAGGACCACAGGGATGGGATATGGGATGCAGAGGGATAATGAACAGCATCCAGAGCTACCAGGCCCAAAGAAAATCAGCTTTATCATCTTCCAAAGACAGACCCCACAGACACAATAGCATACACTCACACAGTACAAACTACACACAACAAAACCTACTCACACAACACAACCCTCACAGAACCCACAAATACAATGTCACCCAATCCAACACAGAATATAACCCACTGACGTAACACAACCCACACACAACACAACCTCCTACAAACATGAACCATTCAAATAACATACCCAAATACCCTCCAACACATTTCCACATATAACACAGCTCTCATACAACCTAATCTTCATACCATATAACCCACATACAATACAACCTTCAAACAACCCGCAACACAGCCTCAAAGCACAACTCGATATAATTCACGTAATACAAACTTCATGTAACCTAACTCATACACAAGATAAACCTAACAACCAATGCAATCTCACATATAACACATCTCCCAAATCGAGCACAATTATCCCATAAAACAAAATTCGTACTCATACAATACAATCCCACATACGATGCAACTTTTCTACATTACATAACTCCCATACAAATATGATCTCCACACAGCACAACCCCTTCAATGAAAGACAACCCATACATAATACAACTATCACACACACACAATACAGCTTTCCTCACAAAATATAACTCACACGCAGTAATTCAAACACATAGCACAGTCCCACATACAACACAACCTTCCCCCACATAATCCCCCAAACAACACAAGCCCCCAACACTACAGCTCCCACATAGAGCACAATCCCAACAGCCACTTCCCTCCTCCCTCCAGGTGTGCCCCTCATGACCCAGGGCCCACATACAAATACTGCAGGTGGGGTCTCTGGGTTTTTGTCCAGGTGAGCCTACTTTCTTCCCCAGGTCCCAGCACACAGGAGCTCTAAGCCAAGGCCACACTCCTTCCTGCTCCTGTCCCTAGCAGAGCCCTGGAAAGCCACCCACGCAGCAGTGCTCAGATTAGGCCTATGTGGTGATATTTTGTTTGTACTTTAATAAATAAAGCTTGCACATTGAGCTTTCCTAGAAATATACCAAATGCACTTTCCAGGGAACCTATAGTAGTTTTAGCTTTCACTCACAATATGCTTAAATTCCTTTTATTGGACATTCTGGTAATATATGTTGGGGCTTAAAAGTATTTGTCAATACTGCCTTCTGAAATGGCATTTTTGACATGCAGTTTTTAAGGATGTTGATGAACATTTTTGAAAAATTTTCTATGAGAAAGAAAGGAAGGAAAGAAGGAAGGAAGGAAGGAAGGAAGGAAGGAAGGAAGGAAGCTAGCTTGCCTGAAGATCAGAGTGAGACACTAGCCACACTAATTAGCCATAGAGGCCAGGCAATGGTGGCACAAAACTTCAATCCTAGCACTTGGGAGGCAGAAGCAGACGGATCTCTGTGAGTTCAAGGCCACCCTGGAGTACACAAAATTGAATCAAATTTAAAAGAGAAACAGAGCCAAGCAGTAGTGGCTCACACCTTTAATCCCAGCACTAGGGAGGTGGAGACAGGAAGTGATATGGCTGGGTGGAGAGAGAAATATAAGGGGGAGGAGACAGGAACCCAGGATTCAGTGTGCAGTTTCATAAAGATGGCATTCAGTTAGAGGATTTGTAGAGACAGGATACCCCATTCGGTCTGAGGAATTCGTAGACTTCTCTGATCTTTCAGCATTATTATTATTATTATTATTATTATTATTCAGCATTTATCCCCATATCCGGCTCTGGTTTTTGTTATTAAGACCAGTTAGAATCTTGCTGCAGGTCTAGGCAGTGCTTGACAGGCGCTAAACAAGTGAGGCCAGTGAGGGAGAGCCTCACCTTCCACCACTTGGTAGGGTTTTCTCTGGACTCAGTAGCAACTTAGGCTCCAACCTGAGGGACCTCCAGCCTTCACAGCTCTGGCTCTCATTCCCTGTGGGCTGTGAGAAACTACAACTTCCATACAGCTTCCATCCTGAGCGGCATCCCACTTCCAGGACACAGCATCCCGACTACTGGGAAACCATCTGCTTTTGGACTCCCCAGAAGTCCAAAGCAAGGGATCTAGAGAGACTCTGAAGGAGTTTGGGCTGACAGGCATCATGAGACAGCACTCACACGGGCCAAAGCCAAGACTTACTCAAAGTTGCCTAAACTTCTAAGAGCTCATAGGCCTGTCTGGTTGCCTGGCTCTATCCCATCCCTAGCCACCTCAGGCAACCTCTGTTCTTCTCCCTGCCCTAGGGTCTTTCCACATCTTGTTCTCTTTACTGGAATATTATTCTGCCTTCCCTCCCTGTTTGTCTGAACAACTCATTCACTGTTCATCCACTCATTCAACAAAAATCCTAAGGGCTTGCCCTGTGGTCCAGGCACTGTGCTGGATTCCGGGAACCAGCCTGTGGACCAGGCAGCTCAGGGAAGTAAGTCCCTGTTCTCATGGGGCTTGTGTTCTTTGGGAGGAGGCGGACATGGACACCTAACTGCACCAAAGAACAAGTGTACAGTGAGTGATGGTGTAACTAGAAGCAAGGCATGGGTTAAACCCGCCCCCCCCCGCCCCCGGAGGTCAAGGAAGGCCGTCCTTGAAGGGTGGTGAGAGGAGCCAGCAGACAAACTGCTCAGGCACACAGGGAAAGAATCGGAGGTTCATGCTGAGTGGCAGGAAAATGTAAAGGAACTAAAGTATGATATGCGTGTGTGATGGAGAGAGAGTAAGGAAGACAGTAGTAAGATCCAAATGAACCTGCAGGGAGTCTGCTCTCCCACCCCTAGCAGCATGCATGGCCTATCATCACCTGTCCATTTGTCTGGCTCTCCTGTTCAAGTCTAGCAGCAATGAGGGGAAGGGCACCATTATCGCAACCCTATGATTTCTGGTCCAAGCTAAGAAGGAAAAGAGGCAAGGGCCCTGCTGAGGGTGGCAAGGGTCCCAAACTCAGCAGATATTGTCACATCAGGAGTGTCAAGTGCTTCTGGACAGCAGAGACAGTGCTGGCCTCATGAGAAATCAATAGCAAATCTCAAACCTCTTGGTTGGCACCGCTGGTGGGAGGAGGGAGGGAAAGCACTGGCTTCCCTCACTGCACAGAGGTGTTCTAGAAGTGTTGACGGCATGCAGATGAATGAGCAGGGATGCCTAGTTGCAAATACCTTGTGTGTGAAATGGAAAATACACAGCCACAACGGGAAGAAAGTCATGCACAGTGGAGTTAGCTGGAATGTGCAGTTCTGGCTGTTGACAGAGAAGAGATAAGCAGGGGCGGGGGAGCCTTGGATTTAGTCAGAGGTCAGCAGATGCTTATGCGTGAGGAAGGGGTCTGAGGAGGCAGTAAAGTTGCCAAGCCATTTTCAGTTACTTGCCGTGTGGAGCAAAACACGACTCACCAACCTTGCCTGCTCCAAGAAGCAAAAGTACCATGTCCATTTAAGCAGATCAGCAGGAGCCCTGCAGCTAGCTGTGTTCACCTGTCTTGACCTCCAGGAAATGGGAACGATCAGGGAACACCCACGCTTCCTTGCTTATTTATTCTGGACACTCAAAAGTTGCCTTGGGAAGGGAAGATGAGCACCAACTTACAGATTACAGTTGGTTCTGCTGTCTCCTTCAAACAGGAGTTTCTGCAGCACACAGCCTTGAACAGCCGCCAGAACCCCGCAGGGACCACCCTGTAGAGAAAGACACATGTCGCTACCAGTGAAGACGGCCCCAAGAGCTGGGCAGTGGGGGCACACGCCTTTAATCACAGCACTCGGGAGGCAAAGGCAGGCAGATCTTTGTTAGTTTGAGGCTAGCATGGTCTACAAGAGCTAGTTCCAGGGCAGGCTCCAAAGCTACAGAGAAAAAACGTCTCAACAAACCAAAAAAAAAAGGAAAAGAAGAAAATGGCCCCATTCCACCCACCAGCCTCTAGCCCCAGTCACAGGGGATCTTCAGCAAGGTGAGCCGCCTATGTGTAGACTCCTAGGCCTCACCCTGTTGCAAAGCAGAGGTCAATTTTTTTCATCCTTCCTTATGGGATGAAAGAAACGATCTACAAAGAGGGTGTGGCACTGGGGACACCACAGTGGGTTTTCATCCATTCAGACAGCTCCCGCATTCAAGGATTGTCAAAACCATAGGTCAGGGTACCCTTGAAGTTGTGGTGAAAGAGAAGCTGAGCTTCGCCACACCACAGGAGGCAGAAGCTGGTAGTCTCAGGGCCCTTCCTCAGGCAGCAGAGGCAAGGGAGGCTCGGGGCTGAGAAATGCGCCTACAGTCCTTAGCCTCAGGGTGGGGCATCGTCAGGCCTTTCTTGAGACTATCCTGCTTAATATGTCCAGGGGTGGTGCAAAGCTCCGCCCACTACCTCTGTCTCCACAACAACTGCTGCACGCTCCTCCTCCATCTGTTCTGCACACATGACCACCTTGGCATTTCCTGAGCATGCCCCCTCCTCTCGCTCTTACCTCCATGTTCTGAACGCGACCCTCTCCAGCTCTACCTGTGAAATTTCCCCAGCCCCTCCCAAGGTTCCGCCTATGAATGCTCTCGAAGCAAGGAGATCACAGTGGCCCTTCTCATTCTAGCAGCTTAACTGCCTGCCCCAGGGGACAACCAGGTAAATGCGGGGTCATCCCACTGATGCTCTCAGAGGTCACCGTGTGAATGGTGTTCCCGCTTTGTGTGGGATACCCCAGAAGAAGAGTCCCTGGGAACCCCAAGAGCAACCTGCCTTATTCTGCACAATGCCATATTTTAATGAGTCCGTGTCACTGAAGGAAAAGTTCTGAAGTTTCCACTCTTCATTGAAGCAGCAAAAGGTAGAGCCGAACAGAAGGGTCTTCATCTCCTGGGAGGGAAAAGCGTATCACTGGATGTTTGTAAAATAAACAATAACAAGGCTTGCAGCACAGGCCCTGCAGGAGTTGGTTGTGGGTTCTAGAAAGTGCATTTTCTCGCAGTGGTCTCTATTTTGCAAGCCCATTCTTCTCATATTTGAGGAAGATAAACCTGACCTTAAGGGCCTCCTTACCTCGGGAACATCTGTAAACCACACCAGCCCATGCTAACATGGGCCAAGATTTTCTTTACACAGACCTTGAAATACAAAACTTTGGCTTCACCAAGGATCCTGGGGGGCCTCAGATTCCCCCCTCGGAAAGACTGTAAGTTTTCCAGCCTGACCTCACATTAAAATGATCTAGGGGCACTAAAAATAATCCTGATGTGTAGGCCATGGGCCAGGTCAACTCAATCCACATTCCTGAGGATGAGAGGCCAGCATCCATAGGTTTGTTTGGTTTTTTTAGTGTGCTAAGAATGAAAGTCATGACTTCCTGTCTTAGGCCTATTATCAGATTTTAAACTAACCCAGGTGATTCCACTTTGTAGCAAGGTTTCAGAGCCACAGTTCTGGCACAAAGTTGGCAAACCATAGTCCATAAACTAAATCTGGCACCTACTTGGTTTTGTAAATAAAGTTTTATTAACAACAATGGGCATTGTTTAGACCTTGTCTATGGCTGCTTCTACATCACAGCAGCAAGTATGAGTAGTCCAACAGAGACCAGAGCCCTGAGCAAAGTCAAAAGCATGTTCTCTTGCTTTCTGTAGAGAATGAATTCCCTCTAGGACGCCACCTGTAAGTGATCTCCCTCTAAATCTTATGGAAAGCTCTACTGCCCAGAGGGATTTCTACCTCCTCCCAAGGCCATGTCTCCATTCTTCCAGATCTCCAGCATCTCTAGATTTCAGAGGACAGTCAGTTTGTGGTCCATCTTCTAGTAACCCACGCACCTCTGTCTGCTATACAATACCAATGCTTCATGCTGATGGGCCCTACCCTCTGCTACCCAAAAGGATAATCTATGGCTTTCAGTCACAGTTTTATAACCAGGGGTGGGGGACTCTGAAGCCTCAAGAGGGCTCTAGGACCAGCAGGCTGGTGTCTGGCCCATTTATGGTGTCTGCTCTCAAGGTCAGGCTCCTCCTGTGGACATGGATACACTAAGATCAATTCTTTCATCTCTTCCTTTAGAACAAGGAACTGCATGACATAGACATGTGTCTACTTGTCATCACCAAATGTGGCCGACAGCACACTGGATAATGAATTCATCCATCAGGGCTTGGTCCCCCTTCTGTGCCAAGTGAAACCATGAGTGTGCTTGGAATGCTCTTCCAACCGCTTAAAAACTACAGACTTGGGTCTTCTGGGTGGATCCTGTTGCCATTCTCTTGGTCAAAGACTGATAGTTCCAGGACACCACCGTGTGTTTAACAGCCCAGAAGCCTGAGCAAGTCCTTTCCCATCTGTGAAACTCATTCTCTCTGATTGGTTTGGGGCAGCTCTTACTGGGCAGTCTCTGAGGGCCTCTAAGGGCTCAGCACCAAGTGGATGTGCTTGTCCAGAGGTCCATGGTCCTGTGGCTATAGATGATTATAGCATGGTACCCGGGTTCAGGGCCCCTTCCATGTGTCTAGCCCTCTGTAACTTCAAAAGCTGGAAGGGGAACAGAGAGGAACAGAAAGGAAGGGGAAACAAAACCTCTAGAAAAATCTTTTACATCAGGATCTATATGCTGAGAACACACAGTTAAGTGGGACAAGAAAGAAGTTGGCTGTATCTCTAAACACTTCTAGGTTTCCCTATGGATCCTGGCTGAAAGGCTGGTATGGAACAACAGGAACAACCCTTCATCCTGTAGGAGCCTCTAGCCAAAGGCGGGGTGAGCCACCCTGGCAATTAAGGATGCTGAGGAGCACAGGAACCTCTGCCAAGAAGGCCATAAGGCACGGAACCTGTGTCCTGCTGTCATGGGTCCACCTAAAAGGCCACAGGTTCAAACCTGGATATGCTGACAAACTGCCAGCCCTTCCTGTCCTTCCAGCTCTGCAGCTGCCCGGAGTCTGGTGCATAAAGTCAGTGTAGGCCCAGAGTCAGTCTCAAAGACAGCTACTCCTCTAATGTCCCACTGCAGCAGGAGAGGCAGCTCTGGGCCATAGAAGAGCAGAGTCTTGCAGCATCCAGAAGAAGACAGTTTTCCCATAGTCTTTCCACAGTCCTGGAACTGTCACTCCTTGGCTAAGTGGATGGCAACAGGGTCCACCCAGAAGACCCAAGTCTGTCTCATGGAGGCAGGAGAGTAGCTAGGATTAAAACAGTCTTCCTGAGCCTCGGTTCAGGTTTCTTAATATATCACATCCCAATTCCCACTTCAACAGTGTCCAAGAGATTATAATGAAAAAGGACGACTGAGCCAAAAACATCAAAGTTGTGAAGTTTGCATCCAGATATATTTAATGAGGACTCCTTACACCTCTGCACAGACACCTACCTTTGCCAATGTGAGATCAATTGGCTTTGATACAGTTTGCAGCTTGAGCAATGATGGAGGTGGGGTCAGAACAATGTCTTCCTTTATGAGTTCATCCTCAACATCTTCTGGAAGAAAATATGGCCATGGTGTAGGTCAAGGGGAAATGGAACAGGAAATCACTTATACACCCGCCACACTGAGAACTTTGGGAAAACTTGAGAATATCTCAACCTGAACAACAGCCTCCACATCGGGCCCCAGGCCTCTCCCACCAGGAAAGAAAGCAAAGAGGGGACCTCCTCTTGGTCACCGCTCCCTCACTGTGCCACAAGTGAGAGTGAATCCAGGGCTTTAGAATCTACAGCCAGTGAGCAAGGCCCAGCCAGACCCAGCTCTGACATACTCTTTACAAAAGGTCAGCAGGAGGCACAAGTCTGTCACCCAAGGACACATGAGAAGAGGCTGGCGTTAAAGGAGTCATATTTCTGCAAAAATAATAGTACTATTCTTACGATCCTCAGTGCTATTCATTGGACATTTGAGTTGTGCCACCCAACCCCAACTTGGCCTTTTGAGAGCCTGATTCCTGCTGCCCCTACTTACAGCAAGGACATGAGGCATAGGCAGTGCTGTGGCTGTCCCAAGTGGGACAGGGAAAAAGTGGCAGAGGCAGGACACACACCAGGCTGACTGTAAACCATTTGGTACCCTGCCTCCCCTTGTTCTCCAGTCAGAAGGATCTCCTAGGTAAGCATGCTGGCAAGGCTAAGGACATACTCCGCAGAGACACTGCCAGGGTGGGCCTGCCACTGGGGCGGGCGGGCGGAGGGGAATCTCAGGACAACTTCCCACTTGATTGAATCTATCTTACTCAGCAGCCTCCTTCCCCATCGGGTTGAACCAGCCACCACACAAGGAAAACTCATCCACTGAAGACAAGGCATGAACATCGGAGTGGGGGCTGGTAAGAGGGGTTTCAGCAGAAGAGAGGGGGATGAGAGATGGCAAGTAGGATCAAAATGTCAAAAATCCATCCTCTAGATCCATGAAATCAGCAAAGGCAATTTTTTAAGGCTGAACTTTAAGTAAGAAGCTAGATTTAAATGAGGCCTTTCTTAGTTTGAATCTCTGGAAACGCTACCCTGTGACCAAGGCCTTATAAAAATAGCCAGAAATAGAAACCAGATGTTTTCAGCAACGTGAATAGATCTTAGAAACATGGTACTGTGTAGAAAAGGGAAGAAATCAGATGAGATAGCGAATAAAGACACGCACATTCAAAGCAATGCCCCTGACTCCACAGGAACAGATGCAGCTCATGCCTAAGATAGTGAGTGAGGGCTGAAGGGAAGAAGGAGGGCATGGCTGACAGGCACACATTGTAAAGATATATGGGGAGAGCAGAGACCAGAAACATGTGGCCTATCTCACCGTGGGCACCGGAGGCCCCAGTCTACCAGGCAGAGCAACCGAAGAGACTCTACCAGGCCTGAAGGGTTCCTTGCGATGTCTGGGGTCGGCCTGATTCCTGAGGAATGAGAGGAATAGAGCTTGAGCTCATCTGGAGACCTATGTCTGGTACACTGGGGGTGGAGGGGGCAACCGCATACTCTGCTCAGCCACGAGCTGAGTCTGGGATGGAGAGTGGGAGCTAGGAAGCAGGACTCGGGAGACATAAGGGATGGCAGTGGGCAGTGGAGCCGGAAACCTCCCTCGGATTCTGCAGGGAGGACCTGGCCCAGCACAGGGAGTTGGTCAGGACCACACTGCAGGCCTCAGGCCCAGATGTGGCAAGACCGCCATGCAAAGGGAAAATGAAGCACTGAGGAATGACATGCTGGCCAAAACATCAAACTGCCTGCAAATGCCAGTGGTTTGAGAAGGCTATTTTAAAGGTCGGCCTATGAATGTGTGGTTGAACAGGAGCTAGGGGTTTGTTTTCCCATTTCATATACTCTTTGGAGAGAAAAAATTGAGGGGGGGGATGTGGGGGGAGAGAGAGGAAAAGAGCCACGTTTCCCTCCAAGTGGTATCCAAAGAGAGGGAGAGGCATGGTGCTGATGCTGATTCCACAGGGAGACGGCCATCGGGCTCTCTTCTGTATGAACTACTCAGATGTGGCATCTCTACCAGGACGCTGGTACTTCCTACTGGCCCCAGGGTACCCACTGGGAACCCCCATCACTTAACAGTCCTCCAAAATTTGGGTTTTATAAGGACCCCCTCCCCTAGTGTCCCAAGATGGAACCTCAGTCCTCTCCACCCACTGTGGCTCCAGCCTCTGGGTTTTCCCATCTTTCAAACATCTCATGTTTTATCCCTTCTCTCTCCATTGTCCCAGAAAGAGGGTTCTTCTCTATTTATCCAAAAGCACTTGTTTATTTGCAGAGCTGAGTATTGAACCCAGGGCCTCGTGTGTGCTATACAAGTGATCTGGTACTGCCTCTGAGCCCAAGCTCTCGCTGCTTGCTTTTCACTTTTTATTATAAGACAGGGTCTCACTAAGCCACCCTAGCTTTGAACTCACTTTGTAATCCAGGTTGTCCTTGAACTCGTGGCAATCCTCTTTCCTTAGACTTCCAAGAAATCTAACTACAGGTCTGTATCACCGGGCCTGGTTTTATGGCATCCTCTATCAAACACTCATAGTTAATATACTGGAGACAACATGGGACAGAGAAGCCCAGAACTGATGAAGGGACCGTTCTGTTCCCCAAGAGATCCAGCCCAGAGAAAGAGACACAGAGCCCCAAACACAGTGGTGCAATGTGCTGGAGTAGGAATCTGGGCAAAGGTTCAGGAGCAAAGAGCATGACAATGGACTCTGTCACGAGAGGTAGAGGAAGCAGCACATTAAGATGGCATGTGAGGTCTTGAAACTCTGAGGGATGATTAGGGACAGAAGAGCCCTATCCCTCTGCCGTGACTTTCTCAAGGGCTCCTCACAAGCCCCTTTCCGGGGGTTCCTACATTGAAATCCATCCTGTGCCAAGTCTACACAGCTCAATGCATAGCCCTGACTTTCAGCAGTTCCTGGCACCGAGAGATTCAGTCCAAACCTTAGCACAGCCTTCAGAATCCTCCCTACCAGCTGCTCCAGCCCTGTCCTGACACTCACTCCCCTGTGGCCCTGCTCCTTTCCACAGCCTCTCTCACCCTCATCATTGCCTTGACTTGCAAAGATCCTTCCATATCTCCCTTGGGCAAGACCTGGCCCATCCTCCTAAGTCTGGTCCGAATGCCACTCTGTTATGGACCTCCCAGGGCCCAACACAGAACCAGCCTCCTGTATCTCCTGAAGCTCACACGTTTCTATGGGAGGACACCTCTCTCTTCGGGGCCATCCAGTTCTGCCCTTCAAGAACACAACATGTTCTCCACTCAGCAGCCTGCCTTCAGCAAAGCCTCAACTATGCCTGCAGGGGGCTGCAGATGAAGCTCCTAAACAAGGCCCAAGGCAAACAGAAGGGAACACAGACCCTCTCCCAGAATGCACTGCCTCTTTCCTGCACCCCATATTCCTTGTCCCCCAACCCTTTCTGTGTTTCTCTTCCCTAACTCTGTCCTCATCCTTTACTTCCTTCACTTTGTCTGAATCCTCCTCCAAGCCAGCAGCAGAGGGTCCGTCCCCTCCTTCCAGACAGGACTTCAAATGGCTTCTGGGAACTGCCAAAAGCTTCCCTTCCGAAAGGGGTTCTGACGGCTGGGAACTAAGCTGCTTTGTGTCTGAACATGAGCTGCTTTCATCAGAAAAGCTTCAAGAGCTGCATAAGCCCGAGGCTTTGAATGCCAGGGTTTCTAGACTCTCCTTTCCTCTGTACAGCCATGGACAGAAAGCTGCCCTTCCTGGGCAGGGCCACATCATCCCCGTCAGGGGTTCCTGGTGATTTCTGAGGCTCTGGGACCTCTGAAGTGTATCATGCAGCATAAACAAGCCTGCCTCCATGATCAGAGCCCCGGCCTGGACTTTCAGCAAGATGAAAGCTCATGGTCGGCTGCACGCCCAGCCCAAGAACTTCTAAGAGTGCACCTCTCCTCCTACAGCTTGAAAAGGAATGTCTGAAAGGGAGAGAGCGGCAGAGTGACTGAATGGTGTCTGTGCACCAAAAAGCAGGCCAGCAGGTACAGGGACGGGCTTCTCGGAAGAGGGCAGACTCAAGAGCACTCAAGTTCCCCTTTCACGTCCAACCCTGCCTGTCAATCCTCCACTCGAGTTTCTGCCAGACTCCATCTTCAAGGATTACAGAAAGAAATCGCTTCAAAGCTAAAGTGGAAATAAACGCTCTGTTTGGATCTCAGAGTGCAGCAACACAGATGTAGCCACTGTGTGAATCGCACAGGTCTGTGTGCAGAGGCGGAGCCCCTTGCACTTCTCTATGAATGTATTTTATACCTTAATCATGTTTCTGAACCTTTTAAGTGGACACACCACCCCAGGCATGGGCATCTCATATCTTGGTCTGGAAATAACTGTCTATCAGAAACATCCTAAATGTTCCCAAAGAGCCCCTCTGCCTGCAGCTGTGCTATGCAGGTTCAGAGACAAGCAACCTACTCTCTCTGTTGGCTGGTCCGGTTTTGTTTGGGGGAAAAAATCTATTCTTTGGTGGGTTGGTTAGTTGGTTGGTTGGTTGGTTGGTTGGTTGGTTGGTTGGTTGGTTGGTTTGACTTGGTTTTGGAGACAGGGTCTTGGCATA
This sequence comes from Microtus pennsylvanicus, assembly GCF_037038515.1. Taxonomy (NCBI): domain Eukaryota; kingdom Metazoa; phylum Chordata; class Mammalia; order Rodentia; family Cricetidae; genus Microtus; species Microtus pennsylvanicus. Next base: position 13,322,011 of record NC_134599.1, on the reverse strand, counting down.
TGGCCCAGGCTGGCCTCCAACTTGGAATTCTCCTGTCTTAAGTCTCCTGAGTGCTGGGGTTGCCAGCGTGTGTGACTACATCCACCTATTCAACCAATTCCTCTTTTTCAGAACTGTCCAGAGGAGAAAGGCAGGCAGTAGATGGAGACACTGAAGGAACAGAGCACCATGGCCCTGAGGAGGATGGCGAAGAGTCTCTCGCCAAGCTTAGCTGGAGTCCTGCCTCTTCCTAGACAGCAGAGGGCTGAGCCTCACCTACCTAGACAGCAGAGGGATGAGCCTCACCTACCTAGACAGCAGAGGGATGAGCCTCACCTACCTAGACAGCAGAGGGCTGAGCCTCACCTACCTAGACAGCAGAGGGCTGAGCCTCACCTACCTAGACAGCAGAGGGATGAGCCTCACCTACCTAGACAGCAGAGGGCTGAGCCTCACCTACCTAGACAGCAGAGGGCTGAGCCTCACCTACCTAGACAGCAGAGGGATGAGCCTCACCTACCTAGCCACAGGGCATCTGGCTTATCACCGGCCTTGTCAGACACCAACTGATTTTTCCTGAAAAAAAAAAAGAGAGAAAAAGAGAAAGAAAACGTCAGTGTGGGAGAGGAGAATGGCAGAGGAACATAAACAGTCCGATGGCTGTGAGGACACCTGGCCCTGATGCTAAGAGGTGCCTTGAGCAGGATGCTGGCCAACAAAGCTTGATGTCACTGTGATACACTGGGGACAAGGGGCAAGACTTATCAGTGTGTCTGCCTCATCACTCATGATTTCATAGTCACATTTGTTTGTTTCTTCTCTCCCAGCCTCCTTGTAAAACTATGTGTGACCTTTTAAAAGAGACTCTCGGGATGAACCAATGTATATAAAGGAAACTGGCCCTGTGGTTCTGATTTGCTATTTGTGTGTGTGTGTGTGTGTGTGTGTGTGTGTGTGTATGCCCCCATGTGTGTGTGTGTGTGTGTGTGTATGCCCCCGTGTGTGTGTGTGTGTGTGTGTGTGTGTGTGTATGGCCCCACGTGTGTGTGTGTGTGCCCACACATGTGTGTGCGCATGCACGAGTACACCCGTGCTTTCAGAGCCTCCACCCATGCTGAAGCTCGGCTTAGATTAATTTTCCTGCATCGTGCATCAATCTGAACTAAAGGAAACACAACACATTGAGAGTAACATTCTTACATCATTCTCCAAAAACTCATTTACTATGTCAAAAATGACAGCTCTTTTGAACATGGCATTGAAATATATTTTCCTCCACTGTCTTTGCAGGCTAAGATATGAATACAATAACAATCATGGTCTCTCCATGGTGCCCTCCATTGAACTGGCTTCCTCCTGAGGATGTATGAAGGCTGTGAGGACAGACTGTGGAGGACACACAGTTCTCAGACCCCGTGCCTGTGCGTTGTGGGACTCTGAGCTTCTCTGTGGCTCCAGAACCCAGAGTTCCCTCATACTCCTTCCTAAGCAGCCGCTCTCCCTGTGCCCATCCCATTCAGGAAATCCACTTTATTTCATTCAAACCCAAAGACACTCTGAGTCCTGTGCCACCGTGACTAGACAGGTGTTTGTAAGGAACATGGTAGCAGAATGTTCTGGAAAGCTGGGACAAGGGGTCCATGGATGCAGAGCATCCCACTAATACCATGAGGCAAAACTAAGCTGCATCACCATAGAAAGTCTCTTCCCACAGACTCTGCCCAGCTCATCTACTCCATAGCAGGGGCCGAGGACCTGGTCACTGTGATGGAAGGGACAAGGTCCAGGAACATGAGGTCCAGGCACTGGCCTAAGATTGCTTCTATAGTTCTTGTGAAGCATTTCAGGTGGGGACAACAAGGACATCTCATAAGCACCCCAAGGCCACCAGGGCCTTATTACACCTACTTGACTCAGTCTCTTCCCCTCTCCCGGTATCTCAGCAGCCCTAGTGCTATCCCGACACCCAGAGTGGCCTGTCCACAGTCCCCACATCTCCCCATGACATGTGTGCAGAGGCCAGTCTGATGTGGTACTGCACCACCACACAGTTACCTAAAGGTCCCCGCTAACCCTCATGTCAATCACCTACAGCAATTCCATATTTGCCAAAGTAACCACAGCATTAGTGACAAATTCCTCCTGACTTTGGATTATCCCGGGCACTAGAGTATGTGCTTTGAAAACCTCAAAGGCTGCCTGTCTCTCAAAAGTGCCTTTTGAAGTAGTTATTTCCAAGTCTCAAGAGAGGTTAGGACATTTTCTATGGTTTTATATCAAGTGTGGCGGCACAGGAATCTAACGCAAGCCATGACTCCAGAGTTAACGGCAGTACCTATCTCCTAATTTCCTTCTGAAACAGAAGCAGGCCTATTAAAAGCGCTCTGCAAGGCTCTACACGACCTGCCACCTTCTGTCCAGAGGCATCTCCTGCTGAGCCATCACACCCTACCTGCCTTACCCGGTGCTGACTATCTCAGGACAAGCCACCGTGCCTTCTCATACACTATGCCCTCTACACCGAATACCCTCTGGGAGATTCCTAATGCCCTGAATCCCCCACCCAAAGCATGCCTTCATTCATGCATTTACCTCCCAGAACAAATGAAGGACTTTCTAGCAAGACTGTCTTCCAGGCAAAAAAAAAAAAAAAAACACAAAAAAAAATCAGTGCAGGATGGTGTGGCAGGCTAGCCCATAAAGGCATCCACATTCTAATTCCTGCAGTGGAAAATGGAATGTAGGACCTAAGATGGAGACTGATCCTGGGTGGGTCTCCGGATAGAAATGGTGCAGTCACGAGTCAAAGGAGCTGAGATGATGAAAGCTGAAAGCAGGCTGACACACTCCGCAGACGGGAGAGCAAGCCACAAGCAAAACATAAGTGGCCATGGAGGGTAAAAAGGCAGGGCGTGGGCTCTCCCTCAAAGGAACATAGGTGGCCATGAAGGGTAAAAAGGCAGGGCATAGGCTCTCCCTCAAAGCCTTCAGAGAGATCTAGCCATGCTGACACTTCGGCGTTAGCCCAGTGGAACTGATTTTGGACTTCGGTCTTCGGAACTAGGAGGCATTAAATTCATGTTGTGTAGCACGGAGTGGGAGGCATAGTTTGGCACCACGGAGGGACACAGCACTGCGGCATTCTTGTGTCTCCCTGAGTCCTGGATGTCCAGCACAAGCCAGTGCTCCAGAGAGGAAGCTAAATGATGCAATAACCCTCACAGAAACTGGGCAACTTGCACAAGACCACGCAATTTAGAAGTGCCCACACTGGGACTCAAACCCAGGCCACTGGTTTCAAACACTTTCCTTCTTTAATTTGCACATGCTGTCCCTGCTGGTAACTTCTATGGCATCCTAGGAATGGTGGGACAGAGTCTCATGAGAGGGTGGGGATGGTCCACTGCGTGGGGAACAGCAGGGCCTCTCCCCAGTCATGGGACTTCCACCCAAAAGGCTATCCATCAGCTGCAGGGGGAGCTTTGTGACCATGTCCCATAGATCTCGTCACCAAAGGAGACCTCAAGTGTGCTCACACATGGAGAATGTGCTATTGTTCCTTTCATGTGTCCCTTTGTGGCATAAGCATAAAAGTATGTTCTTGCCTTTAGTGAAAACAACTAGAAACAACAAAGACAAAAAGATAAATCAAGGCTTCAATGCTTTCTCCAAGTGCCACTGTGCGGATAACTCAGAGGCGTGTACCAAGGACCAATGGCAGATATGCATTTTGTCATACCTAGATGACCTCTACCCCATTTCTGTTTCTTATCACACCCCACAGAGAGATCAAAGACCCAGGCCCATGTTTAGGAGTACACAGGATCAGGACTTAGTCTCCAAGCAACTGAATCCTTGTCTGGGAAGAAAGAGCCACTGAAACTGTTTGCCCAAGGAATCTCATGGGAATCCCCCAAACAGTCCAGGCCGCTGCCAAGACTATAGGCCATTCTCTACAAACTGGCTAGGGCCCATTGCTGAGGACAACACCTACCCAACTCATTCACATGGAGAAGCTGAGCTGGTGCCTACATAGAACCCCGACCACCACATTCTATTATCTTTAGACAGAGAGGTACTCTGCAAGTTACCAAAGCAAAAACATAAACACCAACCCAGCCACAGAACCTTCAATTTATAATGGTGTCCTGCCTGCAAGATATGCTAAGGTAATGGGAGTAACCAACCAATATCTGTGACTTTCAGCCCACTCCACAAGATGGAACCCATACCCAACACTGCTTGGGTGATCAAGAACCAGAGACTAGGTAGCCCAGGGACCTAGAGTAAAATGAAATACTACTGCTCTTTGAGGAGGGTAAGGAGAAGGAAAAGGAGGAAGAAGAGGAGGAGGGAGAAAAGGAGGAAGAAGAGGAGGAGGAGAAGGAGGAGGAGGAGGAAGAGGAGGAAGAGGAGGAGGAGGAGGAGGAGAAGGAGGAGGAGGAGGAGGAGGAGAAGAAGAAGAAGAAGAAGAAGAAGAAGAAGAAGAAGAAGAAGAAGAAGAAGAAGAAGAAGAAGAAGAAGAAGAAGAAGAAGAAGAAGAAGCAATAAAATGACTCCCAATGACATTTTACTAGACTCGTAGATCAGTGGCTTCTCAGCCATCATCACAGAAGCTTCCTCCTGCAGCAGATGGGAACAAATACAGAGACCCACAGCAGACAGTGTGCAGAGACCTTGGAACACTCAGCCCTAAGTGGGACACCTCCATCATTTCCCTCCCTCAGGGCTCAGGGAACCCTTCCGAGGAGGAGGCAGAAAGAGTTTCAGTGCCAGAGGAGTGGAGAACATCAAGAAAACAAGGCCCTCTAAACCAACATGATCAAAGCTCATATGAACTCGCAGAGACTGAGGTAGCACGCACAGGGCCTGCAGGGGTCTGTCAGGGCATATTATGTGAGAAAAAAAATCCATTTTCAATAAAAGAAAAAAATAATTATCTTAAGTCTATATTTGGATAACTAGGTTTATGCATAATTAAGTTTTTCCTCCCTCTACTCCTTGAAGTTCCCCCCACTTCCCCTCCTAACTGGATCCACCCCTTTCTGTCTCTCATTAGATAACAAGCAAGCTTCTACGGCATAATTAAATAAAAGACTTTTTCTGTAAGTGCCAGTGAGAGACCACTCTATCTAAACCTATATGTCTGTGGGCAAGGTGTTTGCATGATAATGAAACAAATTTTCTTACTGGGGGAGGCACAGAGAGTCTCTCTCCACTGTGGGACAGTGCACAGACACGGGCGATGAAGAACTGATGCATCCTGGTCTGAAAATCTCGCTCCCGTGCTGGCATCCCAGTACCTTCGGAAATAGTTCACTGGGTCCTAGTGCAACGCAGACAGAAGGTGCCTCACTCTTTTATGTCTGCCATTGGACACTTGCCCAGATTAGTTATGCTTCAAGGAAAGCTGCCTCAGGAGAGCAAGGGTATCGATCATCGGCCATTACCGTTAATGAAATACCAGAACCCTGAGCCATGGAATTCATCTGGTCCCTGTCCCATGGCACAAGAATCTAAAATCTAAGAAATGATAGTAAGTTTTCCCCACATCAGTGATACTCCAGCATGCCTAAAAGAGGTAATGTAAAGGTTTTTAAGGCCAGGGTAGGGGGTAAGCAATCTCTCAAACACATAAACTTCCTAACTTCCTAACTTCATGAGTGAATGATGAAAGCCTACAGACACAAGCAGCATGCTCAGAGCCAAGACACCAGGGCAGCAGGAGAAGCACTTTGCATTAGAGAGGATGGGGAGGGGCTCCTCTGAGAGATGGGAAGCATAAGAAAGAAGACACCACTGAGATTGCAGCGAGCAGCTTTGGAAAAGCCCATGGATACAAGCAATACTGGAAAAGAGTCGCAAGCCTGCTCCAAGGGGAGAAAAAGAGAGCGAGAATAGAATGGAAAAGTTCTCTATAGAACATTCCACAAACATGTGTATAAGTATTGAAATAAGAAAATTACTTTATACTAATTTAATTAGGTACGTAAGAAAACCATTGCCAGATGCCAATACCAGTGGATGAAAGACTCTTAGAAATGAGGCATTTACATGGCCTGCAAGTGGATTACTTATTAACTGCAAAAGGAAAAGTTATCTCCTTGGTAAGAGGGTAACTGATACACACTGAAGTGTGCCCTAACTTAGTGTCACCCAAAATAATAAAACAGTGGCATTACGTCAATGATGTGGGGTAAAGGGCAGGATACATCTTAGACACATTGTCTCTAAATGCTTAGGGGAAACCCAATATTGAAGGAAACCATCTAGAAACGCTCCCTGACAAACTTGAGCCAAACTTATTGGAGTTAAATGGGAGCTGGCATGTCAGTCAATTCAGTGAAACACTTATGCTGAGAGACAAAAGAAAGTAAGGCCTGAAAGCACAGCTTGGGAACGTGTACGAAAATCTCATCCGGGCCTATGCAGTTAGAAAGAGGCTAAGATCAATAACACAAGTGACAGCTCACACTGGTGAGGATTAGGACAAGGGGAACACTCACGTGCTGCTGGTGGGAGTACAGCCACTATGGAAACCAGTACGGCAGTTCCTCAGGAAGATGAGAATCTATCTACCCCAGGATCCAGGTAGACCACTCCTGTACCCATACCCAAGGACACGCCAGCCTACCACAAGGACACCTGACTCAGCCATGTTCATTGCTGCTCTAGTCATAATACCCAGAAAATGGAAACAACCTAGCTGTCTCTCAACAGAAGAATTAAATAAAGAAAATGCACAATTAAACAATGGATTATTACTTAACTCTTTAAGCCAAGTCCAGAAAGATAAATATGGTATGTATTTGCTTATATGTGGATATTAGCTATTAAATAAATGGTAGCCAAGCTACAATCCATAGATCCAAAAAGGGTAGGTATAGAGGAGGGGACTAGGAAGGACACATGGATATCCCTAGGAGGTGGAAATAGAATAGATTTTTATGGGTGGACCAGGGAAGGGACAGGACGGAGATCAGGTGGGTTGGGGAATGGGAGATGAGGTTGAAGGAAGGATTGCTGGGAAAGACAGCTAGAATCGAGGGGCCTTTGAGGACTGATGTGGAAATCTAGTGCAGTGGAAACTTACTAAAAGATATGAAGGTGATCCTAATGAAGTCTCCATGAGGGAGAGTGAGTACCAACTCACCATCTCTTTTCACCAAACGAAGCTTTCAGCACTAAGACTGGGATACATCCAATTGGATTATTGGACAAAGGGGTCCCATGGAGATCCCCAAACAACCCAGGTTGCTGCCAAGACACTAGGTTGTTCTCCACAAACTGACAGTGGGTTGTACTACTGAAGACAACATGTGCACAGCTCATTGACCACAGAGAGGTCAAACCGGTGCCTATGCAGAACCTTTTCTCCCTACATTCTAGCATCTTTGGTATGGGAAGGTAGTGTGAGAACTACCAAAAGAGAAACAGAAACATCAACAGAGCCACAAAATCTTTAATCTATGATGGTGTCCTGCCTGCAAAATATGCTAGGGCTATGGTGGCACAAAGTTTGTGGAAGTAGCCAGACAATGTTTGATTTGGCTTAAGGCCCACTCCACCAGAAGGAACCCATATCAGACACTGCTTGGGTGACCAAGAACCAGACACTAATAGCCTAGAGACATAGGGGAAAACCAAATATTACTGGTCTAAAAAAATAAATGTCTCCTAATGATATTTTGCTACACTTGTAGATAAGTGCCTTGCTCAGTTGTTATCAGAGAAGCTTCCTCTTGCAGCAGATGGGAACACATACAAAGACCCACAGTAGACATTACGGGGTGGGGGTGGGGGGCCGGTGGAGACCTTAGAACACACAGCTCTAAATGGGATGTCTCAATCCAATTTCTCCCCTCAGAGCTCAGGGAACCTAGCAGAAGAGGAGGCAGAAGGAATGTGGGAGTCAGAGAGGATGGAGAACACCAAAAGAACAAGGCCCTCTAAATCAACATGAGCAAAAACTCATATGAACTCTAAGGTGGGATTCCCCTCTGTATACTGTGAGTATGTTTTATTACCATTGGTTAACAAAGAATCTGCTTTGGCTTATGGCAAGGCAGAATATAGCAAGACAGGAAGTCCAAACAGAAACAGAGGAGGAAAGAAGGTGGAGTCAGGGAGATGCCATGTGGCTACCAAAGGAGAAAGATGCCAGAACCTTACCAGTAAGCCACAGCCTTGAGGCAATACACAAATTAATAGAAATGGGTGAACTTAAGATGCAAGAGCTAACTAGAAATATGCCTGATCCATCGGACAAGCAATGTTGTAATAAATATAGTTTCTGTGTGATTACTCGGGTCTGGGCAGCCAGGAAACGAATGCGCAGTCTCCTCTTCCAGAGCTCACAGAGACTGAAGTGGCATGCACAGGGCTGCCCCGGGCCTCTTCATATCTCTTATAGTTTTAGTTTAGTCTTTTCTGGGACTTCTGAATATGTAAATGAGTGGGTCTCTAATCCTTGTGTCTTCTCCTGGGGCTCTTTTCCTTCTACTGGTTTGCCTTGTTCAACTTCAATATGACAGTATGTTTTTGTTATATCTTACTACATTTTACTTTGTTCTGTTTGGTTGTTATCTCTTAGAAGTCAGTTCTTTTCTAACGACAGTCAGAAAAGGGTGGGATGGGAGGTAGGGAGGAACTGGGAGGAGTAGAGGGAAGGAAAACTGCAATCAGGATGTATTAAATGAGAAAAGAATCTATTTTTAATAAAAAGAACGAGGTGCCTCATTCTCCTGCATCCACCACTGAACACTTGACCAGGTTGTTAAGGTTATAACAAAGGCTATAAACAGTATTACTGGATTTGTCCCTGAGGGACAAAGGGCCCTGTGGCCGGGAAGAAAATGTTCCTGCCCTTAGGAAATTTGAGCTGAAATGTCATGATAACGACGTTTATTCTCAAGTGGATCAGTAAAACAATGTGTAAACATAAACATGTACAGATACATTAGTACGAAACAAAAAATAAGCCAGGCTGTGGTGGAGCACGCCTTTAATCCCAGCACTTGAGAGGCAGAGACAAGTGGACCTCTGTGAGTTCGAGGACAGCCTGGTCTACAGAGTGAGTTGCAGGACAGCCAGGACTGTGTGTTCAAAAAAACAGAAAGAAAGAAAGAAAGAAAGAAAGAAAGAAAGAAAGGAAGGAAGGAAGGAAGGAAGGAAGGAAGGAAGGAAGGAAGGAAGGAAGGAAGGAAGGAAGGAGACAGGCAGATCTTGACAACTGCTGAATTTAAGTGACAGGGACACAGGTGTTCGTTTACTATGCTTCTAGTTTTACTGCAGGGTTGAGCTTTTTTATGTTAAGTGGGGGAAAAACTTGGTGAGCTTAAACTGCAGATGTGAAACTATCAGGAGCTATTAAAGGACAGTATCAGCTGTGACCCAGTCTGCAAAGAGAAGCTGCCTGGAGGATCAAATGAGAGACACCGGAGAGCAACAACACTGCCACCCAAGGCACCCTGAAGAGGGGTTGCCAGAGGAAAGAGACAGCAAAATGTAGGGCAATGCTGCAAAGGAAACTGCTAAAAATTTCCAGACCTGGGGGCTGGAGAGATGGCTTAGAGGTTAAGAGCACTGATTGCCCTTCCGGAGGTCCTGAGTTCAATTCCCAGCAACTACATGGTGGCTCACAACCATCTGTAATGAGATCTGATACCCTCTTCTGATCTGCAGGCCTACATGTAGGCAGAACACTATATACATAATAAATAAGTCTTTTTCAAAAAATTTCAAGGTCCGAATCTTCATGGGCATGCAGTCAGCACCAGTGGGATGTATAAGTAGTAATACACGTCTAGATGCATCATACTGAGATGACCAGAGAGCCACAGAGAACAGGAAAGGCCCAGAGAAAAGGTAGGTTGCCTAGAGACAGCTCTAACAGAAGACTTGTCAATAGCAGCAACAGAGGTGGAAGACACCTTCAGAGTGGCTAGAACCATAGCCATCGATTGAGAAATTCCCAACTAAAATTAACATTAAAGGTAAATAAGGGAGGAAAGCTGATTAACCTTGCAATGAAAACACAGACACTTGGGCTGGAGAGATGGCTAGAGAATAAGACCACTGGCTGCTCTTCCAGAGGGTTCAAGTCCCAGCACCCACATGGTGGCTCACAACCATCCAAACTCCAGTTCCAGGGGATCCCGTGCCTTCTGTTGGACTAGGCAGGCACTGCATACATGTGGTGCACAGACATAACACCCATACACCCATAAACATAAAATGAAAATAAATAAATCTACCCGTGTGTTCTTTCAGGAGAAATGGCATGATACAGAAGCTCCCCAGGAAAATACAGGAACTACGCCACTTGTATACCAGCCGTTCTAAAGTCCAGAGACAAAAACATTACCAGGGAACCCAGCCGGGCGATGGTGGCACACGCCTTTAATCCCAGCACTCGGGAGGCAGAGGCAGGCGGATCTCTGTTTGTTCGAGACCAGCCTGGTCTACAGAGCTAGTTCCAGGACAGGCTCCAAAGCCACAGAGAAACCCTGTCTCGAAAAAGCAAAAAAAACAAACAAACAAACAAACAACATTACCAGGGAAAATAGAATTTAGAAATAAAACATTATTAGTGATAAGTCTATTTATTACAGAATTAAAAAGTGAATATGTGGCCACCATGACTCTCTCCTAACAGCAGTCCCAAAGTACAGGACCAAGGCCTTGACAGAACAAAAGGAAGACGGAGGACGCGCTCAACCTGTGGATACAGTAGGAAATTTTAGCTCACCTCCTTCAGCAGATAATACCTCAGATAGGGAGGGGAGACAGCTAAGAATAAAGAATATCTGAGAGTCAAAATACCATGCTTGATTTAACACATCCAATTATTAAACAATATATATTCTTGGCAAGTCCATTGTGCTTAATTATAATAGCTGAATACAAGCAAGCTGAAAAATCTCAAAATATTCCAAGCTGTATTTCTGACTGCAAAGAATTTTTTGAAATTCAATAATAAAGAACCGTTCCTCTACACTCCTCCCAAAAAAGAATCTGTGCATTCGTAACTCTAAAGAAATGACAGTAGAAATTAGAAGCATTCCAAAGGGGTGAGCACTAACAATGCAGCTCTAGGGAGCACTTAGGCGGTTAACAATGGGAACTGGGTGGCACAGGGAACCTGTTACTGCGAAAGCTGTACAGCAAGGAGCCGAGCCCTGCAACAGTGGGGTTCGCCAAAAGAGAGCAGATGCAGGGGAAAGAAGGACAAGACTTAAGATGAGCAAAATCCATGGTGCAGCAGTCCCCAAAGCCAGGTCTTTGTGGGTGGAGAGGAACAGAAGCGCCCCTTAGGAGTCCACGCTAGCCTGGTTCATCAGAACTGCCAAGGAGGAAGGATGAGGTGAACAGCTTTAAGGCAAGGGGGGTTAGAGCGAAACATTTTGGACAGAATGTCTTCAGTAAGAAGCAAATAAACGGGGTCAAGACAAGGCATTTGAAAACTAACAAACTGGACCGTTTTCTAGAAAAATCTCAAAACTGGGCTGGTAAGACAGCTCAGTGAGTAAAGAACTTGGCATGCCAGCCTGGTGGTCAGAGTCCAGACCCAATAAAGGTGGACGGAGAGGACACGTTCCACAAAGCTGACCTCTGAGCTTTGCACGAACATGCACGCACACACAAGCACACACACGGAGTTAATTTAAACAGAAAAAAATCACAAAACTGACGCAAGAATGAACAGAAAATCTGAAACTATAATCATTTTTTAAAACCACTGCTAGGCAGGATGCTCATGTCCATAGCCCCGACAAACACACACACAGAATGGAGGTGGGAGGGGCACTCAAGCCGGAACTCAAGGGCAGCCTGAGCCACGTATTGATGTCTGGATCCTGAAAAGTAAATACCTGCTTAAAATGTCATTTTAAAGTCAGTCATATTTTCTACCTCAACACACACACACAAGGCGGCCTTGCTGATTTTGCCACCAAATCCAAATCTCCCCAGTTTCCACACTAAATTTAGCACCTGCTGGTCCTGGACCCCACTTGGCTAGGAATTCAGAGCACCAATGAAACCCTGTGCTTATTTGTGCACCAGTTTTCTCACTGATAAAATCGTCCCTCAAAGAAGGTTCTGGAAACTGAGTGACTGTGTCAAGTACAGAGCCCAGCCCCCACCACACATAGCAGCTGCTACAAGTTAGCTGAGGTGCAGGAATATGCGAGGGTAGCCTTGACTCCAAGAAAACTCACATGTGCCCACGGAAGTGCAAAATCCGAAACAAATCCCTGGACAACCGCACTGGCCTCGAGTCTGAAGAAAATTATGACCTCACAGGGATGCAAGAAATTAACAGCAGAAAGTTTAATAATGTAATTCACACCGACACAAGAGAGATTTAAAATACAAAATAACTCCAACAGATGCTGCAAAGGCACTCGGTAAAAGACAAATCCACACAGTCCTACAGAAGAGAACTCAGGGCAAGCTCAAGGGAGGAAGTGGCACATCCACAGTACTAAGCGTCCCATTCAAGGTACATCTGAGGCACGCAACAAGGAAAGGACCCTGACATCGAGAGCCAGAGAGGAATCTGGCCAAGCAGTCAAGGATCGCACACACCAAAGGCTGACATTACTGGCTGCATGCTAATCAAGTCTCACACCGCCCCCATTTTACCTGAGGCGCTCTAAGGATGCTAACCTGAGACGTCTCTGTGGTGCTCTCAGGCTGTGAACATCTGGTGATCCTGGCTTTCAGCCCTTCAGACATATCCTACCCAGACCCCTCAGAAGCGCCCTCTTAGCATCTGCATGCTGCTCTTTTTCTGCATTTCCAACAGAAACCTTGCACTTAAAAGACTGCCCTGAGGAGAAGCAGCCAGCCTTTGTGTGTCCTATCCTCGGGCCAGCTGAGAGGAAGGGCTTTCTGAAAACTTCCGAGTGCTCCATAGAAGAGTTTCTTTCTCTTTTCACCTTGCTGTCCCCATTTCTCTGGCTTCCTGTGTAGTCCCAGCTGAGGTCCCTATGGGAAAGTAGAGGTGCAGCGCTGAGGTTAGACGCAAGGGATGCTGGTAAGCCACCTGTTGGAGTTCCTCCCAAGCTCGGGTAGGGAGAGGGAGGAAGTTACTGAGCACCTCACCTCTGGTGACCAGTGTGATCGATGGGAGGTGTCCGAGCCTATGGAGGGGCTTCCTGTGCCTCCCTCCACCACCAGATCTGCAGACGTTTTTAAAATTAAGTCGCCGAGAACATGAGGTCTCGAGAAGGACTTCAGGTTATCAAGAAGTCATTGTGTGCCCTAACCATACAATGTTAGCACAGTGACTTAAACAAGTCTCGACTTCACACTCAGCTTGCCAGTTCCCCAAACGTCAGCCTTTAGAATAGAGAGAAAACCTTTCTTCTTCTTCTTCAATCCTTTCTCTTTTCTCTCACCATCTTTTTCCTTTCCTCTTGAGGATGTGGAAAACCTGACTACAATTGGCTGGTCTGATTATTTCCTGTAAGAAAGCTCTCTGCTTGGAACACTGTGAAAACAATCTGCCTTAACAATTCAACCCAAATAAATGATCTTCCTGCAACTGGTGAAAATCCCTAATTGGGAATTGGGCTGCATACCCAGGTCTCTCTCATCCGGGTCCATGATGACGAAGGTCGGACAAAGATAGGCATCACCCGGTGATGACAGATTGGGGGTGGGGCACCAAAGGCCCTGCATCCTCCTGGAAAATCCATCGGCCCAGTATCTGGCTAGAGGGAACACACGTTGTACCCCGGCCTCCTGAACCATTGTTCTTGGGGGTGATAATTTCTCAGCTTAACTCTCTTTCCGTATGTGTCCCTCCTGAAATGCTCGGGCACACGCCCTTGACAAGAAGTATGCAGAGGCCGGGCAAGATCCAAGATCACGTCCAACATTTCTCCTTCCTGTATATCTATTCCATGAGTCAAGCTGGAACATTCCAGGAACAAAGAAATTTACCCTAGTCTCACGTTCAGAGGGTTCCTTCAAGGGCATACGGTTTGCAAAACAAAACTGGACGAGCAATGACCTTCGCTCAGATTGTAATCCTATTCTTCCACTTTGGCTCATGGCTTCTACACAGTTAGTATTGAACGGATGTTCCCTCTGGGAGCGCTGGAGCTCCCAGAGTTCACCTAGATGTGCCTCATTGTCTGGAAAGCTAGAAACCATTCCAGACCTCGTCTAACCTGGATGCCTTAGAGCAGTGGTTCTCAACCTTCCTAATGCTGTGACCCTTCAATACAGTTCCTCATATTGTGGTTCCCCCTAACCATAGAGCTTTTTCATTGCTGCTTCATAACTGTGATTTTGCTACTGTTATGAATCGTTATGTGAGGGTCTGATACGTAGGATATCTGACAGGTGACCCCTGTGGAAGGGTCATTTGACAGACTGAGAACCGCTGACTCAGAAGAATGGAGTGGGGTGGGAGGGAGGGTAGTGTTTTTCCCAAGATCCTAGGAGCAGGCAAGACCAGGCACATAATCTACACAATAATGTAGACATTCTGGCCCATTCATTTCCAACTATCCGGTGCTGGAAGCTGGAGGCCTTGCTTGCATCTTCTTACTACTTAAGCCACATTAGGGCAGGTTGCTCTTCCTTCTGGGGACTCTACTGAGCAAGACTTTGTGGTTCTCGTTCTGCTTGCCCTTGTGTAGGGCTGAAGTTTCTAGGCTGAGTTCAAGTCTACTAGGTAACTGATGTCCAGAGGCAGGAATTGAATAAACTGTGAGAAGAGACTGGCGTGATAGTGCACACCTTCAATCCCAGCACATGGGAGAGAGACAGGCAGAGCTCTGTGAGGTCAAGGCCAGCCTCGTCTACGTAGCAAGTTCTAGGATAGCCAGAGCTACATAGAGAGAGTCTGTCTCAAAAAAAAAAAATGTGTAGAGGAGAATTAGCATCTTCTTGGAGGGAAGTAGTCACTATGGATTGCATCTCTGGACCATGGCCAAATTAATCAAAGCAACCAATTTTCTGACTGAGACAGACAGTTCACAAAACATAATGATGCCAGTCCATGATCCGCTTTCACCATGGTCTTGCCACCGCCCCTCTGCCCACTACTATGGGCTACCAGGTTCAAGCAAGCCCACTCGCGGTAAAAAGCTGGATGGGCCCAAGAATGCTGAAGAAGCTTGAGGATCCTGACCCATACAGGATCGGAGGTATTCCAGAGGTGAGCAGAGCCCAGCCTACACCGCCAGCCAACACACCCATTGAGGTTGGCTGTGACTAGGACTCCCTGACTCCCGGTCCACCCCCTCCCAGTGGCATGAAGACCCAACAGAAATGGCTCTACCAAGAGCAAAGCTTCCCAGGCCTGGCTCCCAAAGATGGTATGAGAGTCTGGGATAGAAAGGATTGTCTCCATAACCCTGACCCAGCTACAGGGAGTCTGCGGTCATCCTCTGAGTGATAAAAGGTTCCGACAGGCTGCCTGGAATGCATTGCATAAGTGGCTGGGGTTTCCACAGTGGCTAGGAAGCTGTGTGAAGACGTTTGCCTAGCTGTGAATAGAAGCTACTTTGGGGCAGCAGTCCTACCCTTACTGACGCAATAAAGGCCAGCAAACACATCCAGGGAAGGGAGCCATGCCAAAGACAAAGGCCTACTTTCCCCGGGTCCCATCAATCATTCAATCAAGTTAGTTCTGTTTGGTTAAGTATGCCAAAAACAGTGTAAAACGACTTCTAGGTTGACATACTTTCATTTTGAACACACAAAACATTCCCTGCTAGCCACACTCATTAAAGACCTGTGAGGGACAGGTGTGAACAGCCATTCAGATGGAGACAATTGAGAACGCAAAGGCATTCTTGTTAAACAACACTTGTTTTGCCAAGTAGACTTCGGGTCTTTCCCCTGACCTGGGTCTCCCTTCCTGTGACAGTGTGTGTTCTACGTGTCAGCTTTGCCCTTATGATAGCCACTGTCTGCTTTCCCAGGCCCCCTTGGAGCGATTCTCAAGTTTAATTCTCCTAAGTCCTGTGCGAAACACAGGGACTCTCGGCCTTGTTTTTACAAATGAGGACACTGGGGCTCAGACTCCAACTGTCCCCCACAAACTCGTCCCCCAACTCCTACCCGTGGTGACACAGAGGAAAGGGGAAACCCTACAGTAAAGTGTTTCACAGAGCCTTGCCGCTTGATAAGGTGGACCCTTCACCTCAAGATGACCATTTATCTCAACAGTATGGAAGGGTATTAATTTCATCCAAAAATTATAATGACCCAAATGGTCTATTTTATCATTAAGTTCACACATCTCCAGGAGTCGTCCTTCACAAAGGGTCTTCAAAATGTATACATGTCATTTGTTATTTTTAGAAAATTCACAAAAATAAGATTATTTCTTTTCTTTCTCTTAAAATCCACCTAGCTAGGCCTAATGATCAAAGCTTGTAATCTCAGCACTCAGTAGGCTGAGGTAGGAAGATCACAAGGTCAAGGTCACAAGGTCAAGGTGTGCCAAAGCAGCAGAATGAATAGATCTGAATAAATTTTTAAAGTATTTCTATTTATTCGGATGTATTTATTATCTATTCAGATGTATTTATTAGGGGGACAAGGAGGTTTCTCCATTGGTAAAGAGCTTTTCATACAACCATGAAGACATGAGTTCAATCCCCAGGAGCCAAAGAAAAGGCTCAGCATTGAGCCCACACCTGCAATCCCAGAGCTAAAGATGCAGACAGAAGATTCTGGGGGCTTGCTGGCCAGTCATCTAGCCAAACTGGCAAGCTCTAGATCCAATGAGAGACCATGCCTCAAGAAATAAGGTCGAGAGCAAATAAGGAAGGCGTCTCATGTTGGCCCCTGACTTCCACACACACGAGCACACATGTACACACAAACACATCCATGAAATTTCCAAGGGCCACAGGGAAGCTCAGTGTCAAGAACCTACCCGGCATGAATAAAAGCATTTATTAAGTTCAGTGATAGAGAATGCCCAGCATGTATAAAGCTGGGCTTAACAATCAGGAAAAAATAATAAGAAAGAACTTTAGGGGCCACCCAGACAGACATGGGCAAGTCTCAGGCCCATAAATTCTGAACCTCTCTCTGAAACTGACCTGGGTCTAGGATTTGTTCATGGTAGTGAGGATTGAAACTGCAATCTCAGGCATGCTAGGCAAAAGTTTTGTCACAGGGCTATACCCTCAAGCCCGCTCCGCCCCCACCCTTACCCCCTTTTTTGAGACAGGGTCTCACTATATTGTTCTTACTGATCTTGGACTGTGAACATGACTCTCAAGTAGCCGGAATTACAAACCTTCCCCACAAGACCTGACTCTGGTATCTTTTTAATTAATTTTTCTACTAATCCTTCAATCCCTGGAGCCCATGACCCGTTGTAGCATGTGGATGACCAGAGGTCTCTTCAGGCACACAGGCCCCGGGAAGCCTCAGTTTGGACGGAGAACAGATACACCAAAACCAGCTCCTTTAGTTCCTCTCCCTTCCATCCCACATTGCCCAGTATGGGAGAAGTTTCTCCAGGAAATTTTGACCTACTCTTACAGCACAGAGGACAGACTGTTTTCTGGATATTTCTTAGAAGAAGGAGAGGGGTGACATTGCCTCAAGTTTATTAACCTTGTAAGACTGGGCAGTATACTACTTAACACACATAAACCAGAGAGCTGTGGAATTTCATGAGTAAGCCAGCCCCGACTTAGAACCAGCTCACCCTGGACTAAAATTAGATGCTTCCCTGAGCCAGAGAAGCTGCCTCCTGTGCCTCTCCTGGCAGCTATTTCCACTAGAAATGAGGTGTGAATATTCCTGAGTCCAAATTAAGGCTCCCCTCCCTCTCTGCTCCTTCAGTCTCTAAGGAGAGGGCTTCCCACTACCCCCCCCACCTCCCCCCCACACCCCGGCTGTTGAACAGCTCATGTGTGGGAAACCTGACAGGTGAGGTATTCGCTGAGAAATTGGGGCGTGGCTGAGAATCCAGGTATCCAAGGTTGATCTGGGGAGTGGGCATCAGTGCTGACGCTTTCTCTGAGTCCCAAAGCTGCAGAGCACAAACTGCCTTAAGAAGTCAGAAGATGGGGATTTTTGAGATTTTTAGCACAGGGCACATTTCCCTTCTGGACCTTAACGGTACAGTATTTCACGGGAGCTTATAAGAGGGCAGGGATGTAAGGAAGATAATCTCTTTTCACCTTAACAGTGAAACTTCTGCCAAAGCTGGGGGGTGGGGTGGTACACACTTTGAATTCTGGCAGTTGGGAGGCAGAGGCAGGCAGATATCTATGAGTTCAAGGCCAGCCTGGTTTACATATGGTGAGTTCCAGGACAGCCAGAGCTACATAGTGAGACCCTGTCTCAAACACACACACACACACACACACACAGCAAAAGTTACAAACTTCTGTCACAGCAGAATGAAGCCCTTGCTTTACTGGATTCTAAGGATCTGAATCTAATGGGACAGACGTGCATCTCCCAAATCCCAAGCCCTTGCTCCCCTGGCTTCATTCTCATGCCGTCACACCTCCCACAGCAGGCCACTGTCCAGAGGCACAGACTAGACTGAAGCCCTCAAATCCTGTCGGCAAGAAACAGCCCCAGTAACTCAGCCGGCAGGAAGAGCTTTGACCAATGGTATCTGGAGCTCTTTCCAGAATAAATATGAATCTTTTTGAAGCAGCTAGAACCACGCCAAACAGTCTGCTGGTGGAAATGTCATGTTGAACTCCATGAGGTATGTCTAATCAAAGGGTCAGGGTTCCAAGCAAACAGCCAGGGGGTCAGAAGCAGGTTCTGGGCCTTGCAGGATGAACGGGGGTGATGTGAAGTGACGGAGGGGCAGAAGCCAGCTTCCCAGTGACCAAAGGGACAACACTGAGGCGGCTGCTGTCTGGGCAACTGGTGCAAGCTGCCAGTTCTGTGAGAGACACGGCTCCCAGGAGTCAGCCCTGTGTGGCACAGGGGTTGCTATACACATCCCCATCGTCAGTCACGTCAGCATGTGCCCTCCGTTTCTCGGTGAGCCCATTTTACGCCATCACCTCACCCAGATTTCACCATTTAATGACACACACTCTAACCTCGGTCTTTTCTCAGTAGTAAGAAATACATCTCTTCTGCCACACTTTTCCCTGCCTGTGCCATGTGCTTTAAATTTGCCTTCACTGAAAACAGAACAAAAGAAAACACACAGACGCGCAAGTGAGAGAATGGAACACACACTAGCGCACCCTCACTTATGATGTCCAGTCACACTTGCCATGGTTTCTTTCAACGCCTGCATGTAGATACACACATTCTCTTTCTTGGAGGGGGCGAGGGAGTTGTTTTGCTGAACCATTTGAAAGTAAGTTGCAATGTCATGCCACACCACAGCTGAGTACTTCAGCCTGCCTCTCCTAAAACAGCAACACTCATCCTGAGAATTCTAGGTGACTCATTTATATGAGGACATTTCAAAGCCAGGATCATTGCCTATGTACTCCCAAATTCCCACATTTAGGACCCGTTCCCTTTGGAGTCGTTTTCTTCAAAAAGAAGAATAATAAAGCAGTTGTAATGTCTTCGCCGAACAGCAAATGAGCTAGCCATGCTTTTGTTTGGATCTAAAATGGGACATGTTCAACTTTTCTTCATTTAATTTGCTCCTAGAGCTTTTAAGGTTGGCTAATTGGTCACATCTAGGATGGAAAGGGATTTGAGACTTGTTGGGAAGTTTGGGTAGGGCACAGGGGTGACTTTGGGCTAGTCTATGATGTGAGTAGATTTCCTTGGCAGATTTAGGGCTGGCCCAGGGACAGCTATCACATGACCTCCATACAACAGCTTCTATGCTGCTTCCTGGAAGTGGGTGCAAATAACAAACTTGTGTGGCGGGAAGGAGGCAGAAATCTTTAATAAATAAAATAAATAAATAAAATAAATCCAAAGGAAAAAAATAACAAACTTGTCTCTAGATCTCTTGTAGGGGCAGAGGGCTGGGCCTGGCTCCCATTAGGTGATGCTCCTGGGGTTCTCGGTGGCCTTCTCTCTTTTCACCCCATGAAAATGGGGTGAAATGTTACATGGAGAGAAATAATCGAAACGAAGTGACCCTGGGTCCACAGGGAGCCATATTGTCACTTATAAGAATTCTCCTACTCCCAGAGTCTTCACACTTGCCTAAGGAAGCAACAGAAGGGAAATGGAGAACCACAATCGTGTAGGTCCAGTAGGGGCAGCTACTATGCCTGTCCATAGTTCAGGAGAGAAGTGAACAGTCACACCCGTACCAACCTCCAGAACTGTCAAGTGGAGCAACCCCTTCCCCCTTGACCTTCACGGCAGAGGGAGGAAAACCTTCACCACCAAGCAAGTCCACTGTCATAAGTGACTGTCAACAACCAAGCAGCCACATCTTGGGGAGTCATCTGTGCCCTCTTACAAAAGATCACCCCAGGTGGGCTTGTTGACTGCTTACTCTCCTTCATGGGGTGGGGTACCCAGTGCTTCCTCCCACCTTTTGTAAGTAGGAGGCCTGGGGGCAGGGCTAGAGTACACACAGGCTTTGAAGACCAGAGTCGGGGTTCCATCTTTGCATGTAGAGATAACCCCTCATCCCTGTTGGGTAAAGACTTCCCAGATGCAGCTTTTTGGGGAGAAGAGCACCCACACCCCAAAAGCAAACCTCACCTAAACCCTATAAGAAAGCCCAATAAACTCTTTGGTTTCCAGAAGTGAACTTTGGAGGAATCATGCCTCCACCTCTCATTGGGACCTTAGGAGGAGGGACAGACACTGCTCATGACAACCCTTGGGAAGGGATTTTAGCAATACCATTCATCCACAAATGCACCAGAGGAACTACTAACCTGAACCGTCAGGAGAGACGTGCTGAGAATACAGACACCCAGGAATATAGGATACCACCGCCCTTGCCTACAGTCCTCACTGGAACTCTGAACATCTCTCATTAGCCATCACAATCTTGTATAGTCTGATGCCAACCTTGTTATCCCTCTCAGAAAATTCCCATCTATTCAGGAATACGCCCATCTAAAAACAATCAGCAGGGGTTGAAACGATGCAGCTAAGACCAGCTGCAGAGGACCACAGTCGCTTCCCAGTACCTCCATGGCAGCTCACAACAGTCTGAAACTCCAGGTTCAAGGGATCCAGCACCCTCTTCTGGACTCTGAATGCTCCGGGCACTCATGTAGTGCACAAGCATACATGCAGGCAAAATCCTCACACGCGTAAAATAGAAATAAATAATGTCTTTAAAAACAACGAAGTGTTTTACCTAACCACATGGAATGGGAAGATTGTTATTAAAGTAACTGTTGTGGAATGCATGCTTTATGTACATTACTTTATTTCTTTATAACAACAAAACAATCCTACAAAGGTAAGTATTATCCCACTTTAGAGGAATAAACTCCTCTACAAAGAAGAGAGAAGACTGCCTAAGGTCACCCTGTTAGTATGTGGCAGAGCTGACCTGTACTCAAATCTGTTCAACTCTAAATCCAAAGCCTTTCTGCCTTGCTATGCTGGGAGTCACTAAGATGCTGAGATGGGCTTCAAGATCCTGCAACAGTATCAAATGCGGCTTCCCAAGTGGCAGTCCACCCTAACTGGATGTTCCAAAGCTCGGCTAGATTGAAAGCCAGTGGCTCACAGGCTCTGCTGAGTAGAATCAGCCCTTTCACGAGGGACTTAAAAGGCACTTTGGAGACTTGCAATGCCCGCTGGGGCCATCATGACAGAAATCAATTATCATCATGGAACATGGCAGAAAATGAACTGTAGGAACTCTCCCCCTGGCAGACCCAACCCTAGCACACATGCAGACCCCTCCAGGCTCTGCGGATGATGTATTTCTGCTCTCTGCAGCTGGAACCCAGGCCTTGGTTTGCAAGCATGCTCCCGTCTTACCCGACTTGCAAACACTCCTCCATCCCTTAATTACCCAGAAGCCCCAACCACCACCCACACCCTAGGCTTCTCTTACTGTTGAAGGTCCTCTGGTGGGACTCCTGGTTTCTGGGTGTTCTTACCCCTCCTGTTCCTCAGTGCCATGTAACCCACCTTCTACCCCAACCTGCTACCCAGAGCACTCTCCCCGGAGCCACTGATGAGTCCAGCCATTCCAAACTGCCACTAGATGGGCATCGTACCACCCTCCCCAAGCCACCAGTCACTGCCTCCTGGAGACCATCTCTGCTTCACCGGGACTGAATCAGACTCCCCAGTCTCCCTTCTGTGCTGACCACTCCTTTCTCTTGCCCCATGCCAAGCATGTGGGTCTCCTGCTGCAAGATTCTGGCCTTGATGCCTTTATCAGTCACTCTTGGCAATGTCCACCTTGCAAGCACTTCACCAGCCAGAGCTAAGCCAGCACCACCCTAATGATCTAATGATCCTCTCTCTCCCCAAGCCTCTTGGCAGACTTTGCACAGGATCTGTATTCTGCTTGACTTGAAATATGGGAACAAAAGCTCCCCTGTAAGTGTCCGGAAACACCCATCTTCTTCCTGGTCCACACAGTCCTGCATCCTTGCAGCCCCCAACCTCCAGGCTCACAGCCTTCCTTGCATCCCACACCCTCAGGTTTTTTTTCTCTGGAACTCAGCTCCTTGCCTCTCTGCCACTTTGTTCAGGACTACACTGGACTAGGCTTCCTTTAGCATGGCTCTACCTGGTAATCGATCCAAGTCTCCACACATAAAGGATGAAGAGGTAGAAATGCCTATTTGGTCAGTATATGTATTTACTCAGTACATGTATGCATCAAGATATCATACTGTACCCAACAATATGCACAATTATTATGCACTAATCAAAAGGTGTTTAAAGTTTAAGGACACAAAAATAGTATCTTTTGGGACAGGAGGGCTTAGGACAGTCTCCGTGTAGCCCTGGCTATTCTAGAACTCACTCTATACACCAGGCTGGCCTTGAACTCAAAGATCTGCCTGCCTCTGCTTCCTGAGTGCTAAGATTAAAGGCATGCGCCACCACTGCCTGGCCAGAAATGCTATCTTGATTTAGTCATTTCACAATATACATGTGTCAAATTATCACACTGTACTCCATATATCTATATAACTAACAACCATTGATTTAAGATATCACCAGAGCACCCAAACTACATGGGATTTATTTCTGTGTTTCCTAGAAAAGGTGGTCCAGCTTTAAAGTCATCTAGGCAGTCTACCAGTCCCCTCTCCTCCTGGTCCCACACACCCTGTGTCCCAGCTAAAACCACTGCCCCTTTCTTCTGTTGATACCATCTCCTCAGCATGGAATCGCCCACTCTCTGGAAACCCTTGCAGCGCCAGCTCCTCAGAAAGCCTTCTTCCTTAGCCTGGCATGGAGACAGGGAGGAAAGAAGCCATGCTGGCTAGTTTTAAGTCAACTTGACACAAGCTAGAGTCATTGGAGAGGAGAGAGCATAACTGAGAAAATGCCTCCATGAGATTAGGCTGTAGGTCAGCCTGTGGGGCATTTTCTAAATTAGTGATTGGTGGGGAAGGGCCCAGCCATTGTGGGTGGTGCCACCTCTGGACAAGAGGTCCTGAGTTCTGTGAGAAAGCAAGTTGAGGAAGCCAGAGGGAGCAAGCCAATAAGCAGCACCCTCTCTGTGGCCTCTGCATCAGCCCCTGCATCCAGTGAGCTACCATCCTGACTTCCTTTAGTGATGGACTATGATGTGGAAGTATATGCCAAATAAAACTTTCCTCCCCAGGTTGTCTTTAGTCATGGTGTTTCAACACAGCAACAGTAACCCTAACTACGGCAGAAGCCCGTACAGGCTGCCCATGTAGATCTACACCGCTCGGCCATTCTGCACTCTGTCTCCCACCTGTAAAATGGATTCAATAGCCCTCCCGGTGTTGTAATAAATAAAAGACTTCATCTACATCTCTTACAATTAATAGGGCCTGTTAGATAAATGAGTACCCAATAATGTCACAGCTTCCTTATCCTTGACACAACCCAGGCTCTCTGCATGGCCTTTGGCTGTTCTTGGAACACCCTCAGCCCTGTGGAACATCTGTGTATGGTGTCTCGGCCTTCAGAGGCAGGAACCCTCTTCAGCATGCTCTCCCCAAACCACGAGAACAGCAAAAGGTACTCTGCAAAAACTTTGCCGAACTGAACAAAACCAACTACCACGTATTTAGATTGAGATCAAAAACTGTTTACTCTGTCAGGAAAAGGCTCTGCTTCTAAGGGACCCATGGCTCCGAGACTGTCTTCAACAGGAAACGAAAGAAATCCCGTGGCTTTAGTAACTTCTTGTGGAATGAACAGAGAAAACAAAGTAGACTTTTCTGGAATGAGGTGCACACATGGAATCTGACTGCTCAGGAAGCTGTCCTGGCAGCCGTCACTTTGGTTTGATGAACCCAGCTTCAAAGGCCATCTCTTAAAGGTGGGAGTGTCTTCCCCAAGAGGGTGGCACAGCGGAATTCTGTCACCCGGCTGCTATTCGGGGAAGTCAGCCAGGGAGTCGGGAGGAAAGGATGGAATGGGATTGACTCAAGCTCTCTCCACCCCAGCCCCTGAGCATCCTCCCTCAGGAAGACTCAGAGGAAGAAGATGGAGGTTGGTCTTTTGTTTAAATCCCAGTCTTAGCGGGGCTATAAGCACATGGGCTTCCATTTTTCTCTGTGACCCACCAAAGGTCAGAACTGCTGACAGACAGCAGAACTGGATGCAGGCCTGGGGTAGAGCTAAGAAGGACCAGGACAGCTGCCATTCGAGTTAGGATGGAGTTTCCAGGCAGTCCAGCCAACTTATTCCCCCAAAAACTTAGGTTTGGAGGACAATGAAAAACGATGAATATGTTCCAGGCACTACAAGAGAACCTTCACAGAGCCCACTCAGTCTTCAAGTCAGCCCAGCCCTAATGCATGAAACTACCTCTAAGATCCTACGGTACTTCAACCACCACCATCCCTCGGCCCTGAGAGAGATCCTGTGTGGGATGCCCCACTCTGCTGAGGGGAAGACCTCACACTACACACACAGATACACCATACACTCACACACATACAGAAAGAGAGAGAGAGAGAGAGAGAGAGAGAGAGAGAGAGAGAGAGAGAGAGAATATCTCCCAGCAAAGCCAACAACTAACCTTCCCTGATACTTATTGGAACAGTTCTGAAAAGTACAGAGGAGGTAAGGTTCCAGACCCTTCGCTCCCATGCTCAGGCAACAGGAGGAACAAGACAGTCTACCAACTCTTCCTAGTGTGTTGTGTGCGTGAGAGCCGTGAAGAGGTGGGCCCGAGCCCAGCGGCAGGAAAGTAATCAAAAAGGCGTCCCGAAGGAGGTGATGAACAGCAGGAATTCAGTTGGGTTGGTCGGTCTGACTGGCCTGGTAGTTTGGTCTGGTTGCTTAGTCAGGTTAGTTGGGTTGTTTGGTTGGGCTAGTTAGTTGTCTGGGTTGTTTAGATTGTTTTTATTAGTTACCTGGATGGTTAATTGGTAAAAATGAATGCATGAGAAGAAATAAATGCATGGACATCAATAAGAAAACTACAGAAAGTTTGAATTGCTTCAATTCCATCAGAGGTTCTCTCTCTCTCTGTTTTTTGGGGGGTTTTTTGTTTGTTTGTTTTGTCTTGTTTTGTTTTTGTTTTTCGAGACAAGTTTCTCTGTAATTTTGGAGCCTGTCCTGGAACTAGCTCTTGTAGACCAGGCTGGCCTTGAATTCTGAGAGATCCGCCTGCCTCTGCCTCAACATTTATTATTGCCATGCTCGAAAATAGAAATGGGGAAAGATTAAAAAATAAGGCCCCAAGGATTTCAAAGTGAAGATGAAATATCAAATTATTGTTCAATATATACTACAGGTTTCTCTAACACTGAGAGAAGTAGAAGTATACAGATTATTTTATCCAGGCCACTGGTGGTTAGAGAAGCAAGAAAACTAAAGTACAAATTCCAAGGGTCATACCTTCCCGGTGCCAACCTTGTTGTCATCCAACAGCCTCGAGAGTAACAGCCTCCTCAAGTTCTGCATCTTAGATGCTTCATTTGCCTCACCCTTACGCTGGTTCCATGAATAGGAAGATAGGCTTAGCCCTGTCTCTACGTGGACCTCTACTGGGGTTCGGGTAGCTGGAGACCTGTGGGAAGCTAGCTGGGAGATCAGCAGACTGGAGTCTCAGAATCAGAAAAGCACAGAGGAAAGAGAGCCTGAATAACCAGCCCTGCTCTCCCACAAGCATCTTCAGATTCTCTCTGAGCTCAAAGCCTCCTTCAATCCAAGAGCAGCCACTTCATCCACGGGAGACATCTTCCTGCTCTGCACACCAGGTCTCAAGACCACAACAGAGCTAGCAACCTCAGAGGAGGACTCGGGACCCCAATAATGTCCCAATAAGAGGAGACACATGTGAACTGACTTTTAACACACTTTCTTGGTTTTAAAAGAAATTTGCGTCATGGAAAGCCTCGTTGCCCTGAAGGATGCACAGGATCAATGACATGGGAGCCCTGGCACTCACTGTACCTGGGGGCTCAGAGATGCCATTCCCCATTATAGCCACTCAGCATTCGACTGCCAGTGCCTACTGTGGAGAGGGCAGCCTTGGAAGAACAAAGAAATAGTGGTGGGCTAGGAGTAGCACATACACAAGGTCAGGCGTGGCCCAGAAAGAGACCTGGGCTGCAGGGGTGGAGGGCAGTGGGCACAGAAGACAGATCTCCAGAGCAGAATATGGAGAGAAGCTGAGCTCCAACAGTTCACCTGGTCCAGTGGGAGGGCCAGCAGGGCATCTGGGTGCTGTATAGGTCTCAAAGAGCAGCCAAGTTTGAGTCCCCAGGGTCTTACACAGAGTCCAGACAATGCAGAGACAAATCCAGAAGGAAATCCAACCCACTCCTCATCCCATGTGGTACGCTTGTTGTCATACTCGGGATGTTTGGGTGAGGGCAACAGTCGGTAAACCGCAAAGGCCACATCCTCCCCTAAGAGTCCGCCAAGCCTCAGCTGGCAGAAGTCCCTCCATCTCAGGATGTGGACAAGATCTGTGGGTCTGCAGCCTCTGTTCCCAATCTGGGGGCGCCCGCAAAGAACTGGGGAGGGGGGGTCTTGGAATTGAGAGAACAGTGGTGAGGGAGAGAAAGAGAGAGTACTTAATGCGTACTGCTAACTAGACACAAGTGGATAACCAGAAGTCCCAAAGATGGTCAGGGCTATGCTGCCACCTAGTGTCCATTCTGTAGAGCCTGAAAGATCTACAGAAGTCAGAGGAACCAAGTGTCCTGGACCAACCACTGGCCTGGGCAAAGGCAGGACAGGGGGCTGAGGTGTCTGAAGGAGCTCTTTCGACCCTGCAAAGGCATCCAGCAGAACAAGACAGGTAAGCCTGTTCCGGGTCTGTGGACCAAACTCCCAGTCACTCCTTGGCTAAAGTGGTTGCTTTCTATGAAGCCAAAGTCCTCTACACCCATCCCATCTACGGACCCCACCAACTTCCAAGTACTCACAAATTCTCTTTGGGAGAATCATTATTCCTCAGATTCACCAAGGAGGCTGCACACTGCCCAGTCCACCCTAGGATGGAGAGCCTATAGTCATGACTGACACAAATTCCAAAAGCTCGTCCCTTGCTTCTTGTAAGTAGGACCAACTGAGGCAGAGTTCATGCTCCACATCTCTCTATGGGATCAGACTAAGACCTGATACCCTTGCTGAGTCTGTCCCCTGCCATGGTTACTCCCCACCTCACCCTGTCACAACAGCAACAGTATCTGAAGTAAGAGCCACAGGACAACTCATGGCACATGTTAGTGATCGGTCTCTGACCCTCAGGAAGCCACCTGGAAGGACACATGCTAACCTGGGCATATAGATGGTGCATGATGTCCCAACTTAAGCTCGTTTCAGTTCATCTTCCTTTTTTCAGAAAAGGCAATCCCTCCCTGGAGCTGAAGCTTAGGGACTTTCTTCCCCCTCTTCTCTAACATGGCATATCTAATCCGTGGGGGAAATCCACCACACTCGCATGGCTTCGCACCTTCACCTTCACCACCCGGACTTAACAAAGCCGCCGACTGCTCACTCTTCTATGGCAAATACCTCCTAACTGGCCCCTTGCCTTCCACGCCAACAATCTTGAGTCTCTTCTCAAGCCAGCACTCAGCTTCAGGAGGCCCATCAAAAAAAACCCAGACCACAGCACCCCTCAGTCCAGCCTGCAGGGCTCAGTATGTCCTGAAGAAAACAGAATCTTCAGTGACTTCCACAACCATACAAGCAAGTCCTAGCTTCTGCTTCCTCCCCTCTCCTGTCCACACTGGCCTTCAATGCTGCCCGCCCTGTAGGGCTGATCTCCTCCTATCTGCTTCCAGAGGTTTGCGTGGTCCTCCTTCTTGAATTCCCTCAGGTCAGGCGATCCCTGGCTTCTCCTGGTTGTACCCTTTCCCTAACCCTCTTCCCTGTTTCTTTTTTCTCAGAAAGTAAGGATATGAAATTAAGTCTACCTAAAAGC
Organism: Microtus pennsylvanicus; assembly: GCF_037038515.1. Classification (NCBI taxonomy): domain Eukaryota; kingdom Metazoa; phylum Chordata; class Mammalia; order Rodentia; family Cricetidae; genus Microtus; species Microtus pennsylvanicus. The sequence goes on along the minus strand of NC_134599.1, from coordinate 13,293,561 downwards.
CAGGGAGAGAGCTCACAAAGAACAGGACAGAAGGGACAATATTCCTGGATCACGGCAGCTGTGCTTGGGGAGGGGGGTAACCACACACTCACAGCACATGTGAAGCATTAACTACAATGTGGAGATGTCCCAAGAGTCAAGCGCCCCCCACATGCGCCTGGGCAGGCCCTCCATTCACTTTCCCACCCCCACATGATGGTCTTAGTGTCTAAGGACCTTCTGACTCTGACTGTCTGTGACACCAAGAAGTTAAATGGGTACTAAAGGAACATCAATTAATCTATTGCACTCTGCCTTTTTAAATACCCAATTTAAACCTTCACAGAAAAATTCAAATAAATTAAACTCCTCTTCCGTGGAGAACTTAATACTTCCAGATTGCATCCAAAGAACACACCCACTTTTCTCTAAGGAAAATCTACTCATGTTGGTGACAGTAACACCCTCTCCCCAAGCTCAGGAACCTGCCATGGTCCCTGGGCATAAATGGCTATCGCTATGGGGTTTTCTGTTTCCCTGTTCATACAAGGAGCCATTTTTCTTTTTTAAGAAAAGGTCAGTCGGGCAATGGTGGCACAGTCCTTTAACCTCAGCAATCAGGAGGCAGAGGCAGGCAGATCTCTGTGTGTTCGAGACCAGCCTGGCCTACAAGAGCTAGTTCCAGGACAGACTCAAAAACCCTGTCTCAAAAAAAAGAAAGAAAGAAAGAAAGAAAGAAAGAAAGAAAGAAAGAAAGAAAGAAAGAAAGAAAGAAAGAAAGAAAAGAAAAGAAAAAGGTCAATACAGAAAAATGCCAACTCCTGGAAGGTACAGACAGACAGACAGAGGACAGAGGACAATCTTTAAAAACTGTAGTGAGATCAAACAGAATTCTGAAATGCTGCAAGTAACAGCCTCGTCCTCTAAAAATGCTCCCACGCTAACCCAGGCCTGCTGCACTAATGTCAGACTATGCAGCAAGCACAAATGAAAGGTGTGGATAACTGCTGGTCACATGACCTCAGGTGAGGCGAGCAGCCTGGCTTTCGAGGAGGGCCCCATGTCATCACAGAATCCTGCCTGTAAGACAGCAACAGAGGAGAAAGCATAGCAATGACCGCGGACTGAGCAACTGCGGTCAGCTTTGACTGGGGGAAGGGACCGGCAGCCAGGGACCACCAGCAGTCATTTGAATGTGTAAAGGGTAAGGAGACTTTTCCCTTAGCCCCCAGAAGGCAACCAGTCCTGCCCCCGGCTCAGCATTAGGGAGACTCAGCTCGGATCCCTGACCTCTGTGTGGTCAGATGCTGTACTGTTACATTACACCCAGGATTTTGGCAATTCTTAAGCTTACAATAGGAAATGGATGCAGGCCCACACTTGCCTACACCATCAGACCATCCACGCCCCTGCTCCTAACCAATGGTTTGTGTGAGTCTGGACAGCTACTTGGTGTGGAGAAAGTTCACTGCTCCCCTGCTCAGAGGCCTTCTGCTTTCCTTCATGCCTCCTTAGGGGATGAAGAGGTGGGACTTGTCTAATGGCTAAACTTTGTAGAAATAAAGGGACATACTAGGGCCAAACCCTTTCCTTCTAGGAGTGAGCAGTTCTTCCAAGGGTAGCCTCCACACCAGGTGACCACAGGCCTACAGTGAGCTAGAAAAGGCTGCCTCCCTGGGCTTGCCAGCACTCAAGACCTCCTGACCTCTCCCCTCACTTCAGCAGTCACAGAGATGGCACCAGCTCTTGCTCCCACAGCCTTTGTTTTATTAATTTGTTTGGGGGGGGGGGTGATTATCTAACAGAAACCTCTCCCATAAAAAAACTTCAGAACTAATATGTGCCTCAATGGATTATTATGAAGAACAAGTGAGAAAATGTGGTGCATTTAATATGGTGTCCAAAAATGAAGGAAAGGGAGGAGGCAGAAGAGGAAGAGGAGCAGGAGGAGGAAGAGGAGTACAAAAACACATACACAGAGATGTAATGTTGGTTGACTGACAGAAGTCAGCACTGTTAAATACACACTGATACCCCTGGTTACACCTTGCCTGATACTGGAAGACAGGGGTCTGTGCAAACACTTTAACCCACCTCCTCCTCCTAGAAGATGAAGTTCACATCATCTCCCAAGGTTTAATAACTGATCATGGTGGCAGATGTTATGAAGGACACAGTTGGTGTGCCAACCCAGAACCATACCTCCAAAGGGGCCTAAGTGCTTAAGTGTAAGCAGCAGGTACCCAGCGAATGCCTGCTGCTTCCCACCAGGGGCAGGAGAGCTCTGGCAGTGCGGCTCTCTGGCCAGCAATGTGTGTAAGCAGGATGTGTTAACAGTCAGGGGCACTAAAGCCCAGAGGGAGTGTGAGCAAGCCACGGACAGTGGGTGACGGCAGAATGAAAACCAAGTGAGAACCAAGGACACCAGGCCCCCCACTTCCCACACCAGAACCACTCTCCCACACCACCACACCTCGAGAATGGGTTGCCCACTAGCTCTGATGTGTTTCCCTTCTCTGGTACAGAGTTTCTGTGGCAATGGAGGACAACCAAAGACGCTGCATTAAACTAGAGGTAAGCTGACTGGCTCGGCATGAAGAGGCCTCTGACGGTCGGCAGCAGCAAAGGTGCTAGGAGACAGTGAGCGCCACCCAAAGGCTGTGGACAGGATTCGTCCTGGGGACAGACATGACACATTTGTTCACGTGCTCAGCAGACTCTGCTCTGGTCTCACTAGATGCGCAAATGTGGACAAATTGATGCCTCTGAGTGTGTTTCCTCCTCTGTGCAATGGGGCTTGCTTACCACGCACAGACCTGATGACTAGGACACACCAGTGCTTTACACAGCATGGGTGCACATCAAAGAATTCCTGATTTCTGCACCGTGCTGTCGGCAGCAGTGATGGTTCCATTGGGCAACCATTCGTGGAGTATCTGCACACCAGGGACTGTCTGAAAGGCAGGGAACAGAGAGGTCCCTGTCTTTGAGAAAATAACCTGCAGTGGAGAAGCCGGACAATAGACAAGTAAGGAAACCCAGGAATCTCTGGTGCTGATAAACGCTGCGAAAGAGGAAAGCATAAACACATGACTAACAAAAGAGGGACAGCGTCAGATGATGGGGAGCACAGCCTTTACAGGAGGGGCCAAGCTGTCCGCTCCACAGGAGGGGGTGGACATGCTGTACTATAGAAACAACCCCTGTGGGAAGAATGAAGAACTAAGTACAGCAATGGAGGAGAAGGACTGGCCCTAGCAAGACACAGAGTGAGAAATACAGGGTCACAGTAGCCAGAAGTGTGGCTTCAAGGTAGAAGGAAGGCAGCAGATAGATAAGAGGGAGTGATGAACGGACAGAAGGATGGAGGAAAGAAGGGAGAGAGAGAAGAACGGAAGGGCAGTGGGAGGGAGGAAATATGTCAGTGGGAGATCCTAGAGAGCCCTGCCAGAACAAGACCTCAGCAAGGAGCACAGGTGACAGCACAGGTCACTGTGGAAGATCAGATTACAGAGTAGACAGCTCAGAGAAAGCTTTTCTCTTTCTAAAGACAAGGGGGAGGGCTTTTTCACCCCAGCAGGAACAGACAAGTAAATACATAAAAGAAAGTGAAGACCATATGTGAACAGGAAAAAGCACCAGAATATTGAAACATAAAATCAAGAAAGAATTTAGTAAGAGTTGAAAATGAAAAGCGTATACCAAACAAGATTGATTACACAAGATTAAAAATCGTTACTCAAGAGAGGCGTGATAAACAAAATTTGCAGACAATAACAGAATTAGAGGAGGCATTTTGCAAAGTCTAGAAGCAACAAGAGACTATCATCCACTGAAAGAAGCTAAATCCTCCTTTGAATAAGATGACCTGATGGCTCAGCAGGTGAAACAGCTTCCTATCAAGACTGACTGACCCCCTGAACCCACTTGGAGGAGGAGACAATGGACTCCCAAAAGTTTCTCTCTGACCTCCATACCTGTACTAAGGCATTCTCTCTCAGTCAGGACCAATGTAGCTATTCTTCATGCCCAATGGCTAGAGTCTAGTCAAAATTACCAAAACTGCATGGAAATAGAACACAAAACAGAACTAAAGTTCAATGGAAAACTGGACAGCAGCAGCAGACCCACAGGAATCATGGGATGGGGACTGTAAAATCATGATCAAAATCCTATACTGAATTTAAGGAGAATCTTAAAGGGGCTGGCTGAAACCTGTTTTTTAAGTAAATAAAAATTCTAAAATGTAAAGATAAATAACAGAAATTAAGAAGTTATTTAATAACTTTAACAGCATGACAAAACAGAAGAAACATGAACCAAAAAATAGATGAAGAAAAAACATCTAGATGGGGGCTGAGCTGGTGTGTGTTCCCCCAGCCCCCGCACCCTGGGCAGAAGGGGACCGAGCTGGTGTGTGTTCCCCCAGCCCCAGCACCCTGGGCAGATGGGGACCGAGCTGGTGTGTGTTCCCACAGCCCCAGCATCCTGGGGGCCAGGAGTCTGAAACTAGCCTGGACAGTGAGACCTCACTGCAAAAAGGAAACAATCTCTGGATGGAAGAACAGAGGGAGAACGACCGAAAAAAATGAAGAATGTTAAAAAGCCACAGCACATAAACACGGTGGAAAGACTATATGTGTAAGCAGAGTCCCAGACCAAAAAAAAAGAAAGAAAGAAAAGTGGTGAAACAAAACCAGTATTTAAAGAGTCAGTAGAGGATGATTTTTCAAAACTGATTAAAAAAAAGATCCATCCTCAATTTCAGAAAGGTTGATCTACCAAAAAAGAATCATCAGTGAAAACCACACTGGGGTGTTGCATCCAAACTGCCAGAAGTCAAAGAAGGAGCTGAAAGTGGGGGGAGCAGCAGAGGTTTTTAAAAGACAGGTTTCCCTCACAAGTGCAAGGAAACTTTCCAAGTGTGACCGGACTCGCCACCAGCCAGGAAGAACACCTACGGCGACAGAAGGTCACGTGCAAAGACACCACACAAGAGGAAAGTTGAGAATCAAACATTAAGGATCCACAACAGTAAACTAGAACACAGTCACAAACCAAGAGAAAGTAGAACTAACGAGATCATTAAAAAGGGCCCAAATTAATGGAAAAAAAACCCAAACATAAAGCCAAAGGGGTTCCTAGACAATATGATAAGCAAGACTAATGTGCTGTGAATGTACACACACACTCAAGTGTGCAAGACGGTAATGACAGACCGCTGATATGTTAACCACTACTAACTGACAATTTCAAGAATGAAGCAGAGACATCACTGTGGATCTTGAAAGTAAAAAAAAGCATATTTTAACTGTGTGATTTATACCAATATTCTAAATACAGCTAAAATTGTCAACATCTTCGAAAAATATAACATTGCCAAACCAACAAAGAATAAAAGTTTCTAATTAAAAGTATTTTGATTGAGTATACAGTTTAATACCCTTTAGAAGTCCTTCCCACTAAATTCTACCACGTATTGAAGAAGACAAAGCATCAATCTTATGCTCACTCTTCAAGAGAAGAGAAGGAAGCCAGCAACCAATGAGGGAGTGGCAACAGGAAAACCCCACCAGCCAGTCTCCTTCATGAATCTATGCACTCAAGTCCGAAATAAGATATTAATGAATTAAATCCAGTTATAATCAAGAGGCTTGCTCTTTCCAGGTGCAGGCAGGACTAGTTGAATATTCAAAAAATCAATTACCTCAGAAATCCCCTGTGGCTCATTATGAAAGAATGGAATTAAAAACAAGACCAAAGCCGGGCGGTGGTGGAGCACGCCTTTAATCCCAGCACTCGGTGGGAGGCAGAGGCAGGCGGATCTCTGTGAGTTCGAAGCCAGACTGGTCTAGAAGAGCTAGTTCCAGGACAGGAACCAAAAGCTATGGAGAGGTGGGCGGTCCTTGGGCTTCCCACAGGTCAGGGAACCCTGATTGCTCTTCGAGCAGATGAGGGAGGGTGACTTGATCGGGGCAGGGGGAGGGAAATGGGAGGCGGTGGCGGGGAGGAGGCAGAAATCCTTAATAAATAAATGAATTAAAAATAAAATAAAAAAAAACAAGACCAAAGAAATAAAAGAATCACTTACAAGAAGCTCTGGGGCTGGTTCATCATTGAATGCAGGGAACTCTTAGCCACACCAGCCAGGTGTGCCTCTCCAGAGGAGCTGGGGAACCTCAACTAAAGTCATCGACAGTTTGGGTGACGGGAAGGGCAGAGAAGGCCTCCCCAGAACACCAGAAGGCGTGACCTCTGGCTTCATTTTCTTCCTGGTTGATCACGACCCCTGGCCCCGCCTCCCTCACAGGCTAGCAGTGAGAGCACAAGAGACCAAGAGAGCTCGTGAAAGTCACGAGACGCTGGACCACGTGTACCAGGTGGTGTTTGTTTTTGGCTCTGATGCTCACCTGAGAGATGGGGGCTGGCTGCCCTGTCGCTTGGACACTCTTTTCAGCTGCTCCTGGGTCATCCTGGAATTCCCATCAGGCAAGTACAGCTTCGAAGGTGTTATGCTGGCTTCTGTGTGGCTGTATCCCGATGGGCCATCCTCTGAAACACTTCTGGGCCTGGGCCTGTTTCTCTGTGACAGCTCTTGGCTGCTGGAAGTGCCATTTGGCTTCTCCACAGACAGCTCATTCAGCTGGCCCAGAGGGCTCCTGGAGATGGAGTCACTGCTCAAAGTGGGGACCTCCTGTGGACCTGGACAGGCTGGAGTGTGGACAAGAGCCTCAGATGGCTGCTGGCTTTCCTCTGGGGCATGGAGCTTCCTGTTCAAGGATGAAGACCGTCTCAGAGAGCGCTTGCGGAAAGAGTCCTGGAAGGGTAAGGAAGAGACAGAGAGCATCCTCAGCTAGGGAAGCTGAGAAAAATACTTTCTTTATTCCTTGTGATGGTCCCTCCCCACAAGATCTGCTCCCACCCCAACTCCTTCCTTTTTTTTTCTTTTATTGAAATGCTTTTTTTTCATACACTATATTCTGATTACAGTTCTCCCTTGCCCTACTCCTTCCTGTTCCTCCCTACCTTCCCTCCCGCCTGGACTCAAACCCTTTCTGTCTCTCCTTATAAAACACAGACACTAGGGAATAATAACAAAATAAAACAAAAGGATAAAAACAAAACAAACAAATTGGAATAGGACAAAACACCCAATGAGAGCCAAAGAAGAAGCACAATAAAAGCACACAGATGCAGAGATACACGCAATCATACACACAGAAATCCCACAAAACACAAAATAATATATACGGAAAGGACCTGTAAGGTAAGGGGGAAGAGAGAGAGAGAGGAGAGAGAGAGAGAGAGAGAGAGAGAGAGAGAGAGAGAGAGAGAGAGAGAGAGGAGAAAGAAAGAGGAAAAGAAAATGACCTGACTTAACATGAAACAAAGAATTTGCAAAGATGCCATTGAGTTTGTTTTGAGTTGGCCTTCTGCCTACCTTTAAGAGTGAGATTCCCTTGCATACAAATAATATTCCTCAAGGCTAGGATTAGGAGATGAGGGTCTGTGTCCACTTCTCCTTTCAGCTCTAGGACCCCATCTGGTGTAGACCCGTGCAGGCCCTGTGTAAGCTGCCTGAGTCTCCATGAGTTCATATGTGCACTTGTGTTGAGAAGGCCTTGATTCTTTGGTGTCCTCCAGCCCCTCTGGCTCTTACACTCTTCCTGCCTCCTCTTCTGTCGGGTCCCCTGAGGCCTGGAGAACCAATTCCTCCCCTTAACCTATTCAGGAAGATGCCATTCATCAGTGGCATGTGACCTCCTCACGGATGCACCTTCCTGCACAGACCCCAGGGCACCTCGGGGGCAAGAAACCTATCGCCTGAGTTTCTACTTGTGTTCTCACCTACGGCTGTCATCTGTGGAAGCTACTCTACTCTCTGTCCCTCACACCCTCACCAATAACACACGTTGTCCACAATCCAGCTTGGCATTTTTACTGAGGATTAGGATGCGGTCGCCAAGTTTTTAAGAAGCCAACATCCTCATGTTTAGCTATAGAGTTATTGGGTTTTGCTTATCATGTGATGTGCTATGTGGCACAGGCACTATGATAACATTTGGTCCCCAGGTGTGGAGTGAGGGAGGAGGGGCTGGTAGCCCTTCCCTTTTACAACCATGGATAGAACAGGGTACAGCCCTAATGTACAGCAGGGATGCCATAGAATCATGGCAATCAGCAGGCCACTCGTACTTCGTGTCTCTCCCGGTGACAGATCAGGAATAACCAAAGCCATTCTTCCCTCACCTCTGACGTCCATGGAGACCCCAGCATAGCCACCTATACCTCCTTAGCACTCGACATCTGTTTATTTGAAAGGGAGGAATCCAACAGTTGGATTGGTGATTTGCTGAAGAAATGGAACCCCTGCTACTAACCATCGAGGCAATGGATGCGGACTGCTGCAGAGAGACAAAGTACACCTTGGGGCTTTTCCTTGGTACAGACATCAGGATCTCTAAGCATTTCCAGAAACAACTCAGGGGCCAGTGGTACTCTGGGCTGGAATAAGGAGAGCTAATGTTGTAGTTTTCTGGCCTTGCAGACATGACTAGATATCATAAATCTGCTCCAAAGCTGATCAGGGCATAGCTGCAGAGAGTGATGAGAACATCGGTCACCGTTCCCAAGGAGACACGTGTGTAGCCTCTCGCCTCATCTATGACTTATTAGGAGAGTCTTCAATCCCTTCTCTTCAGCAACCAGCACATGTGACCAAAATGCCAAAAATCTACCAGAAAACCTAGGAAAGTCTACAGCAACCACCATTCAAGGAACCTCAACAGATTCACAGGTCACAAGGGAAACCTAACTTCCCAAAACAATTACCAAAGGACTCTGCAGCAACATCCTTAAGGTGGATCACATCACATCCTTCCCACCAGGCATCAGGTCTCACCTGCACACACTAAAGGACTGAACTGTCTTGGTAGGAGACTGGACCCTGGAACCCACTGTACCGCTGGTTCTCAAAGTGTGGTCCACTCACTGTAGAGGTCCCCAGACCCTTTCTGGAGTTCAAATAAAACCTTAAAGTAACTAGATATGACTCGAGTGTGTCCTCATGGTCCATATGCTGGGAGCCTGATGGCGTTAAGTTGGAGGAAGCTTGAAATAGTGGGGCCCAGCAGAAGGCAAGTGGGTCATAGAGGCACCAGCCTTTGAGGGGATCAATACTGATCTCAGGGGACTGGATATATTCCTGTAAGAATGGCGTGTTGAAAAAGAACCTGGAACCTCCTTGAGTCCCTTTTCATACACATAGCCTGTCTCTCCCACACACACTCCTGCCATGGTGGCATCCACTGTGCCATGTAGATCAAAGGTCTTCACCAGAGTCCAAGCACACAGGAGTCTTAAGACTCCGAGACTCCAAAACTATGGCCTAAATAAACACCCTGTCTATGTAATATCCGTCCTCAGACACCTTGTCAGACTGGCAGGCAGCTGACTGAGACAGTAGAAATATGGTCAGTAGGAAAAACTGCTGGCTTTTTACACAAATGTGAGCTTTAGTGAACAACTAGAACACTGATTGACCTGGAGAACAGGCCCACGGGAGCTTTTGTTTGAGCAGTATTAACCCCTCTCATTCTGGAGTCCACAGCACCCATCTTCAGCATTCCATACAACTAAACAGGAGGCACATGTGCCCACTGACCCACTGGCCCAGCAGGAAGGAGAGTGGCTACAGCTTGCGTGACCGTCTAGCTGTCAGTGAAGTGAACTTGCTGTTATTTTCAGGGAACGGCAGACAGACCACAGCGTTTCAGACTTGGAATTTGGCAGGCATTTCTTGAAAATAAACTGAGCTTGTCACACCAAGGGAAACAAATGATGCCCTGTTCTCCATGATAAAACACAAGCTGCAGGGTAAAAACCAGAACTTTGGGGAATCCGACATCAAGAGCTTGGGGCTGGGAGAGACTTAAAATTCCAGCAATCTTTGGTGGTCACATCAAGAAATGTGTTGTTTTTTATTTATGTTTTCCATATAATGAGTTGTGTCCCCATTTAGAAGATCCGTATGACTCAGTAACCGATAGATTTCACATGACTGGTGGAGCATTGTGCTACTTAATCATACAGGAATAAAAGATTCAACACGCGTGACAGGCCTTTGGGAACTAAGAAAGCACAAAAAGCCATTTATGTGGTTTAAGGTTCCACATTGAGGGATGGGGATGAAACCTGGTTTGATAGTGTACTTTCCTAGCAGAAGTGAAGCCCTAGGTGTGAACCCCAGAGCCACATATGCCAGATGTGGTGGCACACACTTATTAATCCCAGCCATTGGGAAACAGAGGCAGCAAGGTCAGAAGTTCAAGATCATCCTCAGCTAGATGGCAAGTTTGAGGTCTGCATGGGCTACCCCAGGGCAAATGAGGGAGTCAGATCCCTTGAAGCTGGACTTATAGGCAGTTATGAACAACCCAAGATGGGTGCTGGGAACTGAACTCAGGACCTCTCGAGGAGCAGCAAGCACATTTAAGCACTGAGTTATCCCTCCAGGCCCAAGTTTTAATTTCCAATATAGCAAATGTCAATGGATACAGCCCCTATAAACAAGAGCTACAGGGATCCTGAGACTAAAAAGTCTGAGCGCCACTGCTGAAGTCTAAACTTGTACCTAGACAGGCTCCCTCCCTTACCATGTCCCCAGCAGGGAGAGTAGCATGCTGTCCCCACTGAGGCAGCTCTAACGTACAATCCTCAAACCAACTCCCAACCAGGGATGCAGCCTCACTTCACAGAGCCCTCAGGGGACTCCACACCACTCCACCCTGCAAATGTCCATGAGCAAACACATGTGCCACACACACAAGTGACAGCCCTCAGGAGCCTCAGACTAAACCAATAATGCTCTCATAATGCTACCACACCACTCCACGGGTGGTGACCATTCATGGAGCACTAACACTGACCAGTAATGCCTGCCAGAGAAAGGCATCATGGGATGGCACCCATGTCTGAAAGCCAAATATTTGCCACCCTGGGACTAGGCTACTCCCCCTCCTCATTTGGAGAAATCTCTTACATACTGCCAATAAGAATTATCTCTTCCAAATTCAACACTACCAAATAGTAACTTTCCTCCTGACTTCTCTCCAACCTTGCTAGCCACTTTCCTCTGACAGGGTCCAGTTTATGAAGTTTCTTCTTTGACAAGAGGCCTTGGATGGGACACAGCACCAGGTGAGGTGTGAGCCACGCAGGGAACCAGACTCCCACTCCTTCATCAGCACACCAAGATGTGTGACCATAAGACTACAGAAACACCAGAGATGCCTAGGTGATTTCTGATAGCAGTCCAACAAGAACCTCAGCCAAGAGATGAAATTCCCAATCAACAGTCCCACGGGACTGGATGAGGCAGGGAGAGGATCCCCCCTCCTTTGTTCTAACTCCACAAGAGTGAAAAGATGAGTGTCGGCATCAACACACTCATCCAGACACAGACACACAGCCAAGTGAGAGGAAGTGGCTTCCACAGAAAACCAGTGTAGGCCTGCCCGGGCCCCCCATGTTGCTGATACAGGGCGTGATGCTGCTATTTTCCCATTTATTGTTTGGAAAACTTCTTTCATGCTGTCCTCTCATTTGATGTACCCTTTCCACCTAATGAGATCAAATAATGCCTTCTCCTTAAAGAAAACCACCAAGTAGTGAGTGAAATTTTTACAGTTTTTCTGAAAGAAAAAAAAAATAGCCAGGGGGTGCTGGCACATACCTTTAATCTCAGCACTCAGGATGCAGAGGCAGGCGGCAGATCTCTGTGAGTTCAAGGCCAGCCTGGTCTATAAGAGCTAGTTCCAGAACAGGCTCCAAAGCTACAGAGAAACCCTATCTCAGAAAGAAAGAAAGAAAGAAAGAAAGAAAGAAAGAAAGAAAGAAAGAAAGAAAGAAAGGAGGGAGGGAGGGAGGGAGGGAGGGAGGGAGGGAGGGAGGGAGGGAGGGAGGGAGGGAGGAAGAAAGAAAGAAAGAAAGAAAGAAAGAAAGAAAGAAAGAAAGAAAGGAAGGAAGGAAACCGGTAGCTTTAGGACCAGGATTTCTACTCTTCTTGAATCACGGTGGTAAGCAATGATAGTCTCTAAACTAAGGGAGTTACCCTACTCTAGGAATGCAAAGACAAAGCCAGAAATGTGTATCTTCACTCACAGTAAGGAGAGATGAGATCAAAGCATCCATTTCACTAATTCAGGCAGGCAAACTGAGGGCAAGGAAGCAATGAAGCCTGCTGAGACTCCACCAGAAAGAAGAAAGCGCTGCACGCATCCCTTTCTCAGCCAGCAGTGCCTAAAGCCCATCTCTCACTCCCTGGTCTACAGAAAACAGAAAGGCGACAGTCCCACCTGCGGGGAGCTGGCGACAGGTCCGGCCATCATGCCTCGGACAATCAGGCCAGACTTTGGCCTGGTCCTCTCCGCTGCCCTCTTCACATCTGTGCAAGGCTCTGATGAGTGAAGCTGCTCCACCTTCTCCCACGCAGAAACCAAAGGGAGGCTGTCACCCAGGACCGTGTACGCAGGCTTACTTTTGTGTGGGCTCTTTTTGGGTGATATGAAATTACCAAGTATGTCCCCATCATGATTGGCATGCCTGCAAAAACATAATATTTCCATTAAAACAGAGCCACCAAATGAATTATAATAATAAACCCCATAGTTAACCATCATTCATAAATATATTATTGGAAATGAGCCAAGGCCCTGTCAGTAGAAGTAGGAAATAGAAAGCACCTCTTTGGTACCAGGGCAAGTGCAACAAAGTACAGGAAAAGTCAGAGACCACGATCCCCGAAGGGACCCTAAGCCCTAATGGCTGACAGCTGAAGAGCATCTTAGATCCTGCAGATTCAAACGATAAAGGAAGGAACCTGCAGTGCAGCGCTGGGCATACAGAACTTGGCCTTGCGGTACAGAGAGCACACCTAGGCAGACTTGACATTTCCAGGTGTTCAGTAAAGCTGCACGTGTGTGTGTGTGTGTGTGTGTGTGTGTGTGTGTGTGTGTGTAGTGGTGTGTGTGCAAGACCGGGCAGGGAGGAAGCAAAAGAAAAAAGTTAGAAACAATAAAAAGAAGCAAAAAGTGCTCTCCTTTCGTGGTGCATCCTAGTGGTCAGCCATGTCGAGATGAAGCTGAGTATAATCTTCCCAATAACTGGCTGTGAGAAACTCACTGAAGTAGACGATGAACACAAGCTTCGTGCTTTCCGTGAGAAGCGCATGGCCACACACCCTGGTGCTAGTGCTCTGGGTAAAGAGTGGAAGGCTTATGTTGTCCAAACTGTGGGAATGGTAAACAAGGTTTTCCCATGAAGCAACATGTCTTGACCCAAGGCAGAATGGACCTGCTGTTGAGAAAGGGCCAAGATCTGGAGAGAGGAAGCTCAAGTCTGTTCAGGGATGCATGTTGATGCCAAGCTGAGTGTTCTCAAGTTGGCTATTGAAACAGAAGAAGAGACTGGGGGGAGATGACGATGATGATTCCTGGACAGCTTCTACTGTGCCTCAGCACTTGGGGCCCTAAACGCTAGCAGAATCCTAAAGCTTTCCAGCTTCTCTAAAGAAGATGATTTTCTGTACTATGTGGTCAGAAAGCCCTTAAATGAAGTAAGAAGCTCAAGACCAAAGCACCCAAGATTCAGCACCCCACATGCCCTGCAACACGAATGTCAACACATCGCTCTGAAGAAACAGCACACTAAGAAAAATGAGGAGAGTACAGAAAATGCTAAACTTGGGGCCAGGAGAATGAAAGAAGCCAGGAAAAAGGCCAGGAACAGATTGCCAAGAGACGGAGGCTGTCCTCACTGAGAGCTCCTACTTTAAAGTCTGAGTCCAGTCAAGAATAAGTCTTTAAGAGCAACAGTCGGGCAAGAGTAGCACACACATTCAATCCCAGCACTCAGGAAGTAGAGGCAGGCGGATCTGCGTGGGTTCAAGGCCAGCCTGCTGTACAGACAGAGTTTCAGGACAGTCTGTTACACAGAGAGACCTCGTCTCAAAACAAAAACAAAACAAAACATAGTATCAAAGAAATGACCAGATTTTGAATCTCAAAAGAAGAAAAAAGCAAGAAGCAAAAAAGAACAGGACTGAGGTAAAGGGGAGTTTTGCCTGGGCTGCTCAGAGGCCTGCATCTCCGGATCTCAGATTTCTTCTCCTGGTCCCTGGTATACATGGCACTGATACCAACACTGCGCCACCTCCCAGCAAGCCTTGGGCCACACGTGAATGCAGCAGTCACTGTGTCATTGTTGGGGATTGTCAGGCAGAGAGGACAAGACCAAGAGAGGCTGGGGGAAGCTGGAGGGAGCGCCTGGAGAATTCCTGAAATTCAGCACACAGGCCTGGGAAGGAGCTAGCTCACTCCAGTGAGCAGTGGGGGCTAGGCTGGAACAGACTTGCAAAGTTATCCTACGGTACCTGGGATTTCTCCTAAAAGTGACAGGGAGTGTCTTGTGACCTTCAAGCAAGGAATGACGCGTTCCAATGTGGACTATGGAACGCTCACACTATCCAAGTCAGGGCAGAATCTGTGGATTTGTTGACCTCCACATTACGCCCAGGACAGCACTCATAAGAGTTATGCAAGGAAAAAGGATAAACATGTGAACAAGGAGACTTTGTCATCTGGTCAGGAAGGGTGGAAGCATTTAGCATCACTAGGAACCAGGAGCTGACAGGATATAAGAAAGAAAAAAGAGAAAAGGGAACAAAAAGTATGCCAAGGTGCCTCAGGCTTGGGAAAATGGTAGGATCGGGACCTGGAAGCTTCAACTACCACACTGTTGGTTTGCTCCTTATCTCAGAAATACTGACTTTCCCAACCAGACAGCAAATGCCTTTGCAAAAGGGGCCACCTTTTTACCTCCCTTCTGATCTTTCATGTTTAACCACCAGAAAGAAATGCTTTTCTGCCATGTGGAAGAAAAGACCCATTCCCCAGAAGCTAACCCCACTGTTGGTAACTTCATACAGCATGGGACTGTATAAGTTATGCATGCCATTGGAGACCACGTGCACCATGTGATAGTTGCAGACCAGTGAAACTGTTTTTCAAATAATGAAGGCTCAATTAGAAAACAATACACCCATTTCAAAGCACATCTCTGAACCTTAGGAATCATGGAATATAAAGTCTACCTTTGAAATCCTATGTAAACACCATCACAAAATGGTCAGTCTCATGGCCTTTTGAAGAAACTAACTTGGCTCTGTGGCAGAGACCCCAAAACATACAGTGGGGTAAACTGAACAGCGACACCCAAAGATGTGCACATCCAGATCCCTGGAAGCCCTAACTATGAGATCTGTGATGATTAACTCACACTGTCAACACGACTGGGCTCAGAATCCCCTGGGAGACTGATGAGGCACACCTCTGGGTGCATCCGTGAGAGCATTCCCAGAAAGGCTTAATTAAACAGGTAAAGACCCACCCCGGTGTAGGCAGGACCATCCCATGGGCTGAGGAGAACAAACGGGGTCAAAATGGATGCACAGGTTGCGGCTGAGAGAGCAGGCTGGGTGCTGCTGTGAAGGCAGTCTGTAAATGATGCTGACGCTGAGACCCAGCTGACGTTAGGGAAGGCTGACATGGTTCTGATTCCTGGAGAACACTCACTGTCCCCGTGATTTGTTATGGCAGCAACGCAAGCTGCCAGGCAGAGTGAAGAGGTGGAGGGAGAGGTGGGTACCTGGCTTTGCCTGTTTCTGACCAGGACATCCGTCTTCCTGTGTCTTCATCTGAAAGATCATATATATTCACCAGGGTGGTCTCTGAGCACCTTGAAGACAGTTTGTTATTTTTCTTTGGAACCGGGAGTGTGGGGATCGGGTCTTCTTGATTTAAGTTGTCTGTGTTCCCAGAATGGGCCAGAAAGTATCTGGTAATGAGCTCAAGGTTGGTTTTTAGAGGCTTTTCCCTTGCCTATCATTGGGAAGGAAAAAATATCATTAATTGAATGCACAGCGTTGAGAGAAGGGTGGAAAGATGACCATCCCGATTCTTTGACACAGGTCACCAGCGTTCCCATCACACTACACACTTCCAGCAAACACACACCTACTCATTTGTGTGCCAGGCATTACTGGGTAGGGATGCAGAGACAAAGACAAAATCTCCTCTAAAAGAACATGTAGCGGCATTAATGAATGCAGACAGATTGTAAAAAATATATACAGCTTTAATGGTGAAATAGACTTACAGTACCATGGTTCCTGTGGAGAACAGGAAGCAGAAGGGGCAACTGGGCGCATGCCCAGCAGATTTATAGGTAAACATTAGCCCGAGGCAAACACGCCCCCTAAAGCTGGGCTTAACCCTACAAGAACAAATGTCTTGTGCATTGTGACATAAACAGAGGGATGTCCAAAGCTAATTTCCTTTTGCATTTTTCCCTATAGAAACAACTAGAAGAGATATATCCTTTCATTAAGAAAATACAATTTAATTTAATTCTGTATTCCACTTCATTTCTAGGGCAGGGGTGCCACTGCAAGTATGTAGGGGTCAGAAGACCACTGAGAACAGTCACTTCTCTCCTCCCACCAGCTCTCTGGCCTCCACAGAGCCGAGGAGCAGTTGAGGCCTGAACACTTAGTAGTGAGTGTTATGACTTGAATCTGGGATGTCCCCCACAGGCTCATGTTCTGGGTTTTTAGTCACCAGTTTGTGGTACTCGTTTGAAGTGTGTGGAGCCTTTAGTAGATGGGGCCTGGCTGGCAGAAACAGATGATAAGGGGCAGGATTTTGAAGGTCATAGCTGCCCCTGATTCCAGCCTCGATGACGTACATCATGTTATAAGCCACTGTATCTTACCTATCATGATGGACCAAACTATCGAAAATCATGATCCCAAGTAAATGTGTCATCCTTTAAGTCATTTCTGCCAGGTATTTTGTCATGGCAAAGACCAAGGTAACTAACACAGTGGATGATCCCTCTTTTTACTCACCACTAGTGACTGCAGACCCTGGAGCCAGAGGCTAAGATGAAAGGCAGAGTCATCTGGGGCTGACTCAGGTTATACCACAAAGATTAAAACATATATATAAGTGTGAAGAAACTCTGCAAACAATTGTTTTTAGAATAAATGATATCAGTGTTTTCCAGCCTTTTTTTTTTAAATATGAGACCAACTGAGACTTACTAAACCCAAACAGCAACAATTAGAGCTTTGATTTCTTCTAAACCCCTTCCCCCAAACAATCTGAACAGTCACCTAGTTGTCGGAGCTGTGTCCCACAGGTTGGC